>NC_064616.1:631949556-632287473 GCF_023898315.1 Schistocerca nitens | reverse complement strand
TTTTTTTTTGTAGGGGTTGGGGAAATTACCCACTTACTATATCCAAAAATTCATCTAATCTAAACAAGAATACTCTGTGACTGTCTTTGAAATAAGGCTACAGAAAGCACAACAATAATTAAAGCAACAGCATTTGTCTCCAGAATGAAATTTTCACTCTGCAATGGAGTGTGCATTGACATGAAACTTCCTGGAAGATGTGCTGGACCAAGACCCAAACTCTGGACTTTTGCCTTTGGAGGCAAGTGCTCTACTGACTAAGCTACAAAAGCACAGCTCTCGACCCGTTCTCACAACTTTACTTCTGCTAGTACCTCATCTCCTACCTCCCAAACTTCACAGAAGCTCTGTTGTGAAACTTGCAAGACTAGCACTTCTGGAAGAAAGGAGGTAAAAGCTGTGAGGATGGGTTGTGAGTCATGCTTGGGTAGCTCAATTGGTAGAGCACTTGCCCACGAAACGCAAAGGTTCCGAGTTACGAGATTCTGTCCAGTACACTGTTTTACTCTACCAGCAAGTTTCATATCAGCACACACACTGTTGCAGGGCAAAAATCTCACTCTGTAAACATCCCTCAGGCTGTGGCTAAGCCATGTCCCCACAATATTCTTCCTTCCAGCAGAGCTAGTCCTGCAATTTTTGCGAGAGAATTTCTGTGAAGTTTTGAAGGCAGGAGATGAGGTACTGCTGGAAGTAAAGTTGTGAGGACAGGTAATGAGTAGTGCTTGGGTAGTTCAGTCAGCAGAGTACTTGCCCACGAAAGGCAAATGTCCCTAGTTTGTACCTCAGTTCGGCGAAGTTTTAATCTGCCAGGAAGTTTCAGCGTTGTCTTGTTTCTTCAGCAGAACATGACTTATATTGTAGGTTTGTAACTTTAGATTAGTAAATTGCATGTTGCATTGATCAATAATTGTGACATCTCCCTATGAAATGGAACAAGCCAGTTTTGCAATTATTAACACCCTCTCAGAGAAATATACGGCAACATGCTGACCATTTGCAAGATTGTCTTAACCTAGTTTTTACACACACACACACACACACACACACACACACACACACACACACACACACAGAGAGAGAGAGAGAGAGAGAGAGAGAGAGAGAATATTTTTGAAGTTAATTTTACCATCTTTTAATCCCTTTACATCACTGGGTATGCACTCAAAAGGTTATAGCTGAATACTTCTCTCCTTTCTGTGTCCCTCCAAGATGAAGAGATGGAAATCATCTTTGCAATACTTCTATGCAGTGCTACAATTCCGTCCCTCTTTTCTCCACAGCAGATTGCAACATGAGAGCTGTTGCTGATATTTAAATTTTAAATCAAACAGTTTACTGCATCAGTTACTAATTTAAGGAACAAGCATGCAATCATTAGCATTTGGCACCATTCATCTTCTCTTACAACACGATACACTGTCGATAAATTACTTGTCTAGGTGCAGAAGTTATTTGTTTTCCTCTCCAAGTACAAAAGGAATGTAATTTTCCTCATGAATATGATACTGTGTGACACACTGATTTCGTGTAGTATATATCCTGGAAATCTCATATTATCTAGTACAAACATGCTAACAATACGATTTCAACATTTCAAAACACCTTAAAGAAGAAGTCAGAGTATAAGATACTACCAGTCAAAACTACCATGTGTATTATACAAGATGTCCTAAGCAGTACGCACCCTGCCAGGTTATATGCACAAAAAGTACATCAACCTTTATGTGCATGCAGCACATCATTTTTTTAATTAACAATTGTTGGTTACACGGAAGTATTTTACGTACGAGGGGTATTCAATACGTAATGCAACACATTTTTTCCTGAAAGCAGGTTGGTTTTATTTAGGATCCCAATACAGCTTATTATTCCCCATTCTTTTGGCTACAAAACCCTAGTTTTCAACATAATCTCCATTCGATGTGATTGCCTTACGCCACCTTACTAGGAGGCCAGTGACACAAGTACTTGCAAGTGCACAGTCAGTTGAATTTAGTCGTGTCAGTAGTGTAGTGTAGCTGCTAAGGCTGTCAGGATAGGAAGCATTTCTATGTTGTACTTATTATGCTGTAAAGCAAGTAAAGCTAGGCTCAACTAAAAGATTAATAAGCATGGTGGTGTTTGTTTGCCTTCATCCCAACTCTAAATCAACTTGTAAAGCCATTTAGAAGGGATACACCTATATATACTCTGAAAAAATGGCAGTTTTCTCACTGTAAGAGGTGGAAGAAGTGATAAGTAACAGAACAAAATTATAGGGCCCACAGGGATCAAACCCCAAGAATTTATATTCATAGTCTTGAACTTAGCCCATAGAGCCACCATGGCACATTTCCACACCAACTCTTAGTAAGTTACTTATCAAGTAGAAAAATAGAAACTGCTCTGAACCAAGGGAACCAACACTAGTTTAGAATGCTGTACAAGAAATAACCAAAGAAAATGCAGTGACATTCTACAGGATGTCCCAGGAGGAATGGTCAGTATTTAGGGATTTGGCACAAAAGCTCATTTCAAGCAACAAACTTCGTATGGACATATGCCCTATTCCAAATGGTTTCTGAGATAAAACACATGTAATTCATTCTTCTTTTTGGGCTGGTGGCCTGCACATATACATCTTATCCATCCAACCTCTTTGACATTTTATTCTAGCCCAACTGCCCTCATTGCTCTCAATCTCTTGGCTCGGGATGTCTTTCTGCCATTAAACTAGCCCATTGAATGCCCAGTTGCTCATGGTGTGTTGTGAGTGACGTAGCGGGAGGGACTGAGAGAATATCAAAGAAAAGCACCAGTTAACTGTCCTTGTACGTGCTAGCTAAAATGCCACAGATCTACACTAATGAAGAATATGCAGATATGGGGTATGTTTACGGCTTCTGCAATAGTAGTAGTACTGCGGCTGTCAAAGAATACTGTTGACGCTTTCCAATACGTCAAATTCCTGATTGTAGACTGTTTATCAGACATGAATGTCTTAGAATACGCATTTGTTAAAATGTATGGTGAGATCTTCACTAACTGCTGTACATAGGAACATGCGTAAACCTGTCAATGTACTGAATAATACAGGAAATACATAACAATGTACATTAAATGTGTTCTATCTCAGAAACCAGTTGGTATAGGGCATACGTCCATATGGATTTTTTTTTTTAGTTCAAATGTTCACTCCTGTCATCTACTTAGCCGCACGGCAGGGCCATCCACCTCTTCCCCCAAATTCAGCGAGTGCACACCCACGTGACGTCAAATGAGAAAACTGTCAGCTGCATGCTTCCACACTGTGTGTGGAGTGAGTGATAGGGAACAAATGCTGATCATGCTGGTTCACCATGCAGATGCAGTGCTCTAGCCTACACTAAGATGATAGGGAGAAGGGAAGCAAACTGTCCAAATAGTTTTGGATTACCCTCAGGACTTACAAACTTTGTGTTTTCTGTATCAGAAACCTCCTTCTAAATACTCACAGGACACTGTCACAGACATCCACCTATGTAACATAGATATAACCCAACTTCCATTCTCACTGCTGTTCACTAGAGCTACTGTGTGTGTGATAGTGAATGGAACAATTCTTCTTGCATACACTGTACAGTTTGTCAAAATATCTTTTAAGAGTCATTTCAAGCTTACATTGTGTGAAGTTGCCTGCTGAATTGGCGTACACTTTAACACATCATTTGAATAGTCAACCACTATCATAAGGTACAAAACTTTGAAGATTTTTTTAATAATGATTGACTTTCGTAAAAAACAGCAGCCGACAACCACTACCCACAAATTACGGCTTGTAAGTATGCTGAGGAAAACGCAAAAGAAGTGCTTGCTGCTTGTTTGGGGGCAACTGGAAGAATGTGTCTAGCAAGACAGTACGCTATCATCCCCACACTATCAATCTAGCCTCTGAGCTTCCATTACAAAGAACAGTACGAACTCTCCAGCAGCTTGATATGCAAATAATGTGTGCATGGGAAGATGTGGAACAGAACTGGGATCAATGGCAGCAGGTTTTTCTTCATCAAAGAGCACCAGATTTGTTTGATGCATGAAGAGTAAGGAGGTTGCCACGTACAAATACATGCCTTCCCAGGGGTTCAGGTGGGCCAATCATGTTTTGGGTTTGTATTATGTAATGGAAGCTGAAGGCCTCCCATACAAATCAAAGGTAATTTGAGGGCTGTGCTCTATGAGGACACTATCCTCCAAACTAGTTTCAAGCATTTAAGATGATAAAGCAAATGCATCCAACACCCACGTCATGAACACCTTCCTCCAGGCAGGAATCAACAAAATCAAATAGCCTGTGGTACGTTTGTCCTGTTGCCTTTGCATTTAAGCCCACAAATGTTCACAGATTTACAGGTGGCCTAAAATACCAGGTGGATGTAATTAAAGTGCAACTACTCTCAGAGGTCCAGTGTGGGCTGTAATTATTGTGTGGCAGTGACACTTGGTAGATATTCTAACGCATTACTGCGGAATCTATTTAAGGTGGAAAGAAATTTGTTCCAATTTTGGCCACCAGATGCAAATCTGGTGCTGTGAATGCAAGAAAGATGTATAGAAATGTTTCCGTATGTAATGGATCAGGAACGGGACATGGGCAGAATAGATCAACCAAGTGAAAAGGCATACTGTTGTTGATATTATTACCAGTCGCTTACACAATATGTTCAATATGAGCACCAGAGATGTCGACGCCGTTCAGTTTCAGATTCACACCTGGTGACCAAAACTGGAACTAATTTTTGTCTCGTATAAATTAATTCTGCTGCAACACATTAGGCTGTCAACCAAGTTTCACTTCCATACGATAATTACAGCCCATACTGGACCTCTGCAAGTAACTGTGTTTTAATAATAACCAACAAGTATTTCTTGAGCAGTTTAGGTAGAAATCAATATATCAAAATTCCTGTGGTTCTCTGATTTTGATATCCTTCACCTTTATGATAGTTTACACTCTGGAGCGGACGCTTTAATGTTGGATGCTGGAGTGTAGAGTGAAGTCAACATTCTAATTCATCCTGAAAGTGTTCAATTGAGGTCACGGTGTGACTCTAGGTAGGCCGGTCCATTTCAGTATTGTTGTTGTCCACAAATCATTGCCTCACACTTGCTGCTTTATCATAATGTCCGCTGTCACGCTGATACAATCATGTTAATATCCTTCAACATTTAGTTTTTAAGTGGAATAAGGGGTCCACACCCCAACCACAAAAAACACCCCCTTACCATAATGCCACCCCCTCTGTACTTTACTGCTGGAACTACACATGATAGCAGATAATATCCTACAGCCGTTCACCAAACCCAAACCCTTTCATCAGATTGCCACACGGTATAACCTGATTCATCACTCTGAATCACTTGTTTCCAGTCATTCACTGTCCAATGGCATCACACTTTACACCACTCCAAATATCACTTAGCAGTGGCTACAGAAATGTATAGGTTATCAGGAACACTCAGCCATTGTATCCCATTCTCGTGCACTGACATTGTGCGAGCTAGACTGCTAGTAGCACATTTGAACTTGTGGGGTGATGCATTTCACATGATTTTATGCACTGACCCTCCCCAATGTTCAGATGTTCCTTCATGTTTCCACTTCACAATTGTGTTTAGTGTGCCATCAAAGTTCAGCAGAGAAGGAACACAAACTTGAACAAGAGAAACAAGGATGCTGTGTCGGATGCATGGGTGGCAAAATACCACTCTAGAAACAGGGGAGGGGAGGCTTATTGGAAGAATACTCCTCATTTGAATGTTTAGTGGAAGCTCTGGGGGAGAAGGTAGTTCAGTTATTCTAGTCCTGTACCAGAGAGTTTAAAGAGGGTTCCTCTTTATGGTGGTTCATCAGGTGTGTGAGGATTACTATTTGCATGTGAAGATAAGGCATGGGAGATCTGTTTCTGGACAAGTTTGGGAGGGTAGTTTCAGTAGGCAAAGGCCTGGGAGAGATCTTAAGCATATTAGGTGGACTGCTCGTCACTGCTAATGTGTTGTCAACAAGCTGCCAGGATATATGGGAGGGACTTTTTGCTGTGGAATTGGTGGTAGCAGTTGAAATGGAGTTGTTATTTGTGAATTTTATGATTGATGTATACAGAGGTTCCTATTACAGCAGATGGAAGGTGGAGGTCAAACCCCAGTAAGATGGCTCACTGAACCATGGAAACAAATGAGGAGGGTGAAGTTCAAGATGTAATGAATGCCTCTCAATGAGGAGAGAGATTTAGACCTTTCGGTAGCTATAAATTCTACCTCCAGTTGGCATATGAAAAGTTTGGCATAGGAAAGCACCACGTAAGTATCCATCCATAGCAGTGTTGTAGAGTAGTTGGTGATTCCTGCAAAAGAGTAGTGCTACGTGAGGATATATTTAGTCATGGTTACCAAGGACATGGTCATGGGTTTGGCACTAGCCAATAGTTGAGAGAGGAGTGTTCAATTGCAGCAAGACAATGGACACTGTAGGCAAAGTAGAAAGAGTTGGTATTAACAGTGACTTGTAGAGTGGCAGGTGATAAAGGGACAACGACAACGACAGGTGAATGTGATGGTTCTGATATGATTAACGCACTATAAAAAAGTCATTAATGCCAGTCCTAAAATATTTTGAGACTAGCGTGTAGTTAAAATGTTTAAAAGTATATACCAAAAGACAATATCCGTAGCTGAACACAGATCAGCTGGTAAACTGATCACGGCCCATATATTTGAATAGCACAAGTACCACATACGTGACACAGGACAGTGCTCTTTCAGGAGGCAACTTAGAAGCACTTCATCTCTCACCATTGGCGAATGGGAAGTATGCCACACTGACTTCACTGAACAAAGTTTGTTCATCAATCTGAGCCACTCTCCCTCCTTCAACACATGGTCAGATGTCTCAACAGCGAGGTGACTTGATCTGAGCTACTTTCACTTCCATTAATAAATGGCTAGGTGCCTCAACAGCGAGATGATTGCAAATAAGGGGATATCGCACTGTGCCACAGAATTTTGTATGCACTCATCCTTCGCTGTTTCATCTATGAAACACGCACCCTGGTACCCAGCAAAATCACTCCATCTTCCTCTCCTCTGAAAGCAGATATCAGACAGGATTAACAGAGTACATCAAGAAAGTTCAAAGAAGAGGAGTATGTTTGTAATACTGAGAAATAGGGGAGAGAGTGTACAGAAATGATATAGGATTTGGGATGGACATCATTAAAACAAAAGCACTTCTCATAATGGTGGAATCTCCTTTAACCTGACCTGATGCAGATCACACACACTCGAGCGGCACTCAAGAACTGGTTGCACTAGCATCCTATATGTCTCCTTTACAGAGAAACCACACTTTCCCAAAATTCTCCCAGTAAACTGAAGTTGACCATTTGTCTTCCCTACCACAATCCTCACATGCTCATTCCATTTCATATCACTTTGCAGTGTTACACCTGGATATTTAAACATTGTGATGTTCCTATGTGTCCACATTAACTTAAATTTTTCTACATTTTGAGCTAGCTGCTATTCATTGCACCCACTACAAATTTTGTCACTTAACTTCGACACCTTCTGATATGTCACAGCACCATCAGCAAACAATTGCAGATTGCTGCTAACTCTGCCTGCCAGATCATTTGTGTACAGAAAATAACAGCGGTCCTCGCACACTTTCCTGGGGCAATATGGGATGATACCCTTTTCTCTGATGAACACTCATTGACACAGACAATATACCAGTTTCTATTACTTGAGACGTCTTTGAGCCACTCACATATTTGCAAACCTTTTCCTTATGCTCATACCTTTGTTAACAGTTTGCAGTGGGGCACATATCACATGTTTTTGGAAATCTAGAAATATGGAATCCATCCTGTTACCTTTCATCCATAGTTTGTAGTACACCATATGAGAAAAGGACACACTGAGTTTCACACTAGCAGTGTTTTCTAAAATCATGCCGATTCATGGACAGATACTTTTTGGTCCCACAGAAATTTATTATATTTGAACTGAGAATATGTTCAAAAATTCTGCAGCAAACTGATCTTAACAACATTGGTATGTAATTTTGCAGGTCCATTCTGTTACCCTTCTTATACACAGGAATCACCTGCACTTTTTTCCAGACACTTAGGATTTTACACTGGATGAGAGATTTGTGGTAAATACAAGCTAGGTAAGGGGCCAATGCCATAGAGTAGACTTTGTAAAATGAAACTGAGATTCTGTCCAGACATGGTGACTTATTTTTTTCAATTCTTTCAGTTGTTTCTCTACAACATAGATGCTTATCACTGTCTCATGGCCAAACAACAGTGTGTCTGTAGGATTCTCGTACATGAATAACTTCACTTAGCAATTTTACGTAGGACCACAATTTTCTCCGGTTCTCAGTCAGATCTTTTGCTAAAGTACAATGGTGGTAGTTGTTGTATGCTTTGTGCACAGTAGTTGTATGCTTAAAAAAAAAAGATCTTTTCACAGATGCACGAATCTCAACTAAACTTTGCATGTGGTCATTTGCGGGTCCTTCTGAGTGCAACAGCCTTTGCTTCCTCAGCGTTTTCCGAATTTCATTGCTAAACCAAAGTGGGTCTTTTCTGTCCGTAATCCACTTACTAGGCACATACTTGTCTAGAGCATGATTTACAATCTGTTTAAATTTTGCCCATAATTCCTCTACGTCCATCTTACTGGAACTAAGTGATATCAGCTCACTGTCTAAGTGAGATGCTAACAACTGCTTCTCCTCTTTCTAGCCGAAACACTCACCTAACCTTCTCGAGCGAGCGAGCGAGCAAAACAGATAAAATAATGATAATTTAAGGTTGGATCCCTCTATTGATCCCCAGACTCACTCCCAGATGTAAATGAAAGCTATTTATAAAATCCCAGCCTGCTAGTACATGTGGTCTCCAACAATACTGTTGTCATTGGAGGAAACTTTAATTGTCCAGCTATCAGTTGCTGCAGTTACAGTTTTGCAGACAGTGTGTGTGACAAGACATCTTGCAAAATAATACTAGTTCACTCACAACAGAAATACTGAGATGACGAAAGTCATGGGATACCAATATGCACATATACAGGTGGCGGCAGTACTGCATACATAAGGTATAAAAGCAGTCCACTGGTGGAGCTGTCATTTCCACTCAGGTGATCCATGGGAATAGGTTTCTGATGTGATTATGGCCACATGACGGGAATTAACATACTTTGAACGTGGAATGGTACTTGGAGCTGGACACATGGGCCATTCCATTTCAGAAATTGTTAGGAAATTTAATATTTAGAGATCCGTAGTGCCAAGAGAATGCTGAGAATACCAAATTTCAGGCATTACCTCTCACCATGGAAAATGCAGTGGCCGATGGTGTTCACTCAACGACCAAGAGCAATGGTATTTTCGTAGAGTTGTCAGCGCTAACAGACAAGCAACACTGTGTGAAATAATCACAGAAATCAATGTGGGACATACGACAATCACATCTGTTAGGATAGTGGGGTGAAATGTGGTGTTAATGGACTACAACAGCAGACAACTGACACAGTGCCTTCATTAATGACATCACCTGCGGTGTCTCTCCTGCGCTTGTAACCATATCAGTTGGATGCTAGGCAACTGGAAAGCCATGGCCTCGTCAGATGAGTCCCAATTTCAGCTGGTAAGAGCTGATGGTAGGGTTTGAGTGTGGTGCAGACCTTACGAAGCCATGGACCCAAGTTGTAAACAAAGTACTGTGTAAGATGGTGGTGGCTCCATAAAGGTGCAGGCTGTGTTTACATTACATGGAACCAACTATTGACTGGAAATGCTTATTTTGGCTATTTAGGGACCATTTGCAGCTCTTCATGGACTTCCTGTTCCCAAACAGCAATGGAATTTTTAGGGACGATAATGTGGCATGTTACCAGTCCACAAGTGTTCGCAATTGGTTTGAAGGACATTCTGGGCAGTTTGAGTGAATAATTTAGCTACCCAGATCACCCTACATGAATTCCATTGAACATTTATGGCACATAACTGAGAGGTCAGTTCACGCACAAAATCCTGAACTGGCAACACTTCTGCAATTGTGGACAGCTATAGAGGTAGCATTGTTCACTATTTCTGCAGGGGACTTCCAACAACTCGTTTAGTCCATGCCACATTGAGTTGCTACGCTGTACCAGGCAAAAGGAGGTACCACACAATATTAGGAGGTATTCCGTGACTTATATCACCTCAATGTATATCAGCTCTGATGGCAACAAATAGATCTGACTTTATTTTAGGATTTTCAGGTTGAAACTAGTATCATTGACCATGAGGCAACTGTAGCAAGAATAATTACCATAGTACAAAGAAAACTAAACCAAGTTTAGAAAGATAACTGACCAAGCACTGGATACACAGGTACTTAGCAGAACAGTTTTTGATGGGAGCGGCCCTCCATGGTAGACAGTCAGTGTAAAGAAACTGCTACAGGAATCGCAGCTACTTCACTTCCTGGTGGATTAAATTTGTGTGTCACACCAAGACTTCAAACAAGCATGGTTCATGACCCACCATCATAGCTTCACTTCTGCCTGTACCTCTCCCCCCCCCCCTCCCCCATCTTCCAAACTTCACAGAAATTCTCCAGCCTACTTTGAAGGACTGGCACTTCTGGAAGAAAGGATATAGTGGAGAAATGGCTTAGACAAAGGCTTGGGGATAGTATCTAGAATGAATTTCCACTCTACAGTGAATTGTATATCTGTTTGGAATTTCCTGGCAGATTAAAACTGTGTACTGGACCAGGACTCAACCTGGCTCCCTTTCCTTTCAAGTGTGAGTGAACTATGTTGTTAAGTACAACTTAAACCCCAATCGTAAGTTTCAAATCACCACACACACTGCTGAAAAGTTGAAAGTTGTTCTTGATACATTACAACAAGGGTAAAACAAAGTATAGAGCTATTAATGAGAAAAGCTACAGGAAAACAGAATTTGCAGATTAGTTAGTCCCTCTTTAAACACAGTCAGTCTACAGAGGATGATATCATCATCTTCATCATCATCATCATCATCATCATCATCATCAAAGAGGGTAGTAATGGTGGTAGTGCTCATTCGTCACCACTGAGGTGGTGATGAATTACAAGTGACATTACAGGTCAAGTACACTATCTCATCAAAAGTGTCTGGGGACATGAATACAGGGACTGCCCATCCTTCGACTTTATGATGGCTTGGACTCTGCTGGGGATGTTTTCAATTAGGTGTCTGAATGTTTCTTGAGGAAAAGCAGCCCATTCTTCCTTAAGAACAAAAACCAGAGAAGGTAATGACATTGGACACTGGGGTCTGGAGCGAAGTCGATATTATAACTCTTGCCAACGGTGTTCCGTTGGGTTCAGGTTGAGACTAAGGGCAAGCCAGTCCATTTCAGGAATGTTATTGTCCATAAACAATTGCCTCAAAGATGCTGCTTTATGACAGGGAGCACTGTCATGCTGATACAATCAATCATCATCTCAAACTGTTGCTTCACTATATGCAGTGCACACTGCTGTAACATATGCTCTTATCCATCCATGTTTAGTGTTAAGTGCCCTCATACTATAACATGACCTCCGCATACCACATTGCTGGCACTACGCACGATTGCAGGTAACGTTCTAAAGGCATTCGACAAACTTTAACGCTTCCAACAGATTGCCAGATGGTATAGCATAATTCATCACTACAAATCACTTGTTTCCAGTCATCCGCTGTCCCATGGCATCACTCTTTACACCACCTCAAGCATCGCTTACCACGACTACAGAAATGAGTGGCTTATGAGGAGCTGCTCGACCATTGTATCCTATTTCTTTTTAACTCCTTATACACAGTATCTGTGTTAGCTGGACTGCAGGTAGCGCTCCTGAAGTCACAAGTGATTCCTTCTGCTGATTTTATGCTATTTTTTACAACCACCCTCCGCAATGCTCAATGGTCCCTGTCTGTCAGTACACGAGGTATCTGGTCTTGGTTTAGATGTGGTCGCTTCTTTTTGTATCAGTTTCACAATCACATCAACAAGTCAATTTGGGCAGATTAACACGGGCTGAAATGTCCCTAATGGATCTGTTAATCAGGTGACATCAAATGACTAATCCATGTTCAACTTCCAACCAACCAATTCTGCCATTACTGCTTCTTTATTGATAAAACAATACTCCCTTCCTCCTTTTACACTAGTGGGTCGGCCTCTCGTGACATCTTGTGGTCAATTCTATATTACATAGGGGTATCTAAGTACTTCTGACTAGGGGTGTCTAGGTACTTCTGACCAGATAGTGAATTACTTACTTACATTTTTAAATTATAAGTTATAGTACAAAAAATGAAAGATGACTTAAAGCACAGAATTTTGAACCCACGACATCCTTGTCTGTAAGTAAATCTCTAATCAGTGCTCCAACTCTCCAGCTCAAAGTAGTAAAGTGCTCGAAGGTGATAACTGTTGACCGTGATTTTTTCAAAAACTAAGGCCTTGTGACCTAAACCATGTATGCACACATTTAGAGGATCCAAGTATGATCACCTTACCCAAACAGGAATACCATTCTGGAGTAATTTATCACATCAAACATTATCTCTGCACATCATGGCAGTTTTCTGTTGCACTCATGAGCAGCCTAATATGGAGAGCTTTTTTGCATTTGTCAATTGTTTAATAATTAGATTTCTGGCACTATGAATAAATTCATCTTTGATCACATCATCTACAACAACATCTGTGAAGTAATTACACACGTGTATGCAAATGTGCCTCTTGAGTGCAGTTATACGTATGAAAAGGATTGGGGAAAAGAATGTATGATGGTGCTAAAATGTTAAAAACACTTTTCCTGGGTTATGTGGCAAGTTTACACTGTTCATTTTTTCCAATATTTTGCACATATTTTCCACATTTGACTTATGAAATTCATAATCTAACCTTTTCCTGACTGAAATATGCATTTCACCTCATTCAAGAGAAAAAATAAATCATGTATTAAGGCAGGTTACACTTGATGATAGACCCACAGGATCCAAAATGCATCGTGTGTTTAATAAAACACAAAAACTTGTGACTGAAGGCATTTTTTAATTTGTACTTTCATTGGCGAGTTATGTCTGCCATTGCACCATTCATACTTGCACCATTCATACTATAATAGCCACTGACAATACAAAGTCAGACACCCAAATCACCTCACTTTGAATCCAGCCACTTTGTTCATTTGAGAATGTATGGTTTGTGCTGAGGGAAAAACTCCTCAATTATACTCAAAATTACAAATATTTTTTATTTTTATAAGCAGTACTGTACACTCCGTGATGTGACTCACTCCTGTGTAATATGGTAGCAATTCAAATTTATTTGAGACACTGCAACTTTTTGTGCTGTCAAGTGTACATGCTAATGGCTTTGCAAATGAAACACACATGTACATTAAAATGATGGCAAATTCATTAACTATCGTGGTACAACATAACCCACAAATAGAGCATACATACACATCTTAAGATTAACAACAAACCAATTTTTATTACAAACTTTTATTTGTGCAATGTGGAAGTTATGACTATAGTATACACTTTCAAATAATCAGTTACCCCTTTTGTACAGAAAAAGTATAACTTCAGTAAAACACTAGCCACTAAAATAGGAACACTTATGTTTCACTGATACTATGTTGAGATCTATATCATCATAGATAACAGTCATCCTTACCTGCAGGACATACATAGAAAAATTGAATCCCAAGTCACATCCATATGTACTTTTCAGAAAGTCATTGAATTTGTTAGTGAAATCAGATGAAACTGATATATCTGTAAACATGCGATGAAGTTTGTTTGTGAATTCGTAACCACAAGCTTGCTGAAACAGACCAAAAGAAAGGATATATTAGCGATGCAGCACAGTTCTCCCCATGTTGAAAATAAATTCTTTTCATGCATGTTTATAACCTCACTTTCAGGAACTGAGCTTACTCATTTACGCACTACAGTTAAGAGAAACAATGCCCTAGAACTACAGTACTGGTTTATAGTGTAAAATTAGTCCCTTTTTATGAGCAATATGAAGCATAATGATTGAAACCATCCAACTAACCATGCTATAATAATTGCAGATTTTGATTTACAAGCTATGAAAAGCTGCATGTTGCCTTCAGAATAAATTAACATTGATCATCATATGAAAACTGCTTACAATGTGTATAAAATAACACTAGTTGACAGCCATTTTGCATACATCAACTAGTATGTATTTTGGTGTGTGGAATCCGAATATACCTTTCAAAATGTTCTGGCACATACAATTTTTGAGGTTTTAAAGGTTGTGGTTTTTTTTTTGGCTGTTCTTCTGTTTTGATATTTAATTGTTTGTTTTTGTTTTGCAGAGGAGAGCTAGAAGATCTACAAATTGTCAATAAATGATTGATGTGGCAATCTAGTGGTGAGAAAGAGATACTCAGTGAGTGTTTCTTGTGAAAGATAGTATACGTTTTAAACACAAAAAGTTTGCACTAAGAAAAATGGCAAATAGTAAATCTCGTTGCTATCTAAACCACTCCGACAACTTTTGTTATGTGTGTGGGAAATTCACTCCAAAAGCCTAAAGAACATGAATCACTGATTTGGTTAAGACGACATATAAATTGTATTTTGATTGTCCTGTTGGTGATCAAGATAAAAATTTTGCACCTCATATTGCCTGCATTGCTTGCACTACAACCTTAACCAAGTTGTTGAAAGGAAAACGCCAAGCCATGCCATTCGCTGTTCCGATAGTGTGGTGTGACCCTAATGACCATTATTCACACTGTTACTTCTGTCTTACAAATATTTTGGGACATTCAAGCAAAACTAGACATGTACCCAAATGTGCATTTGCCTGTGCCCCATTATGAGGGGTTGCTTGTTCCTGTCTGCAACTTGAAAGCCACGGAACCATGCACCATGTCAAGTGAATCAGAAAGTATTGAACATATAGAAGAGTACTGCTCTCAATATCATGATACTTCGGCTCAGCTCTTTAGTCAAAAGGAATTCAATGATTTGGTTCATGATCTAAAACTTCTGAAACAGCATGCTGAATTCTTGGGGCCGAAACAGCAACAATGGAACTTTCTAGCTCCAGGGACAAATATTTCCTGTTTCAGATCAAGAGGTGCTTCCTTTGCTCACTATTTTGATATGCAGAATTCAATGTGTGCATGTAGAGATGTCAATGGTCTGATGATGCAGCTATGTGTACAACATAATCCACAGGAGTGGCGACTATTTATTGACTCCAATAAAACCAGCTTGAAAGCAGTACTACTGCATAATGGCAATGCCTTTCCATCGGTACCTTTGGTTTACGCAGTAGACATGAAAGGAACTTATGAAACCATGGCTTTACTGCTAGAGGCAATCAAATATAAGGATCATGAATGGCAGCTTTGCTGTGATTTAAAAGTTGTTGCACTCCTAACAGCTTTACTAGCTGGATTCATGAAATGCTGCTGCTTTTTGTGCCTCTGCGACAGCCGTGACACCAAGAACCATATACTGTTGTGGCGTAGTAAGACAACCACGCCACTTGGAAGTAGCCGAAAGGCACGCGTTACTGACGCAGGCTAGAGATAGGTCTGAAACAGGATACGTAATGAATGCTATAAAGAAAAGTACGTAGCTGCTATAATACTTAACTTTAATCCATCATTTGTATACAGCATTCTTGATGATACAAGTGAGACTCTATCTTGAAATGGTTAATGGCGCCTTGCTAGGTCGTAGACATTGACTTAGCTGAAGGCTATTCTAACTGTCTCTCGGCAAATGAGAGAAAGGCTTCGTCAGTGTAGTCGCTAGCAAAGTCGTCGTACAACTGGGGCGAGTGCTAGTCAGTCTCTCGAGACCTGCCGTGTGGTGGCGCTCGGTCTGCGATCACTGACAGTGGCGACACGCGGGTCCGACATGTACTAATGAACCGCGGCCGATTTAAAGCTACCACCTAGCAAGTGTGGTGTCTGGTGGTGACACCACATATACAGTCAAGGAATGGCCAACAAGGAATTCGTATGTCCCTGGAAACGTACACGTGAAGAATACCTCATTGGTTGAGACCAAAAAAATAATTTTGCCTCCCCTTCATATCAAGTTGGGCTTTATCAACAACTCTGTAAAAGCTCTGGATAAAGAAGGTGAGGCCTTCAATCACTTAAAAGCAAAGTTTCCCAAATTAAGTGAGGCAAATCTGAAAGAGGGTATATTTGTTGGACCACAAACAAGAAAATTGCTGACTGATCCAACCTTTGATACCAAATTCACAGATATCCAATTAGCTGCTTGGTCATCTTTTAAAGCAATTGTGAAGGACTTTTTGGGTCACAGAAAAGACAAAAACTATGTTACCATTGTGAATGATATGTTGGACAACTATAAGAACATAGGGTGTAGAATATCGCTTAAAATTCACTTTCTGCAGTATCACTTTGATTTCTTCCTGGAAAATTTGGGAGCCGTAAGTGATGAGCATGGTGAATGCTTTCACCACGACGTTCTTACAATGGAACACTGTTACCAAGGCCATTGGAACCCTTCGATGAAGGGTGACTACTGCTGGGGTCTAGTTAAGGAGAGTGATGAAACGGCAAACAAAAGAAGAGCTCTGTCGTCGCATTTTTCATAACCCAAAGACAATTAAAGGTGAAAATATCTTCTGAACTAATTTGGACATTTTATTGGCATCATGCCCATATATACATACAAAACAGTATTAATTTCAAACGTTTCAAATGTGTATTTTTGTTTGACTTAATTGTGTCAATTTTCGCTATTACCATTTTTTATTCTGCTGTGTATCTAGAAAATGTGACATCATAGAGAAAAACTGATTTTACCAGTGTATTCAGCACCCCAAAATTACATAAATCCACCCATTTACAAACCAGACGCAGGAAAAAAGTTTAAATTTGTTAACTAGTGTAATGGCTAAGTAACATTTGTAGACTACTGTGTAAAATCTGTGTTTCACACATCAAAGCTCATTAACAGTTTAATATCTATAAACAAACTGAATTACACAAAATTTCATGCAAATAAATTAATGGTTAACACAAGATTTAATGGAAGACAACTGAAGGTACAACCGAGGCAAAGCCACCGTCGTCACACATTT
The DNA here is from genome assembly GCF_023898315.1 of Schistocerca nitens. Taxonomy (NCBI): domain Eukaryota; kingdom Metazoa; phylum Arthropoda; class Insecta; order Orthoptera; family Acrididae; genus Schistocerca; species Schistocerca nitens. The sequence continues at coordinate 632,270,290 of NC_064616.1, read as the reverse complement.
TTCAGTCGTGTTCTGCAAGCATCTTATGATGATAAAGCCTGAGTGTAATGGAGCCATAGGCAATAAAAATTACTTAATCTGCCCACCCTGCCAGCTGCATAAATCCAAAGTATATCACTTAGGGCCATTAATACACAAGAATAAAGTAATGAAATGTCAGAATTATTTTCCTTCTTTCTTATAATCCTATCTCTTTTGATCCTTCCCTTCCATCATGAAGACTATCATCAGATTTTTGTGAATAATCCTGTTGAATGTATTAGTACCTGCATCATGTTGCTTAAGATACACATTAGTGATAGCTACACATTCACATTACAACTTTCAGTTGTTAGACCGATTTTAAAACCTCTGCGTAATGTCTGTGACTATGAACTGCACAGATGATATCGAGGAAGCATTAGAATATTTAGTACAGTAAAATCAATTAGAGAGAGACATTTTACTTAATATGAAGGACATATTTAGTTCTTAGTGCCAATTTTTCTCTTTATTTACTGGGCCTAATTTTTTTATCTTCTTCGCTTTAACTGATTACTAAATTAAATCAAACAATGGAAAATCCAGGATGGAATGTAACAATATTAGAGAAGGAAAGTCGCTACTCAACACACACACACACACACACACACACACACACACACACACACACACACACACACATCTGCAGTCTCAGGCAACTGAAACCACACTGCGAGCAGCAGCACCAGTGCATGATTGGAGTGCCAATCAGGTGGGGGTAAGGACGAAGGTGGGGCGGGGAGGGGGAGGGATAATATGGTGGGGGTGGCAGACAGTGAAGTGCTGCAGTTTAGGAGGAGGGCAGGAGAGAAGGGATGGGTTGGGGGGGGGGGGGGAGTAGCAGAAAGGAGAGAAATAAAAAGAAATTAAAAGACTGGGTGTGGCAGTGAAATGACGGCTGTGTAGTGCTGGAATGGGAACAGGGAGGGGGTTGGATGGGTGACGACAGTGACTAACGAAGGTTGAGGCCATACCTGCAGACAAAGACTCCACCACCATTGTTTTGAACCACAAGGATTACCTGGCAGAAGGACCCCATCAGCTGTCAGATATTTCCACCTACAAACCCTGCCACAGTGACCCCACTCCAGTAATCCAGCAGGATCTCCAGTCACTACTCAAATCCTTAGATCCATCCCAGAACCTCTCCTCAGAGTCCATCTCTCTACTTACTGCTACCATTCCCCTCACTCCTAACTTCTACATGCTTCTTAAAGCCCATAAACCCAACCACCCAGGACACCCGACTGTGGCCGGTTACTGTGCCCCCACTGAGAGAATCTCTGCTCTCGTAGACCAACACCATCAACATATTACCTGGAATCACCCTCCTCTATAAAAAATACCAACCATTTCAGAAATTAAGAAATTCAGCCTTCAGTTGAAAGGTAAAATTTTATTAGTTTACCTAGCTTCCGATGTCAATAATGGAATCTTCTTCAGAACCTATAAATTAACCTATACAGACATACTCTGTGAATGTACATTGTGTTTCTATGTATTTTGTATTATACTGATAATGATACCTAGTTGCTAAGGTGTTTCTTAATTTGCCTGTTTTATGTTCAAGATATTTTATGGTTTGCATGCTTGTGTTTCCCATACTAATTTATTAGTTACTGTAGAGGGGCTTCGCCCTCTTATTATAATATTTGAATGTAAATTTTCATGCCCTGACTTTGTAGCTAGTTCTCAGGTAAATTGTTTAATGTACTGTACCAGTAGGTTTGTCCATTTGTAGGACTGCTTCCCGTCACAATTTGTTTACAATTTACATTTGCTGTAAGTAATTTTGAGACAGCTTGTCTCTAGCGCTCACGCTCACACATGTGCTTGGCCGCTGGCCGAGCCTTGCTGCGGAACTGCTCGCGACGTCTGGTTTCCTTGTGGCTCACATGTGACTCTTACTCCTGGCCTGCGAGCTCCCATTATCTTTGTCTTAATGTTTTTAGTTTTGACAGACATAATCTTATGACTATGCGTCTTTATTCTGTTTTAATTTTATTCTATGACATGGCCAACCTTTTTCCCTCAAAATAATTTAATTTTTGTAAGTACCACAATTTTCTTTATTATGAAATCATTAGATTGATGATGTATTTCGATGTGTAACATATGTCCGTATGGGTTAATTTATAGGTTCTGAAGAAGATACCATTATTGGCAATGAAACCTAGGTAAACTAATAAAACTTTACCTTGCAACTGAAGGCTGAATTTCTTAATTTCTGAACAATTGACAGTTGCTGAAACGCTGCACTATGTTAAAGGCCAAACACTTCCTCCACCGACTCTCCACAGATCCTGTCCCTTTACCACACTGTGCCTACTCATCACTATTGATGCCACCTCCCTGTACACTAACATTCCTAATGCCCATGGCCTTACTGCTATTGAACACTACCTTTCCAAACACCCTATGGATTCCAAACCAACAACCTCCTTCCTAGTCGCTATGACCAACTATAGCCTCACCCAAAATTAATTCTCCTTTAAAAGCATTACCTACAAACAAATCCAGGGTCCGGCAATGGGCACCCGCATGGCACCATCCTATGCCAGCCTATTCATGGGCCATCTACAGGAATCCTTCCTAAAAACCCAGAATCCTAAACCCCTCACCTGGTTCAGATTCATTGATGACGTCTTTGCTATCTGGATCGAAGGTGAGGACATCCTATCCACATTCCTCCAGAACCTCAACAACTTCTCCCCCATTTGCTTCACCTGGTCCTACTCAACCCAACAAGCCACCTTGCTAGATGTTGACCTCACCTCAGATAGGACTACATCAGTACCTCCGTCCATATCAAACCTACTAACTACCAGCAATACCTCCACTTCCGACAGCTGCCACCCATTCCATACCAAGAAGTCACTTCCATATAGCCTAGCCACCCGTGGCCGTCGCATCCACAGTGATGAACAGCCACTCTCAGAATATACCGAGCGTCTCACTGAAGCCATCACTGACCGTAATTACCCTGCCAACCTTGTACAAAAACAAATCTGCCGTGCCTATCTTTCTGGTCTCCCACCACCTCCCAAAGTCCCACAGTCCGGCAACAGAGGAGCATTTCCCTTGTAGCTCAGTATCATCCAGAACTGGAGCAACTGAAATGAGAAATGTCCTGCCACCCCTTCTACAGTGCTTTTCCGCCTTCCACCGAACATACACAATATACTCGTTCATCCTTACACAACCCCTGCTCCCAATCCCTTACATCATGGTTCATACACCTAGATGCAAGACCTGTCCCATACATCCTCCTGTCACCACCTACTCCAGTCCAGTCACTAATACCACCTAACTCATCAAAGGCATGGCTACCGGTGAAACCAGTCATGTGATTTACAAGCTAAGCTGCAACCACTGTGCTGCATTCTATGTAGGCGTGACAACCAACAAGCTGTCTGTCTGCATGAATGGCCACCGACAAACTGTGGCCAAGAAACAAGTGGACCACCCTATTCCTGAACACACTGCCAAACATGATATCCTTCACTTCAATGGCTGTTTCACAGCCTGTGCCATATGGATCCTTCTCACCAACACCAGCTTTTCTGAATTGTGCAGGTGGGAACTTTCCCTGCAATACATCCTACGTTCACATAACCATCCTGGCCTCAACCTTCGTTAGTCACTGGCCTCACCCATCCAACACCCTCCCTGTTTCCATTCCAGCACTACACAGCCGTCACTTCACCACCACACCCAGTCTTTTAATTTCTTTTTATTTCTCTCTTTACCGCTAATTCTCTCCTCTCCACCTTCTCTCCTGTCCTTCATCGAAACTGCAGCACTTCACTGTCTAAAACCCCCACCATACTACCCCCACCCCAGCCTCCTCCTTACCCCCACCCAGTTGGCACTCCCATCATGCACTGGTGCTGCTGCTTGCAGGGTGGTTTCAGTTGCCTGAGACTGTAGACGTGTGTGTGTGTGTGTGTGTGTGTGTGTGTGTATTGTTGACAAAGGCCTTAATGGCAGAAAGCTATAATGGTGTGAATATGTTTGTTGTGCCTATCATGACTCAGCATCTCTGCTATATGATATACTAATTTATTTATGTACTGCCCTGTGTAATGAGTGAATGTGTGCCTACATACACCTCTCCTGTTTTCCATTTTAATTATGACAAAGATATTACATACTACCACGTAACACGTCATCCTGTCAACTTAATCATCGATTACTGACCTCTGAATATAGTCACTAGACTGGACATTTAGCACATACCGAACATAGTGGAGACCCTAGATTACCTGTGCAAATGTCAAATTTTTTCAGTTTGTGTTCTAACAAGTGGATACCATCAACTGACAGTTCATTCAGATGATGAAGCGGTTAACTTCACTAAGCCTACCAGAATCACCGGCTTAGTTATCCCGTGATTATTCTCCAGTTGGGCGTTATTACATGCTTTTACAACGCGTTTTCCACACTACTTCCACAATAGAACTACGCAGCTGCTAACCAGGGACTGTACAACTGGCCCTTACTTGTGTAGTGATCTGGCCAACTACGCAATCTTTCTTAGCTATTATTCCTGTTAGTCATTTATTTCCACTTTGGTAATCTGAATCTATGGGTTTCGCTAATAATTATGACAACGCTGATCATTTGCGAACCCAGTCAACACCATAATCAGATAGCGATTGGTATTCATCCGTTCGGCTTTGTTCCGCTCAGCTTGTACAGCCCCATCGCCTTTTGTCTGCAGGAAAGTTTATTTCTAGATGCGACGAGGATTCCCCTGACAGAGACATCATGTACACTATGCACGCATTCAAAAATCAACTTATGATTCATTCAGAAATCAACTCAGAATGTGTTCAAAAAGCAACACGGATGCGTTTCAAAATCATATGAATAATCAATAGACCAACATGCACTCGATGCCAGGTGCTTTGTGAAACAAGGTTTTTTCCTCAAAAATATGAATTTGCCCCCCCCCCCCCCCCCCCGAAATTGCCATCTGGGACAGATACCTTGGTTGCCCTCCCCTCCCTCCTACTCCGCCATCTGGGCTTGTTGCGCATGGGTGAATCTGGCAGCTTGGGTGCGCCAATAAAATTTTTACCAGTAGCGTCTAGCTGCTTGCTGCGACTGCTTACACAACCAACAGCCACATTTCTGTAGCCAGAAGTGGGAGAAGATACTAATCATATGTGACTTGCCAAATCTAATGTAAACAGTTGTGATGTCATGCTCATCAGAGGCAATTTGTTGTTATGAAGCACTGTATAGTCTTCCTAAAGCCTTTGACACATTTTTCTGGTGGTGGATGCTTATATGAGCACTGCGTTTTGTTGTTGTATATGGGACGTTTCCTTTCCAACTTCAGTTTTATTTTTATTTTTTTCTCTCGTTCATGTTTTATTGCAGCAGGATACAGTAATATCCTTTGTTGGAATACTGGTCCTTACCAGTCAAAATTACAAAAATTTAACTGAAAACCAAAACAATGAAAAATTCCTGGAGTTCTAAAAAATTCCCGGGTTTTTCCCAGTTCTCTCCAAGATGAAAACATTCCTGGATTTTTCCTGGATCTCCCGGTTGTCCCAGGTCGTATACACCCTGTAAATGCAATGACAATGAGCATTTGAGCACTGCCCATTTCCATCCCACATCCAATTTGGAAGCTGAGCGGATGGTCAATACCTGCAAAAAGCAGATGACCAAGATAATGATGACAACTGACAATCGGGAAACACTCACCAGCTTCCTCGCTATGTACCAGTCAACACCCATAAATGGGCATATGCTGGCTGAAATCTCGGATGATGATGATGATGATGATGATGATGATGATGATCTGAGGTGAGGGGTGCACAACATCATGGTCACCAGAGCCCTGACGAAAAGCCAGCAGGCCAATCTCAAGGGTGGAGATAAAGGCTGTCCCCACATGCAGAACAGTTTATAATGTATTAAAGTCTGCTTCCCTTCTTCACCAATTTAGGGATGAGACCTGACAGTTCACAAAATTTCACCACTCTTGCAACACTGGAATCAGTATCTGCAATGATGGTGGGCAGATCGCCATCAAGACTATATTAGTATATAGGACACACATTGCCAAAATATGCTGAACTGAAAGTGGCACACCATGAACTTCACAGAGTGGTGAATCCTCCTGTCGGAGGAGGAAGTCATGTGTTAAAGGGCTATGTCCAATGCGCAGTCTGGTAACCAGAACCTACTTTCAGCGTTGAGGCTGACATGAAGTCCACCATGCCTGTGTGGTCGATTTGAGTGACTGCAGTTTGTTTTCTGTCACCTGCAACCGTTCAGTCTCCCACTGATGCACGATGCATCTGTCAGAAAATGAGATGATGGCGTGCAACGGGATGGGACATTCATGGACAGCACCAACCCAACATGCTTTCTTGGCAGGTTTGTTGGCCATGTCATTTCCCTGTATCCCAGTGTGGCCAGGTACCCAGCAAAAGATCACCTCCTTGTCACAGTGTTGGAGCTGCTGTAAGGAGTCATGGATGAGATGAATCAGCTGGTCTACTGGATACATTTAGTGAAGTGCTTGTAGTGCACTAAGCAAGTCGGAACAGACAAGAAACCTTTTATGCTGATGTCAGTGAATCCTCTCCAGTGCAATCAGAATGCCATATAATTACGCATCATAATTTGTAAATTGTTCCGAAAGACGCACTTTAAAAACCCTATCAGAGAAAACAGCAAAACAACCAAGGACAGTCTTTTGCTGGTATTCATCTGTATAAACAACAATAAAACTGTGGTACGTACTTAAAATGGACAAAAACAGAGTTGTAAAAACATAATCTGGAGTACAAGTTTTCTTGTACTGTGTCAAGCTAAAAATCACTCTGGGCCTCTGAAGACACCAAAGCGGCAATGTGTTCCATACCCGGCAGTGTATTTTGATGTCTGATAGATCCTGATCCTTGTGACAATCTATAGCATGTATCCCAAATGGCTTAGTTGTACGAGGCCAAATCCTGAACAGCCATTTAAAGATGGGTTGGACCACTGCACTATATGCCAATGACTGTCGTGACATTGAGATTTTCAGTGCCTGTCTAGCCAAAAGGATACATCACCAAATCCAGAGTGGTGGTTCACCAGAATCTGCACACAGACTCGGAACTGGGCTGGTCTGAAAGGCTCAAGTCAGTATCCGAATGCTCACATGGTGGACAGCATCTAACATATTGAGGCAGGAAGCACGGGGTGATCCACAGAGCATGCTGCTAAATGTGATCTAACAAATGCCCTATAAAACTGCAGGAGGCGGGGCCTGTCAGCTCCCAATGTTTTCTGCTAAGGCATTTCAAAAAATTCAATGACTGGAAGCCATTTGTTCGTAGGTCTTTCATGTGTGGGAGCCAAGTTAATTTTGAGTCAAATTATAAACCCAAAAAATGCACAGTTTCTTGAAAACATAAAATATTGTCCCCCATTGCGAGCACTGGTTGGTTAAAACTTTGATGAGCATGGTTAAAATTGGCACATGTAGTCTTCTCTGGTGAGAATTGAAAACCAGTTGTCCTGGCCAAGGTTTCCAGCCTCGTAATGGTCAGCTGCAGCTGTCTCTTTGTCGTCTTAAGATCAGAATAAGAGTAGAAGATTGTAAAGTCATCCACAAACAGAGCATTTGACAGGGCTCCTGTCTGTGAAGGAAATGCCACTGATAGCGATGGCAAACAACGTGACACTGAAGAAACTGCCTGGGGGGAACCCATTCTCTTGAACAAAGCAGTCAGACAAGGGGTATCGTCAACGCAATGTTGGAAATGCTGGTCCTCAAGAAAGGATTGGATAACAAGTGGCAGGTGTCCATGTAGTTCCCATTCATGAAGTTGGCAAAGGATGTTGCACCTCAAAGTAGTGCCATATGCTTTTTCAAGGTTAAAAAAAAAAAAAAACACCCAGCTCAGCTGACCTCACGATTTAAGATGCCAGATGAGGCAGCAGTTAACCATGCATTCAAGAGTCTTACCCATACAACTGGTAAGGGCTACACTCCCGTAACTGTTAGGGGCACTACAATACTTGCGTGGTTTCCAGAATGGAGTTAATATTGCCCCCTTCTAAGTCGTCCATCAAACTAGATCTGATTGAAACAAGAAAGCTGTCCTTTCGCTTCAGGGCACAGATGACGAAGCATGACATAACAGATCTCATCAGGTCCTGGAGCAGTGTCTCTGGCTGCAGACAAAGCTGATTCCAGTTCCCACATGGAGAACAGAGGGTTGTAGACTTCCTCATTATGGAATAAGAAATTGAGCTTTCTCATCTCCACAGTCCTATTGAACACTGAAAAGCAGGAGATAATCTGGATGACGTAATGACAGTAAAAATGTGTTTAGCTAAAACCTTAACCATGTGTTCTGATGTGTCCATTAAGACCCCATTACTTGACAAGACCATAAGGGGACGTGTACTGCCTTTGCCTGATATCCACCTTACTGAGTCCCAGATTTGGGCAGTGTAAGTGGACCGATTAATGGAAGTCATGAATTCCTTCCAGGAAGCCCTCTTCCATTCTTTTATCACTTGCCTCACATGTGCTCTCACAGATCTGAAGACATGAAGGTTTTCTGTAGTTGGATGGTGTCTGAAGTTCCGCAGAGTTGTTTGTCCCACCCTGATTGCCAATCCACAGTCATCATTCCACCAAGGTACAGGTGTCGTCTGAGGTGGTTACTAGACTGGGGGACGGACTCTGTGGCAGCCCATTAGATCTCACAAGTGATACGGACGACTGTCTCCTAGGCACAATAGTTTTGTACAAAAATAGCCTGTCAACTGTACTGCAACCAATTTGCCCTTTGCATCATCCATCTTTGTGGTCTCCTGTCAGCCACCGATCTAGTCAGCAGATGGATCCACACTGGGAAGTGGTCACTAGAATGTAAATCTGTGGCCACTTCCCATTGAACTGAGTCTGCAATAGCTGGAAAACAAAAAATACAATGGCTGAAAAAGACCCTGTAGCTGTGGGAAAGTGTGTCATTTGACCTGCGTTCAGAAGGCAGATATTCTCACAATGGATGAGTCATTCAATCCTCCGACCCCTGGAGCAAGTGTTAGCTGAGCCTGACAGCACATTGTATGTACTGAAGTCCCCTACAGGGAGGAATGGGTGTGGGAGTGCCCAGAGTAGTTCTGTCAGTGCGTCTGCATTCAAAACATCATTAAGTGGAACATACAAAGAAAACACTGTGATATTAAAGGGTGCTAGAACTCGTATGGCAATTGCTTGTATGGTTGTGGTAAGAGGGACAGGAGAGGAGTGGCATCTGTCATCAATGAAAACTGCCACTCTACCTTTAGCCCTGTCTTCAGTAATATCGTCGTTCCTGTAGGGGGAGGGGGGGTAACCCTGAAATGTAGGCATGTTGTTGACTAAGATGCATTTCTTGCAAGCAGATGCAGAACAGTTTCTATTGAACCAGGAGCTGTAATTCTTACAAATGTGGGCGGTATCCATTTAAATTCCATTGCAACACAGAAAACCCTGTGGAAGCCATTGTTTATCGAAGGTTGTTCTTTTCTTCCTCCCTTGGAGATGGTGATTTACTGGGGAGGTCAGGGGGAATGTTAGCCAGTTCCCGACTCTTCGGTTCCTCTGATTGGAATTCCATATCCTCAAGAGCATAATCTCCATCAGAGAGGGAGAGCGCTCATTGATCCGAAGGTTTAACCGCCACGTTCTTTGATTTGGGACTATTTTTTGAAGGACGTTTTTCTTTACTTATGGGAAGAGGTGGTTGCTTGGGTTGAGGTGACGGCTTAGTAGACTTCTGATGGTGGGCAGTGGTATGTGGCTTGGGTGGTAAGCCCACTGCTGATGGCTTCTGAATGACTTCTGTTTCAAGTGTAGCACTTCCCCCACAGGTACACCAACAAGTGCATGTGCTCATACTTGAATCTGTGGTCTGAGTTTGTGTGGAGGCATCACACTTGGTGACTGGCATCTTAAGGGCTGACATAAAAGAAGCAGCAAAAACTGGAGGCCGCATAGCTTTGAAAGCTTTTATAGCTTCAGTGTAGGGTACACGTCTCCTGACTTTTAACTCCTGAATTTTCCTTTCCTCAATGTAAACCTTACAATTTCTGCTCCTCCCGGGGTGATCCCCTGAGCGCTTACACATTTAGGAGGAAGTGTACAAGAATTGCCTGATTCGTTAGCTGAGGTACGGAGATTGGTGGTGATATGAAATTTCAGGCAGGACCCGGGGTGGATCCGTGGCATTATCACTGGCTATAAGGGGAGGCAAATGTTTGAGGTTGCGGATGACCAGGAGCATCTATACGTACTGACCTCTCTCCCTCTCAGCTACTGACTAGCCAAGATCTACACAACCACATCCAGAACAAGGCTGCCAGTCTGCCTGTCAACAGGGAGTCAACAATGACCAGTTATGGGAGATGGAACCACTTCTAACCCGTAAGCCATTTCCAACTCCCAAAGCTACCTGGTGAGCAACCCCACTCATCACCCAATTGGCAGAATTGAAGTGTTTCTCAACCAGTGTGCCCGTCAAGGCCGAACTGTTACCCCCACCTCCAACACGGCCGGCACCCACTCCCCTGCGGGCAAGACTAAGCTGTGCCCCAGAATTAACTGATCAGCCAGAAATCCCGTTGACTACACTGGCATCTGACCTAACCAATCACATTAATGTACTATTGCTTGAACCTTCGGTATATATAGAACATTAACTAACAATAGAAAATGTATGACGATTGTAACTATAGATAAGTAATACACAAATAATTGCTATGTTTAATCTCATAACAGCTTACATTACTGAAATACACAGCTAAAACTTTTTGGGGAGGCAAGGCTTGATGAATTTGTAGCTCCCTCAGAAAAAGGCATGTCATTACCAGCAATTATTCAATAATGTCACACTACTGTCAAATGCCATCTAAGCTGTAAATTTCCCATAATAGAGCATGTTCCATAACGCAGTACTTGAAATTACACTATAGAAGTAAAACTAATATAAGAAATGTATGTTAATTTATTATATATATAACAAAACCTGTAAATAATTTAATTCAGTACAATTTGTACTTAGATCTAAGCAAATTACTACTCCATCTGGGACTGTCTCAATGTTGTTCCAATGCCCTCCCATCTGGAACAGTCAGGTAGGGGTTTGTTGGTTGTTTGGTTGATTTGGGGGAGGGGACCAAACAGCGAGGTCAGCAGATTAGGGAAGGAAGTCGGCCGTGCCCTTCCAAAGGAACCATTACAGCACTCACCTGAAGCAATTTAGGGAAATCATGGAAAATCTAAATCAGGATAGTTGGATGTGGGTTTGAACTGTCGTCCTTCCAAATACAACTCCAGTGTGCTAACCACTAAGCCGTCTTGCTCGGTGCCAGGTAGTGAGACACCTCCTTCTATTAAAAACCTCTCCTATTATCTATTAGCTTCTTCTTAAATAAATAAATTGTTTCTGTTTTCTTTTCCTCAAATTATGTTCATTTGATACCAGTATATTGTTACTCTTGTTTTATGCTAAAAGCAAATTATTTAGAAATGTGGAACAATGTACTGTAACATGTAAAACTGTAAACTGTATGACCTGTTTTTAACAGGCAGCACATTTTGAAAAATGCAATAAATGAAATGAAATGAAAATCTCTTTGTGTCCTTCCTCTCCTCAAGTCAGCAAAGGCTGGGACATTTCTGGTTCTACATGCCAATTAAAGGAGGGAGAGGTTTAGTACCCGACAGTGGTACGGATTGCAAACCCAGCCAAGTATCAATATGGAATATTGATCAGAGTTAGTCAGGCTGCATACTCTGGCCTCAGCTTGCTCATACTGAGACACTGCTGCAGCTGCAAGCATATCATGTGGTGGCATCCACTGATGTGAGGGTGCCTGCCAATCTTGTGGACACACACTTGCCAGTCAGTCTAGTTCATTGAAGCCTTAGATATGCACCATTTATTAGTGGAGTGTTTGACCTTGCCTTTATTGTGTTTTTGATTCAGATTGCTTCCTGGTCTGTTTGTGTACACTTATGACGACATTGCTATACTCTGTACTTTGCTTTTGGCTAGCCATTCACTTTGTGAATTTGGCCATCATTGACCTCAGGAACCACCAGTTTGTTCCATCTCTCTCTGTGTTATTATCAGTGTGAGTGATCATAAATTGTCTTCTACATACGCAGAGCAGGAGAGAATATGCAGCATTGAAATGGTCATTATTTTTAAAAGACCCAAGTTCCAGTTAACAAGGTGGGCATTAAGACCATGCCTATAGACTACTGTCACAGTTGTGTGACTAAATTTATTATTTCCTCTCAGAAGGGTGTCACAGTGTGTAGTAACTGATGGAAAGCCATTGAGTAAAACACAAATGGTATCTGGCATTCCCCAGGGAAGTGTTGCAGGCCCCCCACTGTTCCTAATCTATATAAATGATTTAGTAGACAATATGAAGAGCCCTCTTGGATTGTTTGCAGATGATACTGTCATTTACCATCTAGCAAAGTCATTAGAAGATTAAAAGCAACTACAAAATATTTCGACAAGATATCCTGTATGGTGTGAAAAGTGGCAATTAACTCTAAACAATAGTCTGAGATTATCCACTTTAGTACTAAAAGGAATCTGTTAAATTTCAGTTACATGATACATCCAACAAGTTTAAAGACTGCTGGCTCAACTAAATGCCTAGGGATTACAATTATGAACAACTTACATCGGAACCATCACACAACAAATGTTTATAGGAAGGTGAACTGAAGAGTGCATTTTATTGGTAGAACACTTAGAAGATACAACACATCTACTACAGAGACTGCCTACACTGCACTTATCCAGCCTCTTCTGGAGCTTTTTGCACAGTATGGGATTCTTCCCAGATAGGATTGGTGGAGGGCATTGAAAAAGTTCAAAGGGCAGTTCATTTTTTACTATCAAGAAAAAGGGGAGAGAATGTCATAGATAAAATACGTAAGTTGCCTCTGCCAAGAACTTCAGTATGAATTGCATAGCAGTGATATAGGTGTAGCTGTGATAGTTCAAGGTTATTCGTTGACCTGGTAAACAACAAGTGAATACTGATGGATGAGTAGGTAAGTTTGTGTCTGCGTTACAATAAGTCATGAGGAAGAGTCAAAAGCAGCACACAGGGATGATCCACAATGCAAAATAAGGAAAAATGATCCACGTTTGATCGAAAGAGATGGCTAACTGCACAAAATCACTAGGCAGAGCAACTGTGTCGTCGTTCCAGAATGCAGGAAAGGGCTAATCACGAGAGAACAATATGAATCTCTATTATATGGGTACTGTGGGGATAAAAACAACAAACACTAAAATAGGTGAGACGTCCAGATGTCCAAGTCATAAAGCTGATGTTTTTGAGTATGTTTCACAATGTATTCCTGTAAGAGATGGCATATTCTGGGAAAAAAAAGGCACCACAACAAGAATTGACAGATACTAACAAACCATTTGGCAAAGTAGGATTAGATATTGTTGGATCATTTCCTATATGATTAAAAATGGGAATACATACATATTGACCATATTACATCATTTTTCCATGTATCTTCTCACAATAGCAATACCTGATCAGAGCAATGAGACAGTGGCTAATTATTATTATTATTATTATTATTATTTTGTGTGTGTGTGCGTGTGTGTGTGTGTGTGTGTGTGTGTAAAAGAGTGGATTCTGGTATTTGGGTCACTATTAAGCATAATCAGTGGTGAAGGAACAAACTGTGTGAATGAACTGCTTAAACACACTTGTAAGCTGATGAATATAATTCAACAAATACCTATGCTAGCACCCCCTGAAGGCAATGGATGCTCTGAGCAAGTCCACAGAATGATCATTAAGACAGTTAGTCACTACATGAGCTGCAAGCTTGATAACTGAGACATTGGTCTGTAAGTAGCTACAACACAAAAATGCATGTGTGCACTGGTCAATGTCCGCGCAAAATCATGTACGGAGGGAAGCTGTATTCACCTTTGGGCTTTGCCCAATAAACAGCTGGAATCAGCAATGAACACACAAAGAACTAAGTGCATAAACAAAGGAGGCATGAAACCCTGAAATCATCAATCCTTTCTTCATCAAGCAAAACCATACAGTCACTGAGCAGTTACGCCACATCATTGGGTTGCAGATCTCATCTACCTTAGTATTATCTACAATAGTGTTAAAGAAGAGTCAGGTCAAAAAGTTTAAGAAGTTTTGGAAAGGACCGTACCCTCGGAGGCATTGTCGCCAGTCGTTCTTAAGCTACAACTGCCTTTTCATCTTTTCATTTAACTAGAGTTCGTGTTAAGCATGTAAATTAATTTTTGGGGAGACTTTCTGTAGCACCACAAGATGACACTGTAGGCATTGTGAGGCCACGGTCCAAACTTCTGAGGCCAACACGTCACGACACACCGAACGAACCAGCCACAAACATCCATACAATCTCTGTAGATGTTAGTAGTGTAAGCGAATACAGCGTGTGTTTATTTTCCACTATTATGTCTACATGAATGTGTTGTGTAAATATAGAATTAATTGCAGTTGTTACATATAACGAGAAGGTGTAACTAAATTCTAAAGGGTGTCCCACTCAAAAGAGACCCCACAAACACGTGTAGCAATGCACTGTGTAATTTGTGATGTTTGACGTGGCAACACTATACTCTGCAACATTGTTTGTCACAACAATGTGTTTCTGTGTGTCACTGTGACTGGGGCATAGAGTTCAGTGTTTAGTGACAATGTACCACTATTATGTCAAAGAGTGTGTGTTTCTTGTGGAACAATATTGGATTACTGGTTCCATTAAGATATGTCAGCGAACATTTCTTGAACAGTTTGGTGACCAGCATATGCTGTCTAAATGCTGCATACAAAAGTTAGTGAATAAGATGGAGAGCAGAGGAATGGTGTTCGATCTTCATGGCTGGGGATAGACACCATTAGCGGAAGAATAAGTGAGTAACATGAAACTACCATTGTTGGTCTCTCCTGCAAAGTCTATTTGATGTTTACTTCAGGAATGTGGATTGTCATGGAGCACATCAAAGCGCTATAAAGAAAGCCAGTACATATCCATACAGGTTTACAGTTGTTTAGGAGCTGAATGTCAATGACAAAAACAAATGTGTTACATTCTACAGTTGGTTTCAGCAATTTATTGCTCAGAGGCCAGGATTATTGCAGTACACATGGTTCAGTGATGAGGCATAGTTCCACCTTTCTGGCTGTGTAAACTCTCAGAATACATGCTTGTTGTGTAATGCAAATTAACATGCACTGGTTGAGCGACTCCAGCACTCACAAAAGATTGGTGTGTTCTGTGCAATACCATAGCATCGTTTCATCGGACTAATTTGGTTCGAGTCTAGTGTGGCAAGTGCAGTTTACATCAAAATGTTTTGGAATTTGTGAACCATTATTGATGAAGAACAACTTGCCCTCAACTGGTACCAACAGAATGGCACCACATGCCCATGTCCCAAGTGACCATGGCAGAGGATGAATCATTTTCCCTGGCAGAATGATTTCAAAAGGACTGTGCCCCCCCCCCCCCCCAAACTCACCTGATTTACTGATTTAACACCACCTGACTTTTTCCTCTGTGGTGGCCTAAAAGGCATGGTCTACAGGAACAAACCACATAACTCGGAAGATTTATGAGAGAATACCTTTTGTAAGTCATCTTTATTTATTTTTATTTTCTCATGAACAAGGTATGACATGTACATTTCAATTCATTTAATTTTCTGATTTTTATGCAAAGTCTTTAAGTGTAATTTAAGCAAATGTTTGTTTGTGGGGCCTCTTTCGAGCGGGACATCCTGAATTTCCAAAGGTTACCAAAACACATGCATTTGTATTACATTCACTGTTTAACTTTAATGATGAGAACTAATTAGTTCTATTCACTGTAATCCAAATTTTTGCTATTATAGTGCATTCTATTAATGCTGCAGAAATATAAGACAGGAAACAAGTGTTTCATTTGAACCCAAAGCAGACATGGTAGTTTCAACGTGTAATGCTAAACTTGTGCTTAAGCACAGTTAAGCAAAATTCAATTCTGTTATGAAGCATATCGATCTAATTTGTTCAGTTAAGGATAACGACACAGTTTTGAAAATGGGAATGTCTCGGTACACCACCTAGATTACCACCAAAATGCAGATAACCTAAATATGCTAGTTATTAATAAGAGACTAAATTTTTTTTTAACCTCAGACGAAACCTCGATCAGGCACAAATGTATCTGGTTTGATTTTGGAGGGAGTATACCTTGTGCTATATTTGGTACATTAACCAGCCGACATCTACAGGACATTATGGACAAAATATTAGTTCTTGAACAACAATCTACTACAAATTCAATTAACTTTTCTAACATTTTGTTGCAAAATATGCAAAGAACCATTACTAACCTCAGAGTTTTTATTGATTGGATTGTAAGGCAATTCATTATACATTTCAACAACATAATGCCTAGTGAGATGAATGCTACGCACTGCAGGTTCTTCCAAGTATTGCATGTTGTGAGTGTTCACATAAATACCCTACTATTAAGAATTCCTGAAGTCTATCAAATGCTAGAATCAATTATCTTAATTTAATACCAGTCCCAGCAAGTGGTTAAAATAACTGACTAAGCAGCATGCTACTGCATCCAGACCAATTCTCGCAGACCCCACTGTTAAATGAACATATGAAACATCTACTGCGACATAACCTAATAATTATTACACTGAAGTGTCAAAGAAACTGGTATAGGCATGCGTATTCAAATATAGAAATACGTATACAGGCAGAATACAGCCCTGCAGTCAGCAACACCTATATAAGACAACAAGTGTCTGGCGCAGTTGTTAGATCAGTTACTAATGCTACAATGGCAGATTATCAAGGTTTAAGTGAGTTTGAACATGGCATTATAGTTGGTGCACGAGTGATGGGACACAGAATCTCCAAGGTAGCGATGAAGTGGGGATTTTCCCATATGACCATTTTGCGAGTGTACCATGAATATCAGGAATCCAGTAAAACATCAAATCTCTGACATCGCTGCGACCAAAAAAAGATCCTGCAAGGATGGGACCAATGACTACTGAAGAGAATCATTCAATGTGAATTAAATGCAACCCTTCTGCAAATTGCTGCAGATTTCAATGCTGGGTCATCAACAAGCGTCAGCGTGCCCCCATTCAACGAAACATCATCGATATAGGCTTTCGGAGTCGAAGGCCCACTCGTGTACCTTTGATGACTACACGACACAAAGCTTTACACCTAGCCTGGGCCTGTCAACACCAACATTGGACTGTTGATGACTGGAAACATGTTGCCTGCTAGGACGAGTTTCATTTAAAACTGTATCGAGCAGATGGACGTATACACGTATGGAGACAACCCCACGAATCCATGGATCCTGCATGTCAGCAGGGAACTGCTGAAGCTGGTGGAGACTCTGTAATGGCGTGGGTTCTGTGCAGTTGGAGTGATATGGGACCCCTGATACGTCTAGATACGGCTCTTGACAGGGTACATGTGTGTAATCTGCACCCATGCATGTCCATTATGCATTCTGACAGACTTGAGCAATACCAGCAGGAAAATGTGACACCCCACATGTCCAGAATTGCTACAGAGTGGCTCTGGGAACACTTACACTGGCCACCAAACTCCCCAGATATTACTGAGCATATCTGGGATGCCTTGCAATGTACTGTTCAGAAGAGATCTCCATCCCCTTGTCTTACAAATTTATGGACAGCCATGCAGGATTCATGGTGTCAATTCCCTCTAACACTAGTTCTGACATTAGTTGAGTCCATGCAACATCGTGTTGCGGCACTTTTGCGTGCTGGCAGAGGACCTACACAATATTACGCAGGTTACCAGTTTCTTTGGTTCTTCACTGTATAATTTATATGCTTGCTAGAAAATGATTGCACACGAATTAACTGTTCTTATTTCTATATCACTGGTAGATGGAAGCATAATTTTGACATGTTCATACTCACACTGTGACGTGGCAACAGGCCGGCATTCACAATACGTATTAACTAAGGTACTTACTGATCAGTAACAGTCAAAGATATTATAAGTATGATGTGCATATGTATAAATGTGGTACCAAGTTAATTTGCCAAGAATCAGCAATTTTCTTAGATAGTAAAATATACAAGTGTGAGAAAGAACTGTTTGTGAACAGTCCTCCGAGAGATGACTGCCCTAGAATTTCAATGCATCTTTATCAGTCATATCTTCAAAGGTGTCACTATGGTATAATTTACTCCTTCAATTCAACCTCTGATGTGACATTTATGTGTAAAGATTCTGATACACCTGAACTATCTTTAACACTCAAATTAAATGGAAGTATTTTAACTGCTATCCACCGTGATTTATCATATGGTATGTTTGACATGTCTACATCTACATACATACTCCGCAAGCCAGCTGACGATGTGTGGCGGAGGGTACCTTGAGTACCTCTATCGGTTCTCCCTTCTATAACAGTCTCGTATTGTTCGTGGAAAGAAGGATTGTCGGTATGCTTCCGTGTGGGCTCTAATCTCTCTGATTTTATCGTCATGGTCTCTTCACGAGATATACGTAGGAGGGAGCAACATACTGCTTGACTCTTCGGTGAAGGTATGTTCTCGAAACTTCAACAAAAGCCCGTTCTGAGCTACTGCGCGTCTCTCCTGCAGAGTCTTCCACCGGAGTTTATCTATCATCTCCGTAACGCTTTTGCGATTACTAAATGATCCTGTAACGAAGCGCGCTGCTCTCCGTCGAATCTTCTCTATCTCTTCTATCAACCCTGTCTGGTGCGGATCCCACACTGCTGAACAGTATTCAAGCAGTGGGCGAACAAGCGTACTGTAACCTACTTCCTTTGTTTTCGGATTGCATTTCTTTACGATTCTTCCAATGGACCTCAGTCTGGCATCTGCTTTACCAACGATTAACTTTATATGATCATTCAATTTTAAATCACTCCTAATGCGTACTCCCAGATAATTTATGGAATTAACTGCTTCCAGTTGCTGACCTGCTATTTTGTAGCTAAATGGTAAGGGATCTATCTTTCTATGTATTCGCAGCACATTACACTTGTCTACATTGAGATTCAATTGCCATTCCCTGCACCATGCATCAATTTGCTGCAGATCCTCCTGCATTTCAGTACATTTTCCATTGTTACAACCTCTCGATATACCACAGCATCATCCGCAAAAAGCCTCAGTGAACTTCCGATGTCATCCACAAGGTCATTTATGTATATTGTGAATAGCAACGGTCCTATGACACTCCCCTGCGGCACACCTGAAATCACTCTTACTTTGGAAGACTTCTCTCCATTGAGAATGACATGCTGTGTTCTGTTATCTAGGAACTCTTCAATCCTATCACACATTGGTCTGATAGTCCATATGCTCTACTTTGTTCATTAAACGACTGTGGGGAACCGTATCGAATGCCTTGCGGAAGTCAAGAAACACGGAATCTACCTGGGAACCTGTGTCTATGGCCCTCTGAGTCTCGTGAACGAATAGTGCGAGCTGGGTTTCACATGTTCCAAAATTCTACAGCTGATCGACGTTAGAGATGTAGGTCTATAGTTCTGCACATCTGTTTGACGTCCCTTCTTGAAAACGGGGATGACCTGTGCCCTTTGCCAATCCTTTGGAACGCTACGCTCTTCTAGATACCTACGGTACACCGCTGCAAGGGGGGGGGCAAGTTCCTTCGCGTACTCTGTGTAAAATCGAACTGGTACCCATACGGTCCAGCAGCCTTTCCTCTTTTGAGCGATTTTAATTGTTTCTCTATCCCTCTGTCGTCTATTTCGATATCTACCATTTTGTCATCTGTACGACAATCTAGAGAAGGAACTACAGTGCAGTCTTCCGCTGTGAAACAGCTTTGAAAAAAGACATTTAGTATTTTGGCCTTTAGTCTGTCATCCTCTGTTTCAGTACCATTTTGGTCACAGAGTGTCTGGACATTTTGTTTCGATCCACCTACCGCTTTGACATAAGACCAAAATTTCTTAGCATTTTCTGCCAAGTCAGTGAATAGAACTTTACTTTCGAATTCATTGAACGTCTCTCGCATAGCCCTCCTCACACTACATTAAGCTTCGCATAATTTTTGTTTGTCTGCAAGGCTTTGGCTATGTTTATGTTTTCTGTGACGTTCCCTTTGCTTCCGCAGCAGTTTTCGAACTCGGTTGTTGTACCACGGTGGCTCTTTTCCATCCCTTACGATCTTGCTTGGCACATACTCATCTAACGCATATTGTATGATGGTTTTGAACTTTATCCACTGATCCTCAACACTATCTGTACTTGAGACAAAACTTTTGTGTTGAGCCGTCAGGTACTCTGAAATCTGCTTTTTGTCACCTTTGCTAAACAGAAAAATCTTCCTACCTTTTTTAATATTTCTATTTACGGCTGAAATCAACGATACAGTAACCGCTTTATGATCGCTGATTCCCTGTTCAGCGTTAACTGTTTCAAATAGTTCGGGTCTGTTTGTCACCAGGAGGTCTAATATGTTATCGCCACGAGTCGGTTCTCTGTTTAACTGCTCAAGATAGTTTTCAGATAAAGCACTTAAAAAAATTTCACTGGATTCTTTGTCCCTGCCACCCGTTATGAACGTTTTGAGTCTCCCATTCTATATCCGGCAAATTAAAATCTCCACCCAGAACTATAACATGGTGGAGAAATCTACTTGAAATATTTTCCAAATTATCTTTCAGGTGCTCAGCCACAACAGCTGCTGAGCCAGGGGGCCTATAGAGACATCCAATTACCATGTCTGAGCCTGCTTTAACCATGACCTTCACCCAATTATTTCACATTTCGAGTCTCCGTCAATTTCCTTCGATACTACTGCACTTCTTATCGCTATAAACACGCCTCCCCCTTCACTATCCAGCCTGTCTCTGCAGTATACATTCCAATCTGAGTTTAGGATTTCATTACTGTTTACGTCTGGTTTCAGCCAACTTTCTGTCCCTAGTACTACATGGGCATTGTGACTGTTTACTAATGAGTGCAGTTCTGGGACCTTTCTATAGACGCTCCTGCAGTTTACTATTAGCACATTAATATTGTTATTCCCTGTTGCATTTTGCCTAATCCTACCTTGCCGTGTCTCAGGAGGCGTCTTGTCGAGCCTAGGGAGAGAATTCTCTAACCTAAAAAACCCACATGTGCACTCCACACGTACTCCGCTACCCTTGTAGCCGCTTCCGGCGTGTAGTGCATGCCTGACCTATTCAGGGGGACCCTACATTTCTCCACCCGGTAGCGGAGGTCGAGAAATTTGCACCCCAGATCTCCGCAGAATCGCCTGAGCCTCTGGTTTAAGCCTTCTATTCGGCTCCAAACCACAGAACCGCAATCGGTTCTGAGAACGATAATACAAATAGTTAGCTCAGATTCCACCCCACGAGCGAGGCTTTCCGCCTTCACCAATTCCGCCAACCGCCTGTACGAACTGAGGATGACCTCTGGACCCAGACGGCAGGAGTCATTGGCGCCGACATGAGCATCAATTTGCAGTCGGGTGCACCCAGTGCTCTCTATTGCCGCTGGCAGGGCCTTCTCCACATCTCGGATGAGACCCCCCGGCAAGCAGACAGAGTGAACACTAGCCTTCTTCCCCAACCTTTCCGCTATTTCCCTAAGGGGCTCCATCACCCGCCTAACGTTGGAGCCAACTACTTTTCACACAGCTGGAAAGTTTTCATTAATTAAAATGTTGCCAGTTTATTACAATGAATCATACGTACTAACATATGCAAGCCATTCTCTGACTAGTTTCCCCAAGGATAACAACTTAACTACGATACCTAGAAAAAGTCTAACAACTACCAGCACTGAGTCAAATTTCATCCAAGAAGCAAACAAGATTATGTCTTTTGAATCTTCCAGAAACATTAATCCAAATTCAATTGTCAGTATTGTAGTCTTAATACTTCTATTAATTTTTCTTGTGTCTATAAGCATATGTGTGGTATTTTAAAACCTCAGCACCAACCCTTATTGTGTGTCTGAATGAAATAACCATTTCAATGTATTCTGATGCTACAACTAGTGCAACAGACTCATGATCCCAGGTGGGCCATTAAGATCTTGCATGGTGCTGAGTACAGCCCGCCTGAAACCATTAATTTCATATTCACATGAGAGTCATGGGATCCACATCTATGTTAGCAGCAATATATTGGAACAATAACACACAGTTTCGACAGGCCATGATCCTGCCACTGTCAAATTCATACATGTGCTGGTAGACTTTTCTGTTTTTCTCATGAGGCACAACAATACCCTTTCACAAACACCCAACATTCAAATGTGATTTTTAAATGAGAAACTCTCTGTGGAACTTTTCCATACATATGGAATTTATTTTAAGCCAGTTTGTTGTTTAGCCATCAGTACAAAATATATACAAGCACATTCATGAACAACATCGACCATAACAATCTTGCATTGTTACTGTTAATGTGAAATGGAGTCTTTATGCTAATGTAAGGAAAATAAAAAATAAAAATGGTTGAGCTCAAACAAAGCAGCAACCCTCCTACAACTCCCCTGCACACATCCACAAAAGATAATGTTATGCATCTGGTAGAACAGTGATGGTGTGATATACTACAAACTGCTTCCTCGAAGTGTAGCCAACACTGCTGACATTTAGCGGCGACAACTGAGATGTCTTGCACATGCAATAGAAAAACAACAACCAGGAAGACTGTGTGAAGTGATGCTACTCCATGGTAACACCAGCCTGCATTCTACTGCACTGATAAAAAACATTACACAGGAGTTGGGTTGAAAGATATTCCACACCCATGTTATTCACCTGACCTCGTGTCCTCAGATTCTCACCTTTTCCAGTTGCGGAATCGAAAAGTTACTCCAGCACTGGTTGTTGTTGTTGTTGTTGTTGTTGTTGTTGTTGTGGTGGTGGTGTTTGTTGTTGTGGTTGTTGTTGTTGCTGCTGCTGCTGCTGCTGTTGTGGTCTTTAGTCCAGAGACTGATTTGAGGCAGATCTCCATGCTACTATGTCCTCTGCAAGCCTCTTCATCTCCAAGTAACTACTGCAACCTACAGCCTTCTGAATCTGCTTAGTGTATTCATCTCTTTGGTCTCCCTCTACAATTTTTACCCTCCACACTTCCCTCCAGTACTAAATTGGTGATCCCTTGATGCCTCAGAATGTGTCCTACCAACCGAACTCTTCTTCTAGTGAAGTTGTGCCACAAATTATTGTCCTTGTTTCACTTCCATACATGGCAACACTCCATACAAATACTTTCACAAAATACTTCCTGACAGTTAAATCAATATTAGATTTTAACAAATTTCTCTTCTTCAGAAATGCTTTCCTTGCCATTGCCAGTCTACATTTTATATTCTCTCTACTTCGACAATAATCAGTTATTTTGCTCCTCAAATAGCAGAACTCATCTACCACTTTAAGTGTCTCATTTCCTAATCTAATTCCCTTGGCATCACCTGATTTAATTCAACTGCATTTATTATCCTTGTTTTGCTTTCGCTGATGTTCATCTTATATCCTCCTTTCAGGACACTGTCCATTCTGTTCAACTGCTCTTCCATATCCTTTGCTGTCCGACAGAATTACAATGTCGTCGCCAAACTTCAAAGTTTTTATTTCTTCTCCATTGATTTTAATTCCTACTCCAATTTTTTCTTTTGTTTTTTTTACTGCTTGCTCAATATACAGATTGAGATAAGTCAGGGATAGGCTACAACCCTGTCTCACTCCCTTCTCAACCACTGCTTCCCTTTCATGCCCCTCAAGTCTTACAACTGCTATATGGTTTCTGTACAAATTGCAAATAGCCTTTCGCTCCCTGCATTTTACCCCTGCCACCTTCAGAATTTGAAAGCGAGTATTCCAGTCAACACTGTCAAAAGATTTCTCTAAGTCTACAAATGCTAGAAACATATGTTTGCCTTTCCTTAATCTAGCTTCTAAGATAAGTCATGGGGTTAGTATTGCCTCATGTGTTCCAACATTTCTACAGAATCCAAACTGATCTTCCCCCGAGGTCAGCTTCTACCAGTTTTTCAATTCGTCTGTAAAGAATTCATGTTAGTATTTTGCAGCCATGACTTATTAAACTGATAGTTTGGTAGTTTTTGCACCTGTCAATACCTGCTTTCCTTGGGATTGGAATTATTATATTCTTCTTCAAGTCTGAGCATATTTCGCCTGTCTCATACATCTTGCTCACCAGATGGTAGAGTTCTGTCATGGCTGGCTCTCCCAAGGCTATCAGTAGTTCTAATGGAATTTAGTGTACTCCCAGGTTTTAAATTGTAAGACATTTCCAGGGGCAGATGTGGATTCTGACCACAATCCATTGGTTATGAACTGCAGATTGAAACTGAAGAAACTGCAAAAAGGTGGGAATTTAAGGAGATGGGACCTGGATAAACTGAAAGAACCAGAGGTTGTAGAGAATTTCATGGAGAGCGCAAGAGAACAATTGACAGGAATGGGGGAAAGAAATACAGTAGAAGAAGAATGGGTAGCTCTGAGGGATGAAGTAGTGAAGGCAGCAGACGATCAAGTAGGTAAAAAGACGAGGGCTAATAGAAATCCTTGGGTAACAGAAAAAATATTGAATTTAATTGATGAAAGGAGAAAATATAAAAATGCAGTAAATGAAGCAGGCAAAAAGGAATACAATCGTCTCAAAAATGAGATCGACAGGAAGTGCAAAATGGCTAAGCAGGGATGGCTAGAGGACAAATGTAAGGATGTAGAGGCTTATCTCACTAGGGGTAAGATCGATACTGCCTACAGGAAAATTAAAGAGACCTTTGGAGAGAAGAAAACCACTTGTATGATTATCAAGAACTCAGATGGAAACCCAGTTCTAAGCAAAGAAGGGAAGGCAGAAAGGTGGAAGGAGTATATAGAGGGTTTATACAAGGGCGATGTGCTTGAGGACAATATTATGGAAATGGAAAAGGATGTAGATGCAGACGAAATGGGAGGTAAGATACTGCGTGAAGAGTTTGACAGAGCACTGAAAGACCTGAGTCGAAACAAGGCCCCGGGAGAAGACAACATTCCATTAGAACTACTGATGGCCTTGGGAGAGCCAGTCATGACAAAACTCTACCATCTGGTGAGCGAGATGTATGAGACAGGCGAAATTCCCTCAGACTTCAAGAAGAATATAATAATTCCAATCCCAAAGAAAGCAGGTGTTGACAGATGTGAAAATTACCGAACTATCAGTTTAACAAGTCACAGCTGCAAAATACTAACGTGAATTCTTTGCAGACGAATGGAAAAACTGGTAGAAGCGGACCTCGGGGAAGATCAGTTTGGATTCCGCAGAAATGTTGGAACACATGAGGCAATACTAACCTTACGACTTATCTTAGAAGCTAGATTAAGGAAAGGCAAACCAACGTTTCTAGCATTTGTAGACTTAGAGAAAGCTTTTGACAATGTTAACTGGAATACTCTCTTTCAAATTCTGAAGGTGGCAGGGGTAAAATACAGGGAGCGAAAGGCTATTTACAATTTGTACAAAAACCAGATGGCAGTTATAAGAGTCGAGGGGCACGAAAGGGAAGCAGTGGTTGGGAGAGGAGTGAGACAGGGTTGTAGCCTCTCCCCGATGGTATTCAATCTGTATATTGAGCAAGCAGTAAAGGAAACAAAAGAAAAATTCGGAGTAGGTATAAAAATTCATGGAGAAGAAGTAAAAAGTTTGAGGTTCGCCGATGACATTGTAATTCTGTCAGAGACAGCAAAGGACTTGGAAGAGCAGTTGAACGGAATGGACAGTGTCTTGAAAGGAGGATATGAGATGAACATCAACAAAAGCAAAACGAGGATAATGGAATGTGGTCGAATTAAGTCGGGTGATGCTGAGGGAATTAGATTAGGAAATGAGACACTTAAAGTAGTAAAGGAGTTTTGCTATTTGGGGAGCAAAATAACTGATGATGGTCGAAGTAGAGAGGATATAAAATGTAGACTGGCAATGGCAAGGAATGCGTTTCTGAAGAATATAAATTTGTTAACATCGAGTATTGATTTAAGTGTCAGGAAGTCGTTTCTGAAAGTATTTGTATGGAGTGTAGCCATGTATGGAAGTGAAGCATGGACTTAACTAGTTTGGACAAGAAGAGAATAGAAGCTTTCGAAATGTGGTGCTACAGAAGAATGCTGAAGATTAGATGGGTAGATCACATAACTAATGAGGAGGTATTGAATAGAATTGGGGAGAAGAGGAGTTTGTGACACAACTTGAAAAGAAGAAGTGACCGATTGGTAGGACATGTTCTGAGGCATCAAGGGATCACAAATTTAGCATTGGAGGGCAGTGTGGAGGGTAAAAATCATAGAGGGAGACCAAGAGATGAATACACTAAGCAGATTCAGAAGGATGTAGGTTGCAGTAGTTACTGGGAGGTGAAGAAGCTTGCACAGGATAGATCAGCATGGAGAGCTGCATCAAACCAGTCTCAGGACTGAAGACCACAACAACAACATATTCCATCTCATCTTCATCTATGTCCTCTTCGACTTCCATAATACTGCCCTCAAGTATATTGGCCCCGTATAGACCCTCTATATGCTCCTTCCATTTTTCTGCTTTCCCTTCTTTGCTTAGCACTGGTTTTCCATCTGAGCTCATGATATTCATACAGGTGGTCCTCTTTTATCAAAAATTCTCTTTAATTTTCCTGTAGACAGTATCTACCTTATCCCTAGTGATACATGCCTCTACATCCTTACATCTGTCCTCTAGCCACACTTGCGTAGCCATTTTGCACTTCGTGACGATCTCATTTTTGAGACGTTTGTACTCCTTTTCGCCAGATTCATTTACTGCATTTTTATATTTCGTCCTTTCAAAATTCAATATCTCCTCTGTCACTCAAGGATTTCTACTGCCGCTCGTCTGTTCAGCTATGTGATCCTCTGCTACCTTTGCTATTTCATCTCTCAAAGCTACCCATACATCTTCAACTTACTCCTTTCGCCTGTTCTTGTCAATCGTTCCCTAATGCTCTATTGAAACTCTCTACAACCTCTGGTTCTTTCAGTTTATCCATGTCCCATCTCCTTAAATTCCCACCTTTTTGCTGTTTGTTCAGTTTTAATCTACAGTCCCTAACCAATAGTTTGTGGTCAGAGTCCACACCTGCCTCTGAAAATGTCTTATAATTTAAAACTTGGTTCCTAAATCTCTGTCTTATCTTTATATAATCTATCTGAAACCTTCCAGTATCTCCAGGTCTCTTCCACATGTACAACCTTCTTTCATGATCCTTAAACCAAGTGTTAGACATCATTAAGTTATGCTCTATGCCCTGTGCTGTGTGCAAAATTCTGTGAGGCGGCTTCCTCTTTCATTCCTTTCCCTCAGTCCATATTCACCTACTACTTTTCCTTCTCTTCCTTTTCCTACTATCGAATTCCTGTCCTCCATGACTATTAAATTTTCGTCTCCCTTAACCATCTGAGTAATTTCTTTTATAACATCGTACATTTCTTCAATCTTTTCATTATCTGTGGAACTAGTTGGCATTTAAACTTATACTACTGTGGTAGGTGTGGGCTTCATGTCTATCTTGGCTACAATAATGCATTCACTATACTGTTCATAGTAGCTTATCCATGCTCCTATTTTTTATTCATTATTAAACCTAGACCTGCAATACACTTATTTGATTTTGTACTTATAATCCTAAATTCACCTGACCAGAAGTCTTGTTCCTCCTGCCACCAAACTTCACTAATACCCATGATATCTAACTTTAACCTATCCATTTCCCCTTTCAAATTTTCTAAACTACCACCACAGCAGGGGCTGTACCTCCCACAGCTGTCCCACAGCCAATCCGTTATAGTCAAAGCAGCAGAAAGAAGAAGACACCCTCTATTTATTGCAGTCTACCTCTACAATAGGAACTAGGATGTGGAAGAAAACTTCTGAAAGCAATTAAAACTGAGTGAAAGAGGGCAGCCATCAAAGGTGCACGCAACGGCAGACATCCCAACCCCAAGCGCCTTGCCTCCATCCCAAAAGTTGTGTAAAACCTTATATCTGATAATACAAACTACTTTCACACAGAAAACTGAGAACCAGTTCAAATGTCCATGAGTTGTTTGTGAATGTTAGTATGCTTAGCATGGAGATCCAGAAGGAGGGGGCATTCCACCAGGATATGAGCTACTGTTTGTAAGGCTTATTACATGAAATAAAGCTACGACTTAACCTGGTATAATCGATGTAGAGGTAACACAGGACAGTGGATTCCTTCTGGGAGGTCTCCTTGATAGTGCGGAGTTCATTAGACGGGGTATTATCCAACCAGATGTTGGTGCATTTACGAGTGAGGGGAAGTCTTTATTTGCACCCACAAATCTACAACTGAGATAGTAAAAGAGAATGTAAGGAAAGTTACCACTTCTATAGCCAAACTGTTGGCCAGTTCATTCCCTGGTATGCCGATGACATTGGACATAGAGAAAGACAACTGAATGGGCAGCATGGCTAAGGTCAGAAATAAAGTCATGAATAGCAGATAACATAGGGTGACAAGAGTAGCATCAATCAAACGCCTAACTCTGTTAATGGCTATAAGCACCACTGTAAAAACACTATATGTTCCTGCCAACAAATGTTGTTCCTGACCAGCAGGATATGAAACAGCATATCCTGTCCTACACATGGTTTTAGAGCTGTCAGTGTAAATTATGATAGCACCATGATAATTATGATAGCACCATGATACTTCTGAAGAACTGAGAGGAACACAGGCCGAAAGGCCATGGAGACAACTCAAAATTTAGATCCTTGAAATAGATCAGCCCTAATTCATGGTATGGGTACTAACCAAAGGAGGGTGCGTGGGAAAGTATGGGGAGGGAGCACATTTTAAAGGGATTAGGCTGAGGTCCTTGAAGAAATCCAACCAAAGGGCAGGTGCCATGGAGTCAATGTCCCTTGTTTGCAAGAAGAATTTTATAAACGGGATGATTAGGAAATTGTCAGATGGTGACTGCATAAGTAAGCCAGAGTTGGTTCTGTCGAAACTGAAGAGGGAAGTTCCCACTTTAGCAATGAGACTGTTTATGGGACTAGGCTGTGCAGCACCATTGGTCAGTCTTACTCCACAATGATTGGCTGGGTCCAACAATTTCAATGCTGACCGTGTTGCTAAGCCATGAACCTGGCAACCATCAGGACGAGACCCAAGGTCCAGTAAATATGGAGGAGGTTAGGGTGATCTGTACACCAAGATGTGTCGACAAGGAAGCAAGGAGTGGTAAACTTTTACATACTGCTAGTCTTTAATTAACATATATGGATAGCCATGTCAGCTTTTTATCAAAGAGGAGTTCCAAAATTCAATACTGTACAAAACTGTCAAAGCACTGAGTATTTGAGTAGAGGTCTGGGTCAGGACAGACCATGGTACGATGACAGAAATGCATTACTCACATTTTAGCAGGAGAGAATTCGAAGCCATGGGAAACCATCTAAGTGGAGACCTTTCAGAGGCCACCTTGCAGCTAATGTTCAGCCAAGGCTACATACTGGGAACTATGACAAATGCAAAAGTTGTCGACATACAGCACGGAGAAACCAGAGGTCTAATAGAGGTTACTAGCCCACTGACTGCAAGAGGAAGAGCATGACACTCAGCACGGAGCCCTGCAAGATACCATTCTCAATCAATGTGAAGCCGAGTGATGTACCACCTTAGGACCAAAACAACTAGTGGGATAAAAATGATGAATAAAAATAGATAAGGAACATCATAAGTCCCAGTCATGGAGTGCAGGTAAAACGTGATGGCGTCAAGTGGTGGTGCATGCCTTATGTAGGCCAAAAAAGGTTGCCATGAAAAGTGTTGGCATTTAGAAAACTGCCTGATGGATTGCTGTCTCCAACCTACTCTGACAGTTGGTTGTGAACCATACTGGAAACCACACTAATGGGGAGACAAATGGAACTGTGGTTGAAAAAAGCAGCATAATCATTAGGCTACCATTCTTTCAAGCAGTTTGCAGAGCACATTGGTGAGGCTAACTGGTTGATAGCAGTCAATGAACATTGGGTTTCTGCCTGGTTTAAAGATTGGGACAATGATACTATCTTGCACTGTGAAGGGAAAAGATCATCAAGCAAAATATTGTTGAGAAGCCTGAGAAGATACAGTTTTTTGAGTAACATTTAGATGTTGAATCATCTGATTATCAATCTAATCAGGACCTGGGACAATATCAGGTGAGGAGCCAAGAGGATGAAGTAGTTCCCAGTCGGTGAAAGGTTCATTATGTAATATTGCATGATGGGGTGTAAAGAACAGGGGGGATATCTTCAACTTATCTTTTATACATTCGAAACATTGCCACATAAAAAGAGGTGAGGCGTTTGGCAAGAACCAAAACATCAGTAAATATGCTGCCATGAAGGAGGTGACCCAGGACATTTGTTGGTCTTTGGTGGCCGAGTAGTCTAAGGAGACTGACCCACACAAGGAATGAAGATGTACCCCTTTCCAAGAAGGAGACATATCACTCCCAGCATTCCTTGTTACTGCATTTCATCATATAGCAAGCCTTCGTCCACAGATGCTGCCAAGTGATGAGGATGATGCTTGAGATGTTGCAGTGCCCTCTGGCAATCCTGACTAGCTGTTGGATTGTCTTTGGTCCACTATGGCACCAGCAAGCTGAGTTTTGCACAAGTGATGCTTTCTAAATACGTGCTGATTTGAAGACAGAAACTTTTTTGTCTCAAGGAAATTTATTATATTCTAATTTACAATAAACTCAATAATCCTGCAGCTAACCAAAGTTAAGGATATTGGTCTGTAATTTACGGGCCTGTTCTTTTACGCTCCTTATATATAGGAGTCATCTGCACTTTTTTCCAGTTGCTTAGGGCTTTGCACTGGGTGACAAATTCATGATAAATGCAAGGTGTCAACGTCAAAGAGTACTCTATGTAAAATCAAACTGGGGCGCCACCCATGCGTTTGACTTATTTGTTTTCAATACTTTTTAAGTTGCTGCTCAACACCAGGTATGCCTATTTCTATGTCCTCATATCCTCCATGTGGAAGTCAGTATGATGTGTTCAACTGTTGATGCTATTAAAGAAAAGCAATTTATATTCATATCCTCCTATCTTCCTGTCAGAAGACATACTGTTGCAAGTGTTTCACAAAGTCATCAGACATTATGTTGTAAAAATGTGTAGGTTTACCCAAGTGCAGAAGCATGTGGAATAAAGAAAGGCACCTCTCTTGGACAAAGATGGTCTGCGTGGTTTTGTAAGGGCTGAGGAGAAAACCTATGGGTGAGAAAGAAAAATGTTCAGTATCTATATTGAGCCAACATGAGGTCCCATACACGCAACAGTCCTACCATCAAGTCACAACAGCAATTTAATACGTGCCACACCCACCACACTGGAAAGGACCTTTTGCTACCTCATCACATATTTGGCAACAACATAGGAGAGACAGACAGGATCAAAGATTCACAGAAAACTGGGGTCTGTGAGTAACTGAACACTGTTGAACTCGTGTACAGAATAATTGCACAACTACCTTGCAAATTGCACTAGACAAATGACAATTTTTAACTAATGTTTGTGGGGTGTTTAATGAGTGATCTAATATGTATTAGGAAAATGCATTATAAATTAAGTAACCGATTTGTTAAGTTGAAAAAGTTATTGATGATTCTGTCTGGAATAAAAAGTCTTGGTTGTCATGACAAATGTGATACATTTTTTTTGTTACTAGCAAAGAACGTGTTTTTACTAAAAATATGATCTGCCTGCAATTTGATCAATACTGCTTAACATTACATACTTATAGCTATTTGTCCCCTCAATTAATAAAAAAAGATTACGTTCCTATCATACTCTTGGTTACTCAGAATCAAATGTTGCCCTGCCATCTTAATTACTCACCACTGTTTGTAGCAATATTTGCTTCCACGTAATTGAATAGTTTTACCCTCACAATTTCAATTTTTTCATATCTGAAAAAAATTCTACCAAAGTTACACTTGTAGAATATCTATAAAATAAAAACAGTGAATTCTGAAAGAAGAAAATATTAGCAGCAACAGCAAAAACTACTGCCATCTCCTTCAGTGTTAGCACTATATATGAATTACATACTGCATGCACAATGTAAATGGACATTTAATTGCACAATCACTCAGTAATTACTTACTTTCAGTCGGTTGATCATAGCTTCTTCAGCATCCATTGACTGACTCTGCT
This sequence comes from Schistocerca nitens, assembly GCF_023898315.1. Classification (NCBI taxonomy): domain Eukaryota; kingdom Metazoa; phylum Arthropoda; class Insecta; order Orthoptera; family Acrididae; genus Schistocerca; species Schistocerca nitens. Next base: position 632,237,916 of record NC_064616.1, on the reverse strand, counting down.
GATGTATTAATCTTTTGGCTAACATCCTTGAATAAAATTTCTGGAAGACATCTTTATCATCAATGTACTTAAATATTGTTATGGACTGTGCTAGCCGATCATCTATTTCTGTGTCTGACATCCCTTTTGCTGACTTTCTCAATAGAGAGTCACAGTATTTTGCTAGCTGAAATACAAGAAAAGCAATATAACTATTGAAAGCTCTACCATATATTTCACTACAATTTATCTGCAGTGAAATGCCAGCACATACACGAACACACAGCAGAATATGCCTATGTCCAGAAGCAGTAAGGATAATGGAACAAGCAAAATAGTGAGGACTTCCATAAAAGCAGGTAGAAAACTGGAGATTAAATGCCCAGATTTGTCCACACTGTGAAATACAGATCACCATTCACCTTCAACAAGAAGATTGAGACTTAGATAACCAGGTTATTCTGAAATCCCGTATGAGTGATGGGACAGGCACAAGGACTTAGCATAGCACTGAAGCTCTGGTAGATAAAAGAAACTTTCATTGGTGATTCAGAGAGGGAGAAAAAATGATCCAGGGAGACATTAGAAGCAAACACAGCACTGTATATGCCAGAGAAGTAACAAAAATGTTTAGAATCAGCAAATCTAAAAATAGGATCAACACAGAATGGCTGAAAGCAAATTGGGCTCTAATGAGAACCACATATAAAACAATGGTCAGTTTTAAATTATATTAATTATAATCATTTGACAAAGGAGGGAGGGGAAAGTAGATAAGAAGAATAGGGGAAAATCATCATTTGAATACTCAACTGGCCAATAAATTTGAATTAACTACAACCTTGGAAAAATGAGTGTATACAAACAAGAGTAATGAAATTAGAGACAGCTGATATGTTGGAGACACCTGTCATCACAATGAATGGAATAGATTGGTGTGCCATGTGACAGGGATGTCATCAGACACTGCACTGGTCACCAGTGTGAAGTTGTGTACCAGATAGGCACAATGCCTAATATCAGCGCATTTTATAATGGCCAGATTGTGTATCTCAAAGCACAACACACTCCACTTCTGAGGTTGCTGCTGTGAACAACACCAGAGTTAGCTTCTGTGGGCAACATGTTGACAACTGCAGTCACCTTCTACTGCAATCCATCAATTCACTCACCAATTCAATGCTAGAAAATAACAACTAGTGAAAAGCCATGACATCCAGAACTACTACCATGGAATACTGCAGCAACTATATTACACACTTATGCGAATGCTGATTCCGCATATTATCCTGACACAGCTGAGATCAGTAGCTCCTTCCCTTCCCTTCCCTTCTGTTTCCTTTCCCCACCTTTGATTTACGTAATATCTCACATACATTCATCTGCTCATACTGTCATAGTGCACAGAGATTAGCATGGAAGCAGGAACACTGGCACTGGACACTATCAGCATGAAGAGAGATCACCTGAACTGAAGAGTCTCACTACATTTAGTTGCATCCCAAGGCACAATACAGATGCAACAAATGTCACCCAAGGGAATACTTCTTGTTTGCCAACAGGGCAGCATTCAGGCAGCAGTCGAGGCAATTTGTGCAGATTTTGTGGATGATATTTACACGGGATGAAATGGCACACCTAATACTCCTGTCATTGTCACACACACCAGTAAATGTCACTGCAACCTAATGTTGGATCACGTGCATTTGTTTGTTCTACTACAGCGCTCTGCAGGTAACCCGTACCTCCAACACGATGTTACACCACACGATTAGTCCCAGATTGACCTAGAATGGGTTGAGGAACAGGCTACAGACATGAGGATGCTTTTGGCTGAGAGAATGTTGAAATCAACAACCTGGCTCACATTCATGGTAACCTGAATGAGCGAGTCCATGCCATGGCCCCAAAAGCATCCCCAAAACACCACAGAACCACATCTGGTCATCTTGCTGGACCATCAATGCACTTTTCAAGAGGCAAAATCATGACATGTACGACCACACTACAAGCCTCCACCCAGCTGCTATCAGCTGTCAATGTTGTTTCACCTACAGCTTTATGTACCACTGTAAGGAACGGCCTCTTGTGAAGGACCCAGCTGGAAATGCCCACTGCATGCAGGTCCCTCTGCAACATTCACTTGTAAATTGCTGAGAAGGTCCTGCATTTATTAGCAGCAGTAATTCCTGTTAAACTTGAGACTGTCACTAACAAAATGTGACACGTCTCTGGCCCTCGGCAGGATGTTTTTATCACTGCAGTTCTTGCACCATATTACAAGGATGTGGATCGTACACAATTCCTTGTACAAACATTGGATAGTCCGCATTGATGCACCAACAAAATCTGGCAACTTCATTCACGGTATGGTCATGCGCATGTCCAAACACAATAGCCTCTTTCCCCTATTCTCACATCTCCGTGTCAACCAACATTAATGCACTGACTTCGCACAACTGACCACCACATACACATGACTACCATGGCATATATCAGCAGTAGTGTCATTCCATGTCAGTTCAACCAGGGCTACAGCTCATAGTCTCAGATTTGACTGAAATTCAGTACACTAATTTTACCATGTGTGGAACACTCGTGTACAAAGTATTAGTTTCCCCTGCTAATTAGTTCCAGAATTATGACCTGTGAAAGAAGGTGGCGCGACCCGGAAATTGCAACCCACATCTGGCAATCTATCTTCAGACCCAACTTCAGGTCTTAATAACTTTGGAACCATTCCACACAGTCCAGTGAAATTTTTACAACCCAGTAACATCCATTTAGAGAACACACTCCAAGAATCAAAACACCAACAACATATTTCTGAGGGAAAATAAAAAATGTAATACGTTAAAAGGTACATATTGTAGGTGCCCTCTATGCCAAATATAATTCACTCAAAAAGGGTATAATTTTTTGTGGTAAGCTTAATGTGGCCTAAACACACCCAGACCTCATCATGCCCCTATCAGTCATACAAACAGAGTTACATGTGCACGAAATTACAAAAATTTGAAAAATTACCTGAAAAACCTGGATTTTCGAAGTGTGGTAGCACAAAAGGGACAAGTGGTATCCAAGCTAAATTTCACACACTGCATAAGTAGACCATAATGATATATATCTCAAAATTTCAGCATGTTATTGCAAGACATTTGTGTACAATGGTAGTTGACAGTTGTATTTGGTGATGTGGCCATTGTTCTACAACACAATTTTGTAAAAACATTTCATAAACTGTTCTGCCTCTTCTTATCATCTCCCACAACTGGTTAATCACTAAGCAATGACATATAGGCAGATTAACACAACCTATCATTAATGTTTACTGCAGCGTAAACTGCTAAAAACCAGTCGATTGTTCTTCGAACAGAAGTTCTCCTACACTTTAGCTACTGTACTCTGTACATTGAGTGGCAAATTGTACTGTCTTCCTGACACTGTGGTAGGAAATGGAACTGTCATAAGAATATGTTCAAAAGGAATCCAACATCTGTCTGCCAAATGTGGCCAATGAAATGATCTTGCTGGTGCCATGAAGTTCACAAATACATCACCTTCTGCTTCACAGCACTCTGCAACATATCCTAAGTACCATTTGTCATCATAAACAGCAATAACATAGCAACCTGGTTGTATGTTGCTGCTTTTGCTTCTGAATCCTGAGTCAGACACACTGTGAAGACACATGATGTGCATGAACCTATAGTTATAACCAGTCTGCTCATCTGCACATTGTCAGAGTCCGCTGGAGAGAAGTGATGATGGCTCCTTGTGCCTGCAACAGTTTTAAAGTGTTCTAGTCCGCTTTTTAGCAACTCTTCGACTGATTTCACCTCATCTTTCGAAACATAGAATGATTGTGTAGTGTCGGCAGACTTGCCAACACTACGTACACTAATTGAAAGAGGCGGCCAAGATGCACGCGCTAACTCACGAAGGATGGAGTGAGGTCTGAAACAGGATACGTTATGACTGCTATAAAGAAAATACGTAGCTTTGGAATATACTTAACTTTTAATCACTCCTTGTGATACATCTCTCTTGACTATACAAATGAGACTCGTAAGATACATGCACTGATACAATTGGCGCCTTGCTAGGTTGTAGCCATTAACTTAGCTGAAGGCTATTCTAACTGTCTCTCGGCAAATGAGAGAAAGGCTTCGTCCGTATAGTCACTAGCAACATCGTCGTACAACTGGGCTGAGTGCTAGTACGTCTCTCGAGACCTGCTGTGTGGTGGCGCTCGGTCTACGATCACACAGTGGCGACACGCGGGTCCGACATGTACTAAGGGACCGCGGCCGATTTAAGCTACCACCTAGCAAGTGTGGTGTCTGGCGGTGACACCACAGATTGTATGCCAGAGATATTTTCCTGTGCCCAGGTAAATAATTGAAGAGGTGTTAGAATGTGACCTTCTGTAGGGTGCTACAGACTAGCTCATCGCTAAATGGTAGCACCAATACCATCACATACATTTTTACCATGACTTGTTGCGAAAAAATTCCATTCTGCGTGAATCTGAAAATCATGGTAATGCATGCATAAATTTTTGAGAGTTTTACAGTTTTTGTACTGACTAGCTGCACCATCACTGAAGTACTTTGCAAAATGTATGTGAGGCAGCTTGTTTTTCACATATGCCATGACAGTGCAAATGTGGGCATGAACTGCAATGGCATCATGAATTAAACAGTCACTAAAAACGCACATGTTCATGACAGACACATCACCTGATTCACCTCTATAGTAAATCGCAAATGGCTGGAGAGTTGCTTGACTGTTGTCCCTATGATATCCTTGGATGGCATCTTGAACTATAAATGCATAATTTTCAGAAAACTCTAGTATTACTATAATTTCATCTTATTTCAAATTATCCTTACAAAACTGGAGATAAGCCAATTGAGCTGTTGCTGTGAAACTGTGTGTGTTCAGTTTGTCTGTTTTTTGACAACACATTTCAACAAAATCTTCCACTGTACTTTGCTTTGTTTCAAGACTTGTGTGATCCATGTGTGTCCACTGTTTATAAGAAACAAGTTCATCATCATCCATAAGGAGTTCACCATACAGTTTGTTATTCATATGTTCTGCAAGGTTTGCCTTACGAGGACACTTTTCACACCTGTGTATCATGCACTGGTAGGAAATGATGTCACACACTAGCAGCTTCATTGCACCTTTGTAATCCAGACCAGAATACTTTATAGCAGCAAACATCAGCTTAGCATTTTGATGGGTCTCATATACACAAACATTGTGTGTGCCCCTTGCACTTACAGGCACAACCCATTTTGGCCGAAGATTGAAAAAAGATGATAAACCTACTTCGGTATTGGGATACTTTTCCTTGAATTCTATATATAGTTCTGATATGTTGCATAGCAACAGTCCTTTTTGCATCTGTACACGTACGTATCCCATTTTCACTGTTACAGTCTTTTTTTCCAGGGATTATTCAGTTGTAGTCATTATTTTCATAAAACTCCAACACTAGCACCTTTATTTCTGAACTCAATTGCTCACCCTGAGCCTGCTGAAGTTGTGGAAGCACTCCTTGGGTTGCTTTTATTTTCCTAGCTTGCTTTACCATATATGTAGAAACATTGAATTCCTTTGCAGGGTAGTCAATAGACCAGCTGGAAGGTGCAAGGGTAAGAATAGCTATTTTTTTCTGGCGTGTGGATATGGCACATTTTTCTTTCAAATCATGCACAATTTCGTCCAAATCAGAGCATTTCTTGCATGATTTCTGCTCCTTTGGAGCAGATAGTTCTTCCTCTTCCACCATTAGAGTGTAAACTATTTTGTGTTTTAATTCCATTTGAGCTTCTTGTAGTTTTCTTCTACCACAGCTGGGCCTGTCTCTCTTCCCAACTTTGTGTGTCTTCATGGGAGACAAACCAAGAGCAGTCACTGAAGTATTTAACTGCTCATCCGCTGTGGTTGTAGGTGGCTGATACTCTTCGTAACTGTCACGTAAATTATCAGAATATTCTTCACTTTTTAACAGTGTAACACACCTCGAACATAAATTTGGCCTGGTTTCATGTTAAGTCCCATGCACTGACTCACTTTCAATATTGATTTTATATCAATTTCTCTCAGGCTACACTTCACTGTCTTCTTATAAATCTGAAATGGATCAAAACAACTTCTTTGTAAGAAAGAATACTTATCCAGAAATACTTTCATATGATGATAACAAACACTAAAGTTTCCTGGAACTGTACTTCTTGTGCCCACAGGGTGTATCCCAGATCTCCATAGCAACAAATCTTGGTCTGATTCATCCAGATCATACAGTACAAAGCGAATGCCACATTTTGTTCCATATGTTGTTTTATGACATTCAGATGCTTGTGCTTTACCAATACTGCAACTTGTTTGAACAAAAGCACCACTAGTACACTCTTCTGCCTCCATACTGACTTTGCACAACAGTAATGACCAGTCTGAACTGGAATCTTAAAAACATGAGTAACCTGTAATTGTTGGTTTCATTTGTTGTTCCTGCCTAACAATGATTCATTCTGTCCCTGAAAACTACCATTGTTTAACTTTGTTGCCTAATGATTACCAACAATTGCTGCAGCTTTATCTGAAACAAGCTGTCTGCATCATCACTATTACTTGCTAAATCGTGTTATAAGAAACGTAACCAAATACATCTCTGTCAACTTTTATTGTACACAAATCCCTTGCAATAACAAATTGAAATTTTGCCACATATTATATTATGGTCTACTTATTCAGTGTTTGAAATTTGGCTTGGATATCACTTGTCCCTTTTGTGCTACCACACTTAGAAAATTCATGTTTTTCAGGTAATTTTTCTAATTTTTGTATTTTCGTGGGCTTATAACTCTGTTTGTGTGACTGATATGGGCATGATGAGTTCTGTGTGGGTCTGAAGATAGATTTCCAGATGCGGGCTGCAATTTCCGGGTCATGCCACCTTCTTTCACAAGCCATAATTCTGGAACTAATTGGCAGGGGAACTTAAAATTTTGTACATGAGTGTTCCGCACTTGGTAGCATTGGCAAACTAAATTTCAGCCAAATCTGAAACTATCAGCTGAATCATCATCTCAAATTGGTTGAATTGACATGGAATGACCCAGTAGAGGTTCATACAATCACCTGGCACCAGTTATACACGTGTACAAGCACTCCGAAGGAAGCAGTGTGCTCTTTAAGGGAGGTGAGTAATACTTTGTCTAGTGAGTTTAGTTTTCATTAAATATGCACTGCACTTTCCTAGAACTAAGTCCTCCAATCATCATCTCTACTACTAATTTTATATGAGTGTTTCATTTTATATAATATCTTATTATTAACCCTAAATAGTTTAATGATGCGACAAGCTCCAGAAGTTCATCATTATTCTTGTAATTGAATATTATCAAATTCTTTATCTTTGTTACAGGCATTATCTTGCATTTATTCACATTGAAAGAGAGTTTTCAGTTGTTACACCACTTAGAAAAACTGCCAAAGGTGCTCTGCATTGCTTACATTCATGTAGTGAAAATACCTTCCTGTAGACCATAGCATCAACACTGGACAATTTCAAAGTGATGTTAACCTTATCTGCTACATATATCATCTACATATATACTCCACGAGCAGTGGATGGTAGAGGGTACATTGTATCACTACCAGTCATTTCCCTTCCCATTCCACTTGTAAACATACTGCATCTGAGCGTAATCCATTTCCTTGGGGCTCACTCACTGTTACTTTTGTTTTTGTTAAAGATTCTCTGTCCAACTTAACATAATGAATTTTACTAGCTAAAAATTGTTCAAGACATCACATATTTATGGAAACACTCCATAGGCTCATACTTCTGTTTTCAGTCGACAATGTGGTACAGTATCACACCCCTTTCGGGAATCTACTAATACAGATTTTCTACATCTACATATATACTCCATGAGCAGTGGATGGTGGAGGGTACATTGTATCACTACCAGTCATTTCCCTTCCCATTCCACTTGTAAACACACTGCATCTACTATTTGCAATATATCATGTGTGAATAAAATGAGCTGTTTTTAACACACATGGTTTTTCCTGAATCCATTCTGATTCTCTGCGAGAAGCTTCTGTCCTTCACTTACATTATAATGTTCAAGCTTGGAATACATTCTAGGACGCAGCAACATATAGACATGATCAATATTTGTCGATAGCTCTGGATTAGAACCTGTTCCGATTTTTGACACAGTAGTGATGTGGTATTTTCCATTCACATGGGACTGTTTGTTGCACAAGAGTGTCTCATTAAAAATTAACTAAGCGAGGTCATCAGTCTCATTGGATTAAGGAAGGATGGGGAAGGAAGCTGCCCATGCCCTTTCGAAGGAACCACCCCAGCATTTGCCTGGAGCGGTGGTAGTAGTAGTAGTAGTAGTAGTAGTAATGATGACATTAATGACAGTGGAAGATATAAAAAGAACTTATAGGTGTACACAAAATAAATGTTTTCTGATAGTGCAAGTTCTGGGGAAAGGAAATTTAAGGCGAAACGCCAGCTAAGAACACAGGGAAATGAGCAATATTTGGTTAGAATGATGTACAAGGAGTGAGGACTGCATCCACATGCATTCCACATTAATTCTGTCATCAGAATTGCCAATTACCGTGTATAGTCCACACTTGACTTGGGCAACTTTACACAATCCCACCCTGCAGAGTAGGTTAAGAAATCAACAACCAGCTCATTGCAGAATTAACGAAGTCATTAAGCTCCACACTCCAAGTCCCTAGTTTCTCCTCAGAATGATGCTGAAATTATACAGCTGTACTGAGACCCCACAAGCAAGAGAAGCCATCTTCACCCTTACCCAAAACTCCAAAAAGAATGGAGAATGGTCTCTGACAGAGGTTGTTAGTGTCAACGTGAGAGACAATCTGCAGCTGACAGCAATCTATGCTCTCAATTGGTCTTGAGAGCTCAGTACACAATCAGTGTTCCCTGCTGAGCACAGTGACAGTGGCAGAAACTGGCAAGCTATACAAAGCATGTTTTATGCCCATGTATAATGACATTTCTGGAGACTAAAAATCTCCTCTGTAAGAATCAACATGGGTTCCACAAACAATCTTTGAGTGAAACCTGACTCACTTCATTTTGGCATAAGACCCAGAAAGCAATCAATGCTAGCAACCAAGTTGATTCCATATTCTTTGACTTACAGATGATGTTTAATACAGTCCCACATTGTTGCCCAATGAACAAAATACAAGGGTACGTAACATCAGCCCACTTTTTGCCTGCATAAGACAATTCCCAGCAAATAGAACACAGCAGGTCATTCTTAGTGAAAGGAAATTATTTTTCACATATATGGCATATTAGATAACATTTGAAGTTCCGAAACATAGGAACAGCTGCAGAGGACTGACACTTTGTGCAGAGATTGGCAGTTGACCTTCAACATAAACAAATTTAACGTATTACACATAAATTATTTTATGATTACATGGTTGCGGTAAAATCACTAGAAGCAGTCACATCTGAGAGTGTGTGTACGGAATGATTTAAAGTTGAACAAAAACTAACTGCAGGTAATGCAAGTGTCAGAGTGAGAATCATTGAAAGAATCCTCAGGAAGTGTTGGCCACTCACGAAGGAGGCACCTTACAAAATCCTCATTTGACCAATAATTTAATACTGTTCATCAGTCTGGGACCTATACCAGGTAGAGAAAATGGAAGACCCAAAGAAGAGCAGCACATTTCATCACAGGTTCATTAATAAGTGTGGGAACACCACAGAGATGTCCATCAAACTCCAGTGGTAGATGCTATCAGAGAGATGTTGTGCATAATCATGGGGTGGTTTACTGTTAAAATTCCACGAGTGTACCTTCCTAGAATAGTCAACAAATATATCACATCCTCCAGTGTTTATTGCACAAACAGACCATTAAGGTACGATTAGAGAGATTCGAGCTCACGTGGAGACTTACCAATAATCAATTTTTTCACAGACCATTCGCACCTCGGACAGGACAGGGGGAAAGAGACAGCAGTACGTAACGTACCCTCTACCATACATCCATCATATGATGCCTTGCAGGTATAGGTATATATGTAGCTGTAGCACAACAAAATAATAGCTAAACATACAAACGTTATAAATATTGAATTAAATTCACTTAAATGAAGTAAGTTAAATGAAATAAGGCAATTGGGGCTAAAGCATTGAAGATGCAATGACACGAAACGATATTAGTTATAACCATTCAGAAATGCTGAACCTAGAATGTAATCAGTATGCCGTGATAAATGAAAATTTGTACCAGACCAGACATCCAGCTTTTAGCAAGCAGTCACCTTAATAACTATGCTACCTGGGCATGCCTACAGGCTGATATAAATTCTCACTGCAATTAATGTTTCCTCCCAATACTTCCAAACACATTGAACAAGAGGTTTTCAAATTCTCATTGCAACTAATGTTTCTTTCTGTTACTTCCAAACACAAGAACAAGAGGTTTTCCCATGGAGTAGATGGGAACAACACCACTGGAAGAAACATATATTCTTTAAATATCAATAATATACTTTCCATTATTAAATTCTTACATGTTAAAAGCATGCAAAATCCTGTCACTCCTAATTCTCAAGAATTAGCATTATAATGATTGGACTGTTTACTCAAATTCACAATGCGAGGCAGGCCCCTGTGTTAAAACCTGAGTTCAACAAGCTTCAATGTGTCAAATAGGTTCATTCAAAATTTGTGTAAAATAATTCAGATATATAAGCTTCTGTTTTTGGGACAGTCAAGAACAAAGATCATTGATGTGTCATGGCTATAGCCAAATAGTTTCCGGGAAATCAAAGAACTAGTGATTTGATTAAATATTTATATAACTGGAGGGTTGTGTCATCATTAATCAAGTTGTTACCAGAATGATCAATGTATGTGGTTACCAACTTCAATTATATGGATCTGATTCTTAATGCAGACTTATTTTGTTTTCCTTATATTTATTCTTGCAAGCGAACATCAGAAACAACATCTCCTCAAGCAGTTACTAAACACAACAAAATGGGAAATCTCCTGAACTAATACCTCTTGACATTAAAATAAAGGTATTTCCTCTAGTAAAACACTATTTGAAATGGAATGACACAAAGAGGACCATTAACATGGGGAAAAGATGACAAAAAAGGACATATAAACTTAGATAAGAATGAGAACATTAATAAATGAATATTCAATTACTTTGTTGAAGGAATGCTGCACTGAGAGAATGTGACCACAATCACATTGCAACAGAGGGCTCCAAGTTTATTACTCTAGTACACACTGGACAGTGATTTCAATTTCATTGCTTCCTTGTCTTCAGTGAAATATTCAAACAAGCACATTGAATATGGTGATGTCACATCACACACATCTTGTTCATCAATACAATGACAGATTTTGACAGCAATGGAGCTCTTCCAATAGCTGATGACACCTCTTATGAACACATCTGATCAAAAAAATAGTTTGTGAATACTGATTAAATATCCAACTTTCTCTGTGCCACAGAGGGGGAGGGGGAAATCCTTGTTATAAAGTGAATTTTATCCATCTAGTGGAATCCCTATTGCATTAATAGTATCAATAGTCAGGCATTCTAACATGATGCAATATTCGACAAAACTTTAAAGGTTATTGCTGCCAAACATTTTTCTGTGACACTCTTAGCCTTCAACATTAGTCAAGTTCAGTGTTGAAAATTATTCTGCTTAAGAACATGCCTTCATCCCATTTGCAAATGCTGTGTTATGCACAATAAATGCTGGAAGTAACTAGAGAGAAAAGTGATAAAGTTGAGTGTTCCTTATCTAGTATATTGAGGAAAAGCTTTTTAAGATGGGTTCCAAACCCCAGAGCAACTTGGCATTTTCCACATAGACAGTGGCAGATGCGAATGAAGTGATAAGCAATAAAAAAATCTTAAGATCAATCAATGACTGTACCTAGTACATTGATGCTTGTCGAGTTCAGAGGGACACAGGGTCTGCCCTCCTTTCGTGGGTGTTTCAAGCAGTATGTTGTGTAACATTTGTCAGTAACTTTTATCAAGCAAAAGAGTTTACTAAATCAGTTTTCCAAACCAGAACCACAATACTCACCAATTCAGGGGAACGGCACATTATTTTTGGATTAGATTTATAATTAATAACATATGAGCACGCCTTATCTAGTGCACCCATGAAACTTTGGTCTCCAGCAAAAACATCGGTAATAAGCTCTTTGTACTTTCTATGAACAGCCAACATATTTTCCACAAACTGCGTGTGTATCTGTTGGAGAGATTGATCATAAAATTGACAAAGATAATTTTATGTACCTAAAATTCAAAGATTGTATCTTATAAACTGCTCAAAAAGGGTTTTGCACCACATGTGTACCTGAAAATGTGTAGACTTGGAATGAAGGAGAGCAGGAAATAAAAGAATAAGTCTTTTGAAACAAAAAAAAAAAGATCATTAAATAAAAAATAGCAAAAATAAAAGCATAGTCCTTCTGAAAGAACACATTTCCGCCCCTCTAAAATTACAATCTACTGCTAGGTAACATTCAGTACCATCCTGCTCTATACTGGGCATTGTTAACATGCTTGAGTCCTCCTTTAGAAACATTCCACCCATGGTGGTCAAAATGTTTCTGCTCAAGCCTGTCTCGCCCTCCAATGGTGGGCCTCCAGAGGTTATCCAGCATGTTGAGGGTGATTCCTCTGATGATGCAGTGCAGTTTCCAACTGGTCACACGTGTGCTCCAACAGTTTCACATCAGTAGATATTGCAGGCCATTTTATTTGTTTGATTCCTGCCTCCTGGAGGAAGATGTTCAAGAGATGTTAGTGATGTACCACTGCATTAGAAGCATTCAACATCTGTACACGATACCAATCCTAAACACGACTGACCCACCTCCCTGCTGAACTTATGGAACAACATCTGGAGGTTTCATACTGTTGTTCACATTGGACACCTGGAGACCAAAGTGATTGTGCGGAGAATGATGCATACACTCTAAGCTGACAGAGCTCTCCCAGATGCCTCTACTGAATTGCAATGAGAATGGAGGTTTACTTTTATCTTCACTACACAGATGGCTGTACACGGTGATTTGCTGTGGCAGAGTTGCCAATCACAAAAATATAAACTATGCAAATTGTGAGGGTGATATAAACATTTTTTGAGCAGTTTATGTGTATACTACACACAACACTTTTGTATGAATGCAGAATGTTTTATTGAGTTAAGAACTACTACTTTTCCAAAAATTCTCCTTAGATATTATTTATTATACAAGCAGAAAAAATAAATAACACGTAAATTAATACGACAGTGAAAAGACCTGGAAAGGAAAGATCAATAACTGTAAGATGTATTACCACTCTCCTTTAAGATAAAATGCTAGGTGGCTTATACCCAAATCAAGAGCAGAAACATCTCTTTACAGATACGAACTTGTATTCTTCTGATTATATACAGAACATAATCAAAATTTCTCAACATGGATTCTGCATCTAACTATTATAATGCCTCACTTAAGTAATGTTGTATTCAATTACCAAAATTGTCATCAACTCAAAATGAAAACTATGGGCAAAATGATTTTCTAATAGCATGCCCATTATCAATATTCAATTACACAGACTAGACAAAAAACTTATCACTCACGTTTTATTCCACTCATATCACTGGTATATCCTCTCCCAGGAGATGCAGGGACACTTGAAAGCAATCATGTCGTATACCAGCTACACTTCAACTTTTACATTGTCTTATGTGGAACCCTACCTGCCCCATCAATTTTATTAGTAGTTCTATCAATCTACAAATTTTCACCATAATTATTCTCTCAGTGGTCAACATTCCTCTATATCCTATCCTGCCTTCCGGTGACCAAATATCTGCTATACTTTTGTGCAGCATTATACAACCACTGCTTGCACCACGGTCAACTGTTTACCTATCACTTTCCCTTGCTGTCCCTCTTGTCTTCTAGTCCTTGTTTCTCCTCTGCCCTCCCCATATCTCCTTCCTGTTCACTTCACGCATTCCACTGAACACAATCCATGTTGTTCTTATCTGTTCCACTGACCACAACCTCTAACAGAGAGAGGCTTTAGTGCAACAAGTACAATCAATATAGCTGTGTGCAGAAGGGGGGGGGGGGGTATGTTCAAAAGTCAAAAGAATACAAGGTAAGAGTTGCCACGTACCAGCTCTTGTTTCTGCACGCAACTACCTCTGAATTCCTCGATTATATGGTGAAAGCCCTTCCATGTTCATTCCATTGGTTGTACACCACCCTTGATTTTCCAGTGTCTTACGAAAGGATAATACGTATAACCACTAGAGTCTCCTTGTGTGGTGATCTCATAATGACAACCTGACAAATGATGCTTTTGCATGTACAACCATCATTACACAGCAATTGCCAATCAGTTTATAAATCATTACAGAGTAAAAGGGACCCAAATTCCTTCAATTTGATAAGTTGTGTGTGGCATCTACCAACAGCTGCCTAACTGGTGTTATAAATGCAAATGGCTCTGAGCACTATGGGACTCAACATCTTAGGTCATAAGTCCCCTAGAACTTAGAACTACTTAAACCTAACTAACCTAAGGACATCACACACACCCATGCCCGAGGCAGGATTCGAACCTGCGACCGTAGCAGTCCCGCGGTTCCGGACTGCAGCGCCAGAACCGCACGACCACCGCGGCCGGCTTATAAGTGCAATTTGTGACTGTGACTAATTACTGCACAAAGGAAATAAAAGACCACGAATATAATAGTCCCTTTACAAAGTGATATTATTTCATCCAAAGGATTTATAATATCAACACAGTTAATTTTTTCTAGTGAAAAGTAACTCTGCAAGCACAACTCAAAAGGAATGTACACTCCTGGAAATTGAAATAAGAACACCGTGAATTCATTGTCCCAGGAAGGGGAAACTTTATTGACACATTCCTGGGGTCAGATACATCACATGATCACACTGACAGAACCACAGGCACATAGACACAGGCAACAGAGCATGCACAATGTTGGCACTAGTACAGTGTATATCCACCTTTCGCAGCAATGCAGGCTGCTATTCTCCCATGGAGACGATCGTAGAGATGCTGGATGTAGTCCTGTGGAACGGCTTGCCATGCCATTTCCACCTGGCGCCTCAGTTGGACCAGCGTTCGTGCTGGACATGCAGACCGCGTGAGACGACGCTTCATCCAGTCCCAAACATGCTCAATGGGGGACAGATCCGGAGATCTTGCTGGCCAGGGTAGTTGACTTACACCTTCTAGAGCACGTTGGGTGGCACGGGATACATGCGGACGTGCATTGTCCTGTTGGAACAGCAAGTTCCCTTGCCGGTCTAGGAATGGTAGAACGATGGGTTCGATGACGGTTTGGATGTACCGTGCACTATTCAGTGTCCCCTCGACGATCACCAGTGGTGTACGGCCAGTGTAGGAGATCGCTCCCCACACCATGATGCCGGGTGTTGGCCCTGTGTGCCTCGGTCGTATGCAGTCCTGATTGTGGCGCTCACCTGCACGGCGCCAAACACGCATACGACCATCATTGGCACCAAGGCAGAAGCGACTCTCATCGCTGAAGACGACACGTCTCCATTCGTCCCTCCATTCACGCCTGTCGCGACAACACTGCAGGCGGGCTGCACGATGTTGGGGCGTGAGCGGAAGACGGCCTAACGGTGTGCGGGACCGTAGCCCAGCTTCATGGAGACGGTTGCGAATGGTCCTCGCCGATACCCCAGGAGCAACAGTGTCCCTAATTTGCTGGGAAGTGGCGGTGCGGTCCCCTACGGCACTGCGTAGGATCCTACGGTCTTGGCGTGCATCCGTGCGTCGCTGCGGTCCGGTCCCAGGTCGACGGGCACGTGCACCTTCTGCCGACCACTGGCGACAACATCGATGTACTGTGGAGACCTCACGCCCCACGTGTTGAGCAATTCAGCGGTACGTCCACCCGGCCTCCCGCATGCCCACTATACGCCTTCGCTCAAAGTCCGTCAACTGCACATACGGTTCACGTCCACGCTGTCGCGGCATGCTACCAGTGTTAAAGACTGCGATGGAGCTCCGTATGCCACGGCAAACTGGCTGACACTGACGGCGGCGGTGCACAAATGCTGCGCAGCTAGCGCCATTCGACGGCCAACACCGCGGTTCCTGGTGTGTCCGCTGTGCCGTGCGTGTGATCATTGCTTGTACAGCCCTCTCGCAGTGTCCGGAGCAAGTATGGTGGGTCTGACACACCGGTGTCAATGTGTTCTTTTTTCCATTTCCAGGAGTGTATAATGGTATGTAAATATAAATGGTATCAAACAAGGAGAATGAAACACATTAGGAGAGTATCCACATCTCTGGCGAACAGATTCTGCAATTACGCACTACATAACCCATTAGAGCATATCAGTACATACTTTTTTCAGCAATACCAACAACTTAGATCTAACATTAAACATGAATATTTGCTAGCATCACTCCTAGAGGATATATGCACTTACATTTTCATTCTTCTTTTTAATAAATGGGATGCAACTGGAGTTCACTTGAGCACTATTTTTCACGATTAATAACATGTATACAGATTACTGCAATGTAAGATACATCATACCACCACAGACAAATGTCAATACTAGAGCATCAACATGGTAAAGGTAAGATTTTATGAATTTTTGACTTTGTTTTCAAATATGCCTGGGAGGGGGGGTTCAAATCAGTATATGCTTGGGATCTTACAAGAAGATCAAGATTTTAATCATTTAAACTGCCAAGAGGGACACTTTTTTTTTTTTTTTGCCCCCCCCAAACATTTGTAACACTTAAATAATAATATCTGCAATGAGAATATGTTCATCACAGCTCTCTCTCTCTCTCTCTCTCTCTCTCTCTCTCTCTCTCTCTCAGGAATTTAACATTATACATGAATACACTCAAATTAAATAAGGACAATTTTCATGTCAATAGCTATGACAAGCAACTCTGATTATAATAGTGTAAGCTGAAAGTAACACAGTGTTGGAAATAATTATCAAAGTAAACCAGAGCACCTCACTAGCATCTTGCACCAGTAAGGCAGTAACAATTTCATCCTGAAAATTGTGAATCAACTGGGCGCTAAAATTTTTGAAGAATGTCATAGTCACCAGGACAGAAACAGCAGTGCATCTTGGTGATCACGATGTTCTTAACAGATTTACAAGATGTGGGAGCACCATCTACATAAAAATTTTCTGGACAAAAGCTTTTATTAGACATGGAATATATCAAGTATCCGTTAAGGAAGCATGGAAAATTAAAAAATAGAAGAACAAAGTTAAGAAATGTGAGCAGTCAACTATCATTTATTGCACAGCAACTCTCTTCAGCATTTAAAAACATAGCTTTGATGACAAAACTTCTCCCACATCAAAGTTTAACTTTTAAGAAGTAACATTTGCTCATTCACTATAAAACATAAACTTTGTCACAGCATGTTTAGTCAGTGCAAAAGAGGGTCACATTAATCACTGAAAATCTAACTAGTTTTAAGCTGAAAGTTTAATAAATTTGCAATTATGGTTGAACTCACATTGTCTCCACGCAATCCAGTAATCGCCTCAAGTCCCTGTTGCTTAATATGTTCAAGTACTTCCTTTATTAGCACAGCAACTCCACCCTGCACAGAACGCAACAGGGGATACATAAGGCTTAAGTCCCTTCTACGTTCTTGCTGCACCATTGCCTTACATTCACTGTGCAGAAAAGGCAGGTGTTCTTCCACCATATGATGTTCACACTTGGCTCTTACCTTTGGGAATGAACTGGAAACACATTAAATAGCTGCGTCACCAAAATAATTGTCTTGCTCATCATAGAATTAAATTTCATAGTGTCTTACACAACCTACAATTGTGACAATTAAATGAAGATATTTCATAGACACCATTTTTTTTTTTCAGATGCCTGTAAAAATGTGGACATATTTGGGCTGGCTGGAAGCTTGCCACCCATAATTTTACAGGCACACTTTCTCAATGTTTCCCTTCATTCCTTTATGTTGTCTTACTGTTACCATATGCATGCACTTCTCAGTAGAGGCTGTAGTTCAAGTACTGATCACAGCAGGGTGTGGGCATGCTGAAGTGTATATATTTCTTCCTTGTTGTGGGACTTTGCAGTGGCCTGTTTTTTGCCATTTAAGCTTACTTCTGTCAACAGATCAAAGTACAACTTGATCAATAACAAAATCGCTAGTGAGCTATCTCATGATTTTGAAGATAATAACACTGATTTTTCAAAAGATGGTGTTGCAGATGACTCTGAAGATGATATAGACTCTGTTCCACAAAAAAATGAGTGTGTTCAAATAAAGAATGTTCAGAACTAAATGCTCAGCATTATTATTCCGATTTCAGTTGAAAGTGCTTTTAGTATATAAATTCCAAAGTGGTTTTGTTTCCAGGGCCAATCACTGGTTGTTTTTCTATTGGATATTACACTTGAAGAGTACAGAAGACTAAGGGTGTTAGCAGACTCTGAGGAAAACAGAATAATCACTGATCATGTGTTAGATACTGTCGTGTTTTCATGACAATCTGGGAAGTGTAATATAAGTATAGATGACAAAAGTGCACCTCCAGGTTTTTTTCAAATTTTCTTCCAAATTCGATGATGAAAAACGTGAAGCGACAAAGTAACCTGTATGCCCAACAGAGAGTAAGTAAGTTAGGAAGCATGAAATCCCTTTCACCCACCTACACACTATCTACCGTATTTACTCGAATCTAAGCCGCACTCGAATCTAAGCCGCACCTGAAAAATGAGACTCGAAATCAAGGAAAAAAAAAAATTTCCCAAATCTAAGCCGCACCTGAAATTTGTGACTCGAAATTCAAGGGGAGAGAAAAGTTTTAGACCGCATCTCCAAATCGAAACAAAGTTGGTCCATTGTAATATGAGACACAATTTAGGTCAAATGAATGGCGATACAGCTACAGTAGTTTGGTTCGAGTCGTAAGCTTAGCAGTTAAGCTTTACCAGGTAGCCATTGCTATGCGTCAGGCGCTACGTCCGTGTTTATACGGGTACCCTTCCTTTTTCACGTGCTTCGTCTGGTTTGAATGATTGGTTATTTTTCTTTGATCTGATAAGCGCCGTTTTCTTTGTTATAGGTGTCTACGTCACTCTAAGCTGAAAATTCGTTACTGTACTGTGTCATGCATTGTTTGTCGCATTCTGATAGTGCGTGTTTACGACCTGTCGCCGCTCGCGGCATGGCTTGCTTTTGTGCGGGTTACCGCCGCTGACGATTAAAAATCTTCTCATTAGCGAAACAATGGCAAGAGACTGCTATTTGTTGTTTGTTGTTACTTACACTGCTGCTTTCTTTGATAGTGATCAACAAGAACCAAATAATAGACTGCATATGATAGAAGATGTTCTGAACGGGAGTTTAGCGAAAATTTTTCTCCATTTGAAAATCTTTGCAGGCGCCTCTTTAGTACATTACATTCTGCAAAGAAATTAGAGTTATCTTAGATTTAAAAATCTAGTCAATTGCTGTGCTTCATTTCTGACTGTATCACTATTAGGCATAAGAATAATACAAATATAAACATGACACGATATGTATATTCTTCCGCGTTTGCTGTTGTCTCACTCTAGTTTCATAGTTTATTAGGCAGACAGAATTTAAATGAGATAGCAGCAAACACGAAACAATACATGGCAAAATGTTTATATTCGTATTATTCTTATGGTGAAGAGAATACTGCATGTGATTCACAATTCATAAAAGTTCCTATAAGCAACCATCTCTTCCCATAGGTAGGAAAAAATTCATAACGTAGAGTTGGCCATATTGACAAAATTCCCAAACAGACTTGCCAGTCGGATTTTCATAGCACATTGAAATGCAGGTACATTCGAAGATGAACAATACGGAATTTGTATTTACTTCGTTGGATAATGTATCAAAATACAGTGGCCGAAACTCGGGGCGGAGAAAAAAAGCTCGTCTTCCACCTTTTTTTAAATTTATTTACTGACGCAGAGGATTTGGTGCCAGTATTTATCTTTGTGCCTACAAAGCATGCCTGTGTAGCGCTACATATATTCGACGGCAGAAGTTAGTTGTGGCGGCACCCACCAACATTTTTCAGAACTTCGCTTGCTTTGCACTCGATTCTAAGCCGCATGCGGTTTTTGGATTAGAAAAACTGGAAAAAAAGTGCGGCTTAGATTCAAGTAAATACGGTAAGAGGAAAGGAGCTGTCCTCACTGAAACAAGCAGCATAATCTTAGAAGAGCTAGAAGCTGACTGGAGAAACATGGCACAAAGATACAAGTGTAGTGAGTGTAAAGTCAGACTGTGTAAATTACAGTGCTTCAAAATGCATCACACAAACAGGAAACTTGTTCCACAAAAGCCCCTCAAACATGATTACTGTACCTAAGATAAGCTGTAGACATCTTTATTAAACATTTTTGTTTAAAAGAATCATGGTGCTACAAGTACGTAGCAATTCAAGAGCAAAGAATTACCAGCCACTTTAAATTAGGAAGCCTAAACTTTTCAATAATGAAAATGTTATTACTTAACTATAAATTTTCTGAGAGTTACTACAGCTGAAAACAAGTCACGTTTTTTCACCACAGGTTGTCCTACTCAGCTCAGGTACCAAAGTGTTCACAAAGTATATTACATTCAGTTAAATGAATTTTAAGTTGAATATAATTTCTGTCATAAATGCCTTTGTGATTTATCTTGCACATAAGCCTCTCTATCAATGCACACAACCTTACAAATTCAATACCTGCTCTGATACAGTCACAACACATATTCAGGAGAGGTATTGTTTGCAGTCTAACTTTTCTGAACCAATTCTGTTAAGTTATCTATTACCAAATTTCTAATACTTACAGACCATCGCATGCAGTATAGAATAGGACTGGCACGACATGCAAAACTTCACAGGTGCATCATATGTTGCACCCATGCGGTCTGAAACTTGGCCTGTCTCAGCTTTGTTTGGACCTTCTTGGAACTACTCAGTACAGGGTGACATTTCATTTAGCAGTGTGATGCAACACTGTTTCTCTGGCATTTGGTATTGCTCAGCCCAACTTTCTTCAGTTCAGCAGAATTGTGGTGTCAGCGCTGTTTGTCCTTCACTATTTATTCATGGTGTAAAGGAAGTTTATACATCCAGTGATTCTTTGCACAAAAAGAGGTAGTCTATCTATATATCATCCCAACCTTTAAAAATTAATGCGAATCACAGAAGGGATCTAACAATCTACCATCCCAACCTTTAAAAATGAATGGTAATCACAGAAAGGATCTAACAATCTATCATCCCAACCTTTAAAAATTAATGCAAATCACAGAAGGGAAGGATGAGAATTCTCAATATCTATTAAGTAGCTACTCCCATTGACTGGTGCCACAAATGTACTGCAAAACGTCATTTCAATGCTATGCAAAAAGAATTTGAAATATTTAGTTGGTAATGAAAGAGCAAAAAGTTACAATAATCAAAAGGTGACTTGTATTGGATTCACTGTTCAAGTAGTTTTGCTAAATTAGCAGGCATGGACCATGTGATAAAACTGATGGTACAAACAACAACTTTTCTGAAGTCACAAGCATTATTTCATCGACAGTTGCAACAGTTTTTGATGGAACTGAACAAAGAGTATGGAGACATTATACATGACTGCAAAGAAGGTTGGTTAAGGCAAGGGGCACGCCTGGAATGATTTTTCAGTTTAAGACTTGCTACTGTTGAGTTTTTGGTGGAAAAAGGAAAGCAGGAATGAAAATTAGAATACCCAGAATGGATTGTAGACCTCTCAATTTAAGAGGACTTGACTGCACACTAACAGTAAGTCACTGCAAGGTTAGAAACAACTTATTTCTGATTTGATGGAGATGCATTTAAAAAGTCAATCACACTGTGGAATAGAGAACTTCTGACAAAAAAATGTATATTTCCCTGAGCTCACTGGTGTTAAACATAGCTTCAATTTTGAAGAGTACATTGTGATGTAGCTTGAATTGCAGGAATAGTTTTCTAAGCATTTTGGGGACACTGTCACTTTTACATCTGTTTTTGAGACTGTTTGCCATTTCAATTGAAAGCGCCCCTATATATGTGCAGATGGAACAGATTGTCCTGCAATGCAACGCCATTCCCATTTAAAAGACAAATTATATTATGATAAAATTGTCCAGAGTTCTACATTGTTTTCCTCGGGAAGAATTTTTCTATCTCCATAATAAGGCTGCAAACGTGATACATTGTTTCAGGCAACATATGGGTGAGAAATGTCTTTTATTATGAAACTAATAAAGTCACTATTATGTGCCAACACTAATGAAAATAATATGTGAAGCTTCTGGGTCTGTTCATATGCAGACATTTTTTACTAGATATCACTTCTATTATATCTCCAGCGTACAAAAAATAATTAAATAATAATGGATTGTTTTTGTTTCTGGTCTATGTTGTTATGAAATATGAAAAAAAAGCAGCATGTAAGACTTTCAGTGTTCCTCATATGATCACATTGCCATCCAAACGCAGCACATTTACTGTTCCCCCTTTTCCTGCTCAGACAGCATGACACAATAGTGGGTATAGTGTGCACATGAATGAGGACACTGCATGTGTGCAGAATTCTTGGCCATCCATCCCCGTAATAGAATATTCTTTAAAATTCTATATATGAGTCAAGGGTTGCATTGAATACAGGCTCCTGACTTGAAGAGTGAGACAGACTATGCAAAACATTAACCTAACTATACTTCATTCGGTGAAAGAAGAACCCTGACAGCTAGCAGCATTGGTGCCAGTTTACTGCAACATGTAAAAGGATGCTGGTAGCACCAGCTACATGACTGCAAACAGTGGTCATCTACAGAGCTGAAATAACATTGAGGAGTAGCAAATTAAGTTGCACAACTAGTAATGGTAGATGTGTGAAGCAGCCGTGTGAATACCACTTTAACTATTAGAGCTCTTCTTTTTCTGCACAAGTGTTGCACATTCTTTTAAAATCTCTTAAGATATTGCCTACAGACTATCTCAAAAACCTTGTCATTTGTACTCTCCAAATTCTTTACCTTCACCTCTCATCTATATTCTGGCCAACAAAAACCAGTCAGTAGCAAAACAAAGTGGTGCACTAACCCGTAGGTTGGTAAAATTTCAATAACACTTGCAAAAAAGTTAAAAATCTGCACTTTTTATTGAATAAAACTCTTATTGCTATAATAAAGACATTAACAAATCTTTGACACAAAGTGATGTGTATATGATCATCGTAAGTACTGTGGAAAATTATGAGTAGGTCAGTAAGGAAGAGCTGTGGCAATTACATCATTTCCACATGAGAAATGATGGAGCACTATCTAACAGAAAATCATCCCTATTTTGTTCGACGTGATACTTCTAATACAATGAGAAAAAGATGGATAAGTGAAAAAATGAAAATACTAGAAATCTGTAAGGGTGTGATACAGGATGGTAGCTATTTTTTAAAATGAACAAAAAAAGTTTCATTTTTATCCTGTGTTAAGTTTAAACAATGGATGTAGTAAAAACATTGATAATTATAACAGCAAAATCAGTTTTCTTCTTCAAATATAACAATTTCTTCTGATTGAAATCTGTATTTAAAATCAACCTCACAATTTTATGTTACCTCATGATGACCTAAGAAGTAGAAAACGGGTTAGAGTAAGTGAATTGCAGACACCATTTTCCACTAGACAATGCCTCAACAATAACTTAAGACTACATCACGTAGATATAAATTAGATTTCAAGTAGGTACAGGAGTCTACATATTATCACTTAGGAGCCCCACCAATGTCTCCTACAAGTCCTAGCTTAGTTTCCTTCAGTAACCTAATGATGCCAGGAAAAGGCAAGTTCAGACACCTTGTGTCTGGAATACACAGAATGATTCCCCCCCACCGTGTACAAACTCTAGGGACTGATCGCTGAGAGGATACGGAACAAAAAGGTTTTATGAACTTATGTTCAGAAATGCATGTTTTCATGCTAGAAAGCATTTATTTGATCATACTTTGTTACAAAGACTGTGGTCTAATATGGTACCATGCAGCCACAATTGCAGTATGCACGCTTTCCTCCTAGAGGGTGGTACTGTTCCTCATACATCATGCCCTAGCACCCTCTCCTGCCATAATAATTGGTAATGTTGTGTCCAATTCACTTCTCTTGGGGACTCACCTTGTAGTGGATGTGATACAGCATTGTACACAACGGTTCTGTATTCGAAGTGAGAGCTTGCCGACATGGTGCTTACTTACTGAAAGGTAAATGGCAACAGGCAGTAAGGTTGTATCAGGAGACCTACCCCCACAGACAAACACCACAGCATTCAGTGTTTTCAACAGTGTTTCATCATTTGTCTGAAACAGGGTCATTTCAGGAAGCAGGAAATCATGAAGGACATACCCAAAATGTTTGGAAACTTGACTTGGAGGAAAATGTGATAAACGCTGTAGAAGGCGACTGCTGTGTTAGTACCAGGCAGTTGGCCCACCAATACAGGATAAGCCAGACTACCGTATGGAACATTCTCCATGAGAATTGTTACTACCCTTATCACTTACAGTGTGCGCAGGGCTTACCAGCGACAGACTTCTCACATCAGGGGCAGTTCTGTCACTGGTTTCTTCAACAGGCAACCACGATTCCAGGATTTGTGTCATCTGGCCTATTCACACATGAGGCCAGCTTTACGCAGAGTGATGTCTTCAACTTTCATGACAGTTATCTGTTGGATAGCATGCAGAACCCCCATGGAAACTGAATGTTTCTTCAGATGTTTGTGAAGATTTTAAAGGCACTATTAACACACAAGATAAAATAGAAATGCAAACCATTACTGATTCTGAAATGCTAATTTTAGAATAAAAGGTTCTAAAAATTTTCTTGAAAATTAGTCTTCAGATGCAATTCCCTCAAGAAAAGGACTCTCAATGCATTACAGTTCTGAATACACCTTCTGACTTATATAAATATACTAGACTTTGCTTTAGGGTAGCAAGTGTGGTCCCCATATTTCAGAGATTTTTGAAACAGACAACTTCAATCATACTTAAATGTGTTAAATAGTTTAATGAGCTCATCGTCGCTGGCATAGGATCACTTGGTAGCTTGCACACAGTTTTCACAAAATTAAATAAGGCAATTCCAAAATGTAATCTCAATAATCTTTTTCCATGACCAAATAAAATACCTACAGCATATTGTAAGCTCAAACCGAATATTCACAACATAGCAGTATATGCACATTATAGATGAATTACCATCACTTAAAAACCAGTGTTGCATGTTGTCTAGGCAACATCAAATGCTACATGACCCCTCTGCTCACAACTTATCACAAACTGTGACCTCTCTGGCACGAAATCACAAACTGAGTCACGTAACTGAGATGATATTCCATAAACACGCAATTTCACTACAACCTGCTCATGTACAGTGTCAAAAGCCTTTTGGAACTCTAGAAATACAGAATCAATTTGAAATCCCTCGTCAATAGCATTCAACACTTCATGTGTGTAAAGAGTTTGTTGTGTTTCACAAGAATGACATTTTCTAAATCCATGTCGACTGTGTGTCAATAGACCATTCTCTTTGAGGTAATTCATAATGTTCGAACACAATATATGTTTCAAAATCCTGCTGCTTATCCACATTAATTATATGAGCCTGTAATTTAGTGGATTATTCCCACTGTCTTTCTTTAATGTTGGTGGAACCTGTGCAGCTTTCCAGTCTTTGGCTATGGATCTTTTGTCGAGCGAGCGATTGTACGTGATTGTTAAGTATGGAACTATTGCATCAGCATACTCTGAAAGAAACCTAATTGGTATACAGTCTGGACCAGAAGACTAGCTTTTATTAAGTTATTTAAGTTGCTTCTCTACTCCAAGGACATCTACTTCTAAGTTACTTATGTTGGCAGCTGTTCTTGATTCAAATTCTGGAATATTTACTTCATCTCCTTTGCTGAAGGAATTTAGAAAGGCTGTTTTTAGTAACTCTGCTTTCACAACATTGTTGTTGACAGCATTTCCATTGCAGCATTGCAGGACACTGTTGTGGTGGTGGTGATGTCCTGGCTTCCATGTCGGAGACTGATGCAAGCGAAGTGCTTATGAAGGAACACAGATAGGAGCTGGCAGTGACAGTGAAGAAAAAGAAGGAAAAGAGGAGGGTGTTGTTTAAAGTTTCACTGCTGCTATGCAAGAACTGATAGTGTCATGAATTTCTTTTCCTCTTTTAATGTAGATGAATCAATTCTAACTTATATTGACTAGCTAGAGCGACAACTTCTTTCGCTACAATATGCTGGAAGAATAAACAAATAAGAGCTCTTCATTTTAAAAAATAAAGGATGTGTTCCGTGTCAAGTGTAATAATTGTATATTTACTGCATTTAAGTTTGTAGCACAGGATATTGGTAATTATGTAACTCAATACCACTTATATCACTTAAACCTGCCTAAATTGTGAATCTGGATCACTCTTTCCATGCAGTCTGTTCCCCCATTTAAGGAAAACCCCTATTCAAAGAAAAAACATTTGGGTTTCCAGAGATTCAGTAAAAAATGGGTTTTAGCCTTCAAATTGAAGACTTAAACCGCCTACTGATCTGTAGTCCTTGTACATGTTAGCATGCTGACTGCAAATGCTTCCTTTTGATCTAAGGTGAGAATGTTACATAGGTGGTTGGTTGGTTGGTTGGTTGGTTGGTTGGTTGGTTGGTTGGTTGGCTGGCTGGCTGGCTGGCATACCATTCTTATATAGCCTTCTGCAGTGACTGCAGCAAGGGCAAACACAGGATGGAATTCCAGTTTTATTTGTTTGAGTTTATAATAGCAAATATTGGTCATATTAGCCCTTGATTAAATCTTCTGGAAGACAAACACGTGATCAGAAACTGCTGCTATGACTAGATGCACCAGACAAATGAACAATGAATCTCCTGGCCAACTCAGTTTTAGCTTTGTTTGTCTTCACAATGCCATAATGATCCTCACTCCATTTCCTCCAATAACTTGTGTCCCATGCCATTCACCCAAATTGACTACTCAAGCTATCTTCTCTCATATTCACAGCACAACCAGTTGCCCTAATATTATTAATGTGGTAGCAACAAACTCAACATTCATGACAATTCTTGTGTTTGCTTTAGTTATGATGTGATTCTTTAGTTATTTTTTGAAATGAGTAGTAAAACACATACAGCAGATTTATTTAGCCTAGTTGCCCATTATTTACACACACAAACTTTTTATATGTGGAATCAAAAGCACCAGTTCTAAGAACATATGTTTAGAACAAACACTTTAAAAGGTTTTATTCAAAAATGTGAACAACCTAAAAACTGAAAATGACCATAATCCAAAAAGGAACAGATTACATCTTACTTAAGGTAAGAGGCTAGAATCAGTCTCAAACATAAAATAATTTTAAAGTATGTTACCAAAGGACATAATCTCATGACTTGTGGGAAATACACAACAGAATTTAGAAAAGTTCTTCAATCAAATGAAAGATGGCTTTCCTGGTACATAAAAACACCAGGAAATCTGAAATTAACTGTACAGAACACACTCTACATGGTACTTATTAACTAATAGCTAAGAACATGCACTTGTTGAGAGATCAAAGCAAAAACCAAACTGCCAAATTGAAGTTCCTAATAAATATTAACGATAAGATCAGGAGGGAGAAAACTGCACATCAGAGAAAAAAAATAGGAGGTGGAATTAAAGTTTTTATTTTTGATTAAAACTTTTGTGGTGTGGGCATGGAATGGGAATGAAAACACCAGGACAGACAGAAAGTCAATCTACAGAAAACTGAAAGACCAAGAAATAGCTGGATAGAAAGTGAGAATACAGAACAGGAAAGGAATATGGGAACAATAAATGTATGATAAAAAGAAACTGCATACAACTTTGATGCACAGGTTGTAAACTGGAGTTTCATACTGAATGTGACTGTGATGATTAACCGCAAGCAGAATTTTACCAAATCATCAGATGAGTCACACAGGCATCTTCATGTCATCCACCCCCCCCCCCCCCAAAAAAAAAAAAATACACTGAGGTGACCAAAGTCATAGGATACCGCCTAATATTGTTTTGGACCTCCTTTTGTCCAGCATTGTGCAGCAACACAAAGTGGCATGGACTCAACAGAAATATTTAGCCATGCTGCCTCTATAGCTGTCCATAACTGCAAAAGTGTTGCTGGTGCAGGATTTTGTGCACAACCTGACCTCTCAATTATGTCTCACAAATGATCCATGGGATTCATGTAGGGCAATCTGGGTGGCCAAATAATTCACTCGAATTGTCCAGAATGTTCCTCAAACCAATCGGGAACAACTGTGGCCTAGTGACATGGCATATTCTCATCTATAAAAATTCCATCACTGTTTGAGAAATGAAGTCCATGAATGACTGCAAATGATCTCCAAGTAGCTGAACACTACTATTTCCAGTCAATGATCCGGTGTATTCCACAAAAACATAGCCTACGCCATTACGGGGCCACCACCAGCTTGCACAGTTCCTTATTGACAACTGGGGTCCATGGCTTTGTGGGGTCTGTGCCACACTTGAACCTTACCATCAGCCCGTACCACCTGAAATTGGGACTCATCTGATCAAACCAGGTTTTCCAGTCGTCTACGGTCCAACTGATATGGTTACGAGCTCAGGGGAGGCGCTGCATGTGATAATGTGCTGTTTTCGAATACACTCACATCAGTCGTCTGCTACCAAAGCCAAATTTCACCTTCTGTCCTAACAGGTGCATTCATTGTACATCCCATATTTATTTCTGTGTTTATTTCATACAGTGTTGCTTACCTGTTAGCACTGACAACTCTACACAAACGCAGCTGCTCTCAGACATTAAGTTAAGGCTATCGGCCACTGCATTACCCATGGTGATAGGTAATGCCTGAAATTTACTATTCTTGGCACATTCTTGACACTGTGGCTCTAGGAATACTGATTTCCCTAACAATTTCCAAAATGGACTGTCCCATGCATCTAGCTCCAACTACCATTCTGCATTCAACATCTGTCAATTTCTGTCATGTGGCCATAATCCTACTGGAAACCTTTTCACATGAATTATCCGAGTACAAATGATAGCTCCATCAATGCACTGCCATTTTATACCTCATGCATGTGATGCTACAACTATCTACAGCTTATACACTGAAGAGCCAAAGAAATCGGTACACCTGCTTAATATTGTGTAGGGGCCCCTGCAAGCACACAGAAGTGCCGCAACGTGACATGGCATGGACTCAACTACTGTCTGAAGTAGTGCTGGAGGGGACTGAGACCATGAATCCTGCAGGACTGTCCATAAATCCATATGAGTGTGATTGGGTGGACATCTCTCCTGAACAGCATGTTGCAAGGCATCCCAGATACGCTCAATAATGTACATGTCTGGGGAGTTTGGTAGCCAGCAGAAGTGGTTAAACTCAGAAGAGTGTTCCTGGAACCACTCTGTAGTAATTCTGGATGTGTGGGGTGTATCATTGTCCTGCTGGAACTGCCCAAGTATGTCAGAATGCAAAATGGACATGAATGGATGCAGGGATCAGACAGGATGCTTACACAAGTATCACCTGTCAGAGTTGTATCTAGACATTTCAGAGGTCCCTTATCACTCCAACTGCACACGCACCACACCATTACAGAGACTCCACCAGCTTGAACAGTCCCCTGCTGACAGGCAGGGTCAATGGATTCATGGGGTTGTCTCCATACCTGTACACCCCCATCCGATCTATACAATTTGAAACGAGACTCGTCCAACCAGGCACCATGTTTCCAGTCATTAACAGTCCAATGTCTGTGTTGATGAGCCCAGGTGAGGTGAAAAACTTTGTGTCATGCACTCATCAAGGGTACACGAGTGGGCCTTCGGCTCAGAAAGCCCTTATTGATGATGTTTCGTTGAATGGTTCACACGCTGACACTTGTTGATTGCCCAACATTGAAATCTGCAGCAATCTGCAGAAGGGTTGCACTTCTGTCATGCTGAATGATTCTCTACAATCGTCATTGGTCCTGTCCTTGCAGGATCTTTTTCTGGCCGCAGCAATATTGGAGATTTGATGTTTTACCAGATTCCCGATATTCACGGTACACTCGTGAAATGGTCACATGGGAAAATTCCCACTTCATCGCTACCTCGGAGATGCTGTGTCCCATTGCTTGTGCGCCAATTATAACACCGTGTTCAAACTCACTTAAACCTTCATAACCTGCCATTGTAGCAGCAGTAACTGATCTAACAATTGTGCCAGACACTTTATGCTAACTTCAGTGCCATGTTCTGGCTGTTTACATATCTCTATATCTGAATATGCATGCCTATACTAGTTTGTTTGGCACTTCAAGTATATGTGCGTATTGCTATCCCACGACTTATGTCATCTCAGTGTATATATAAACAAACATACAAATAAATCAAATTCACACAAAGCTAACAATTTTTGTTAGCACACTGTGGGCAGAAATGTACAAATTCCTCTACAGTGCTAAGATATTTTCTATATAAAATTATTATTCTCACTGTACATGGCAGAAATATACAAAAATGTTTTTTTGAGAATACCTGCAGTGCAAGAATTTTTGGCTTCTAAGTGTTTCTTCCTTCAACTGCAGGGTGACTCTCTCCATGTACAATGAAACATCACATGTCTGCAGTAGTCTGCTAGCTTCAAGTTTATAGTACTCCCCACTAGCAGCAAGGAAAGGTGTCTCAAATATTTCTTCATATAACTGAAATAAAAAAAATTACAGACTAAAAACTTAATCATAAATTTTGTTGAAATACAAAAACAAAATGTACATAGGATCATGTTGCCCCACTCTCAATGTCAACACTGCCAGTTCTACAGTAGTCACAGACAGAGGTCATACTACAGAATTTCCTTACATCATTAGGAATCAATGACTGATCCTACTAAATGTCCACACTCTGCCTTTTTCTGTTCTGTTCTGCACATACAATTAAAGCTTTCACCCAAGCAAGGAAAATATGCATTTTCTGCATGCAAGTTTTGTCAAAAATGGAAGACGTTCACATAAGTGCATAGTGAGTGTTACCGACTGTAATGTTCAATGACAATAAAACAACGCAAAACACTACACAATTCTTTTGTAAGTCTAGTTGTGTTGGGGGGATGGGGAGATTAGGACAGAAGCTTTCATGAAGAGGAGGAAGGGTTGGCTTCAATGTAAGAACTGCGGTGGGGGTGGGGGAGGGTGGGTTACTGAAGTGCTGTTACAATGGAGTCAGCTGGGATAATGTGGCTCTTGTGTGTGTGTGTGTGTGTGTGTGTGTGTGTGTGTGTGTGTGTGTGTGTGTGTGTGTGTGTGTGGTTTTTTCCTGTTTCTGAAGAAGGTGTTTTGTCCGAAAGTTTTAACGTTTAGCAGTCTTTTCACTGTGAATGTCTGTGTCTCATTGCTTCCTCTATGTGATGAGTAGCAACTGATACTTTTCATAATATTTTTGTATTTTATCCTGGAGTTTCCATTGTTCAATACAGACATCTGTTTAAACAAGGGTTGATTCAATAGTGAAAAGTATTTCTGAGCATAATGCAAAGGAAAATGATTTAGAAAGTTTTATCTTGTTAGGGTACTTTGTAGCACAAAACACTTTTAGTACTCTTAGAGACAAACTTCAAATCACTAGCAACGAACTTAATCTAACTGTGGAAGGCAATCCTGTTTCATACCATTCTTTGAGACAACTGGAATGTGACACCACAAAATATGAAGAAATGTTGTAATTCATACAAAGTCCTGTCTCCTTGGTCCTGCAAGTGCAGCCTCAAAAAATGGCTAACACATGAAGTGGAGAAGAGCTCTCCGCATGCTATTCATTTCAGTGACATTTTGTTTTGTTTTATAGACTTTTTCCCTGCAGTTTACAGATCATAAACACTGTTTAAATTGACCACTAGACATTGCTGTTCAATATACATATGGATAGCATAGTCAAAGGCCTCAGTGGTACCTAATACATTTAATACTATCACTGGATAAATAAGCAACATCTCAGCATACCAATATCTTTGACTGTCTATTTCAGGCCATTTTCTCATCATATTGTATGAGTCTCCATACTCCTAGCAGACAGGAATCATGTAAACAATTTATTAGAGAACAGGCATAACACTGCTTAAGCAACATGAATGCATAAAAGTATGACACACACTAGTTTCCTTTCAGTATGGTCTAAGGTATATCTGGTGTTAAAAATGGCAACCATTGTAGAAACCCCTATCAAAACTTATATTGGAAAAAAGACATTGTTACAAATTGCTAGGAAAATGAAAAGGAGGATACTGGGCAGGCGTGGGGGGACCAAACCATGTCATATCCTCACCCCTTCCTCTCCTCATCTCAATTTGGAGCAAGGCTATTTAAGACATGTCTTGCCATTTAGAACTGCCTTCCATCAGCAGTCTCAAATTTTTAAGACAAGTCAGCCATTGAAAATAGACGAGGCAGAGCTGCAAGGGTTCATGGGCTTCTATCACTTTTTACTTTCCTCACAATGTTCATGATAGAACGCTTGGTATATCTACATCAAAACTGACCAAATAAGTGAAGGAAGCATCTTTCCTACAGGTGTGACATTTCTAATTGCAAAAATACTTGCTTCAAAAAATATGAAAATAATACTATCAGTGGAAATAGTGTCTCATCCCACATGGCACTCATTCTAACAAATGTTTACACAGAGTATAATATATAAACTGTATTTACAAACCTACATACCAAACACTGCAAAAAAAGAAATGAGTATGCTTTATAGCAGTGCTAGTGTTACTCATGCTGCACATCATATGAGTTTGATAATTAGCAACAGACATACTTCTTAATGACTAAATGTATACTTTTTTAACTGTGGAAATTTGTAGAGTTTAGTTATTTCTTCTGTAAATGTACAGTCTCAAAGTAACAAAACCAAAAAAGTGCTAGAGTAATTGATAGAAAGAAATTTTCCAGACATCACAAACTGCTTTAACCTCCAAAGTCATTCCACAACGTAATTCTTATAACAAGAATGCACATCTTTATAATAAAAAAGAAAATGCATGACTTTAATGGAGAGCAGAAATATTGCTCAAAGATCACAATACACCCAACAAGCTGGAGTGCTGAGTACCTTAGTGCACAATGCAGTGAGTCACATAAAAGCAGTGAGTGGCTTGCCAGCCACAAGACTTTAAGGTTCTGGCCCTGCAAACTCCATTCAGAATTATATCAGGCAGGTCAGTGATGAACTGCATGGCTCATTCCATTGAGCTATACTAAATCCAGCAAGCTGCATAACTAACTATAGTGTATCAAATGGGTTATTCAAATATAATTATAAAAACACTACAATACTCAATAATTATGTAAAAATGTTCATTGAAACAACACATGAAATTACTGTTGGGAAATAACAGCTAGTATGTAGTTCAGTTAATTTATAAAAGGTTATTAAAATGAACCCCATTTCTGAAATTAGCAATAGGGCCTTAATGCATGCAAAAACGGTAAAACCCCAACACCACTACCAAAATATGTAACAATTCATCACCATTATCATCTGTAACAAGAAATTAGCTTTCTGGTAAGTATCTGATAGTATTCTGACATGTCAATTTGCAGACAGGACTGTTACACACTGAGCTTTTGGCCAAAGCCTTCTTCAGAAAAGAAAGGGAAAAAAAAAACCACACACACAAGCAGGCACACTGCCAAAGCAGTCTGGTCAGAACAGCTGGAGATAGCAGTCTGTTGGAAAGAGAGATCGGAAAATTCTAAGTCAGTGCTAACTTTGTTTACTCACACATAGGTTTCCTTTCATCTTGAATTCTTCAACACTGACAAAAGACTGTATCACGCCCCTTATGATATCTGTTGAATTTGGATTACCTTCTCCTTGACGGTCTTGATGTATGCCTTCCAAAAGGAGACTAACCAAACTATCCTTTAATGGTTGTATCATATTCTTTTTCCAAATTTCAAGACCTGAAACATTTTCAAAATTCAAGCATTGGGACAAGATAATGAAGAAAACATATTATGTATAAAAGATAACTAATTGGTCTCTGTAAAATTATTAAATGTTATACATTGCACTTTATATAAAAAAAAAAGAATCAGCTATGGTTTTCCTAAAGGTGCCTACCAAATCATTACCTAAGTTTTGGAAAGAACAATATCTCAGAATGAGATCAGACTGGAGATGCACAGCAATTGTTTGCAAACTAATTTATTGTGCAACACAATCACATTGATTTCAAAGTTAAATGAGTGGTTTTAGCCATCACCAGCTATCCTCAGATAATAAAAGAGATGTCATGGTTCAGTCCCACTACTGTGGAAACAAAATTGTCAAATCACATTTGAAATTGTTGTTTCTGCAGTGGTGGAACTGAACTACAGCACCTGTTTTATGATCTGAGGCCAAAAACAGTCCATATGATGCTGTTACGAACACTTGAGACTGTGCTTGTTAATACACAACAAATGTTATTAAATTTATTATTTTCATTTTTATTATTATCATCATCATCATCGTCTCATATTGATTTGATTTAATTTACTTAGGGAGACAAAACAACAGTGGAGTTAGCCCCCTTGTTGCCTGCACCAAAACTAAATTTATTGCGCAGTATCCCTACTTGTCATTCCAGTAAAATCAGCAAGTACTCTTGAAGAGAAGTAGGAGTCC
Organism: Schistocerca nitens; assembly: GCF_023898315.1. NCBI lineage: Eukaryota > Metazoa > Arthropoda > Insecta > Orthoptera > Acrididae > Schistocerca > Schistocerca nitens. The sequence continues at coordinate 632,203,044 of NC_064616.1, read as the reverse complement.
TTTTATTAGGTCTATTCATCATCTCTCATAATTAAGGTTCAGTCATTGCTGGTAGAATACTTTTGCACAAACTATATTCAACAAATCTGGTGGGCCGAAAACCAGTGCAGAAATAACTAAATGAGAAAAACAAGTGCTATGTGACACTCTTCGCAACAACATAAAGATAATGACTGCAGAAATAATACAATATACAACTTTCTTTCGGTAAATAGTAAGTGGAACAGCATGGTGGGGAAAAAAAAAAGTGTCTACACAGAGTGAAAGTGCTATACTTTATGACTACATACAGCACTCATTAGGATTCATTCTTCTTTTTTATTGGAACTCTGGTTCAATTTCTGCAAGAATGGGATTACATACAAATTACAGCCTTGCTATGAAAGTACTCAATGTGCATTTGGAGCAATTCATGAGAATCTAAAAAACTCAGATACCAGAAGAAATGGTACAGATGATGAAATGAGCTGTTGTAAAAAAAAAAAAAAAAAAAAAAAAAAAAAAAAAAAAAAAAAAAATCCAGCCATACACCACCACTTTATTATTATTATTATTATTATTATTATTATTATTATACTACGACCACCAGGTATTCCAGTTTAACAGATATGGAAAATTAATGATGCAAAGGAAACTACTTCAGACCTAGTTCTCCAACTTCCATCTGCTCTTGCAGTGCAGCACTAAGATTGCCGTATATTATTTCAGCTTCTGACAGTTTTTGTTTCCTGATGTGTTGCTGATTCAAGTACCTGGGAAAAAGAGAAAAGAAACACTGTGGTCAAATTTAACTCTACAAGAAATAAAGATAACAATACCTTGTTTATGCCATTTACATTGCAACAATGAAATAAGATATCTAATGGAATTGCCATCCACAAAAAATTAATCTTTGTGATAGACTAAACCAGCATGCCAGATAATCGTTAACCCAATTTACTGCATTTCATAGGTCCCCTATCTCAGTTACCTATGCAGATCCCTTACTAGAGAGTGAAGTTTGCTGCTGTAACAGAGATTAAACTTTACCTAGTGTTCTCTACGCCATCCTTTCCTTACATGGTTACTAACTTAGTGATAATTACAAAAAGAAATAGCATCTTTTTTTCTTTCAACTGTAAGAGAGATATTAGATATAAATTTTGAGGTAAGCATGAACTGCAGATAAATGTGGGTAGTTGATTTATTTACAAGCATTCCACACTCTGGCAGCATGTAATAGCTGCCCCTAAACTGAATTAGCCCAACATCAGATTAGACTCCAATAATATTAGCACACTTATTGTAAATGTACGACTACTCCATGTTCAAAATCACTAAGCTCTCCTGACTGGCCCATTCTGCTGGTACTGCTGCTGTACTGACAACACAGTACTTGCTGTCTCCTATTTTACTATTTGGTCTACCTCTCATGACATCTAATGGCCAATTTTGCATTACACAGGGGTTTCTGGATACTTTCAGTCAGATGGTGTATTCTATTGCCTGTTTCATTTGTGTTGAAATTTCATTATTGATGTATTCAATACTGTCACATAGAATCAGTCACCCAGTACTAGTTAAAATAGCAGGGTTGCCAAAAAGAACTAACAGTTCACACTGAAAGCACGTTTATTGAGCACACACAAGAATAGATGGAGCCACACTACTTGTCTCAGTGAAGAGTGCTCATATATCTACATTCACAGTACTCACAGTAGCAGTAAAGTCCAATATTCCATGAACAATTAATACCTGAAACCTTTCATAAATCACGAACATTAAATGACAAATGATTTCAAGAGACGAGAATCAGACTGGTCACCTACATAATGCTATTCAATGGCTGTAACTGCCACACCATGGTATACGAAGCAAGGCATGCAGCACTGCTTCCCTTCCTTGCAAGACAGCTATCTGCTGTTGTTGACTATAACTTCCAGGATTGAGATCTACTCAGCAGCACTTCATGGGGTAGCACTGATGGATCATCATGTTATCATTGCGTTGTCACATTTTCACGATTTCTGCGATTTTCAAATTGAATTACTGCCATCAAAGCACCATTATCGTTAGGCAGGTCTTCATGTTGCTTGTATTGGAACCCCTAGTTGTTGATTTGTGCCTCAGGACTATGATATAGTTTCATGCTGAGGACATGGAAGCCGTTTTTGTTCTGTTGTCTCCTTGGTGTAGGATCGCCATCCTCAGCGTAACAGATGATGTCTGATAAGTGACGTACTTTTCAGTGCAGGATAATGTAGTGTTTAAACATTTTTCTAGTACCTCAACCTTATGTACAGGTGTAACAATCACACTATGTCACCTGGATTTTCGCTTACAAGTCGGTGTTTTGCGTTGCGCCATTCGTGGTCCTTATCCTCAGTATCCAGATTCGCACGACAGCCAAGTGCCTTGTTTCTTCAGTTCTGATGATAAGCTGTTTGATGTGATCATCCTGAGCATTTTAAGACGGAAATGGAAACAAAGTATCCATTTTTGTTTCAGCATTTAGACTGTGAATCATGAAATGCAGTGTGAAACCAGTAGTTCTCTGCTGTGAATACCATGACAAGCAGTATCCTATCGCAGTATCTCTGTCCGATGTCAACATAGATCAAAAGCGTAATTGCCAACATCGTATTAAAATGATCAGTGATGCCATTAATTTTCAGTTGATGGGCAGCTGGCATCCTGTAGATATAGTGATGTGCCTTCAGACACCAGTATTGATTGTAAGTTTTCCACGATCAGAAACCTCTATAAATGGTGCTTTCTAAATTATGTTCAAAAATGGCTCTGAGCACTATGGGACTAAACTGCTGTGGTCATCAGTCCCCTAGAACTTAGAACTACTTAAACCTAACTAACCTAAGGACATCACACACATCCATGCCTGAGGCAGGATTCAAACCTGCGACCGTAGCGGTCACACGGTTCCGGACTGCGCGCCTAGAACCACGAGACCACCGCGGCCGGCTCTAAATTATGTCTTCAACAAGAAACCCACCAACATCTGGAGTTTTGGCAGGTAATACAGGCTTGGTGGCAGCATAGCAGATTAGATACTCAGTGCACACTACTATTCCTTTATCCCATTTGTCGACTTGGGAAACCTCCCAAAGTAGTCAAATCCAATCCAGTGAAATGGAGCAATTTCAAGCAGCTCATTTTTAATGCTGGCATTCCTGACAGAGGCTTGCATAATGTCTGTCAGATCGGTACAAACCTAGTCAATGATACTTGCTTCTGATTCTATCAAGAATATCCATATATCCCAGATGAGCTGATATTGGACCATAGTAAAAATCTTTCAGTATGGGTGCCCGTAAATGAGCTGGGATGATGAGCAACCACTTATGTCCCACTGGGACATAATTACTTTTATACAATGCACCATCTATTGGTCTGAATTCTCCTTTGATACCTTCACTCTTCTCTATGGTGTCTTCAGTAAATATGGATCTTCCCTCTGTTTGGATGCAACATTTGTTAGTGCAGGAATGACTAGGATAACACCAGTGCTGAACTGTTCCCACAATGGATGGATTCCACAAAAGGCAGACAGTATCCATGAGTCTGGGTTCATTTCTGTGTACTACTGTGATGTCGCTAAAGCTTTTGTGCCTACCTTGCTAATCATCCTGGTGGATCCTTAGGTTTGCCAGCCAGCATAAAAAAGGGTGGTCAGTCATAACAATGAATGGTCTGCCCAATACATTTGTGGAAGAATTCTTCTCAGACTCTGAGACTACTCTCAATGTGTAAGTCATCACTCCTTTATTACTGCATTCCTGGATTGAACTAGAATTGCACCTATCGTATAACTACTAACATCAGTGTGTATGCCTGTCTTGGCATGCCCATTAGAAAGTACAAGAATTGGTCAAGATTTCAATGACTCTTTAAGGATACAAAAACAATTCTGTTGCTTGTCACTCCAAGAAAATTTATTGTCTCCCTGCGGCTGTTCTTGCAGTGGCCGTGCCTTGCAGCTGAAATCCTTTATGAAGCGTCTGAAGTGGGAGTACATTCTGAGGAAGCTTCTCACATCACAAATATACCAAGGAAATGGAAAATCTTTTAGCGCTATTACTTTTTCTGGGTCATGACAAACTCTGTTTCTGTTTGCTGTGTATCCAAAGATTTCTATTTCTTAGGTGACAAAAAAGCACTTTCTCAAATTCAAGCTAAGAACTGTGTCATGCACACATTTCCACATAGTAGTCAAACAATTCAGATACTCTTCAAACGACTTCAAGAAAACATCATTGTCATCTAAGAAGCAAACACAGTTTAGATGGTTGACACAGATTGTCCATCATCATTCAAAGGGGGCTGGAGCACTGCACAGACCAAATGACATTAATATCTATATATATTCTCTGCAAGCCACTATATGTGGCTAGGCAGCACTCCTAATATTTACGAGCACTACTGTTGTCGTTATCTCAGCATTAAGTGCAAGCCCCGCCCCAAGGGCCAGGCTATCGAAACGAGTGACCACTCTACAAAGCTAGAACCATATGGGCCCGGACCTGCGTCATATTCCGATTGCACTCTCATACTGTTCCTTGTATTCACCATTTCTTGATTCTCGATATTATTATGTCTAGGCTGTAGATTTGGTTTACACTCCAGACTTGTCACTCTGTCATGTTCTTGTTCATCCATTACTATTGTTGTCTTTTGTGTTTTTAGCGACTTTACTGTCGACGTCCTCGGGCGATCTGCCAGTGTCTCATGGCCATGTCCAATTCTGGTTACTATTACTGGCGATGAGGAAATAGGTTAGCAGTGTCTTATGGATGTGAAAGTTATGGAGCAACAGCGACAGCTGCTTTTGCAGCAGCAGTTGCAGCACCAATTCCAACAGCAAACTGACCTGTTACATCAGGAAATTCAGCTTTTATTGGAACACTTCAGGTTGTGGTTACTTCCCAGGTGGAGTCCTCCCCACCATTGTTTCCACTGTTCAACAACACCAAAGAATATTGGGACATGTATTTGCAGCAGCTGAAGTTGCACTTCGCCGCTTCTCGGGTTTCTGATGATGTTCTCCAATGATCGCTTTTCTTTTCTTGGGCTTCCCCGCAGACAATTTTCTTACTAAAGAAGTTGGCTTCCCTCTCAAATCTGGTTGCACTCACAGTTGAGGAAATGTGTTCGTTGCTGTCTCGTCTCACTATTATTCACAATGTTTCCATGTGGCTGCGTCACACCTCGAGTTCCATCAATATTGTAAGCAACCGGATCAGTTATTCCGCTCATGTGTGATGGATTTGCAGGGATTGAGTCACTGTTGTGATTTCACTTGTGCAAACCTCTATTGCACAACTTCTTATGCAGACTCCCTGATTCAAGAGGAGGAGGAGGAGATTAGTGTTTAACGTCCCAACGACAACGAGGTCATTAGAGACGGAGAACAAGCTCGGGTTAGGGAAGGATGGGGAAGGAAATCGGCCGTGCCCTTGCAAAGGAACCATCCCGGCATTTGCCTGAAGTGATATAGGGAAATCACGGAAAACCTAAATCAGGATGGCCGGACGCGGGATTGAACCGTCGTCCTTCCGAATGCGAGTCCAGTGTGCCCTGATTCAAGACATTGTGGTTCAATTGGCCCAAGATCTGGAAGTACACACAGCTCACGCTGGACAATTTTTCCTTCAATGATATTTTGAAAATCACACAATCCTTTGAGATTATGCAGGTGGTAAATGAACACCTTATGACTCGTCCCAAGTGGCAGTGGTTCAACTGCCACCAAGAGGTCGAAATTCTCATAAATTCTTTTCCTGATGGCATTGTTGTGATTGTCACTTTCAGACATTCACTGGCCTCTGAGCAGCCAGTCACACTGCGTCAGCATAAGCAGCAGTGTCCCACCTTATTATACCGACTGTTTCACGTTGCATCAATGTGTAGACTGTCCAGATCACTGGGCACATTGCACCCACTGTGGAAAGAACAGGCATCTCTGAACTGTCTGCCATCAAGCATCGAGACAGTTGAACTCAACTCCACTTTGCACTCGCATCAAGGGACGGTGCATGAACTCCAGGCCATTGTTCCCCAGGGCAATCCTCCTCCCACCACCCAGTTGTTTACTGCTCTCACAATTGTGCGTCAAGACATTCATTTCCAAGCAGACACAGGCATGATGATTTTCCTGGTGAACTTCCCAACACTCATCAAGGTTACCCTGCACCCCCCCCCCCCCCCCGCCCCAATTGGTTGCATATGGTGACAGCTCAATTCCCCTCAGAGACCAATTCACAACTACAGCAGCCTACAAGAAGGTTACGTGGCTGATAACACTGTTTTTTGTGAACAGTCACTCAGCTGTCAACACTTTTGGCCTGGATGCCTTCTCACTGTTTGGGTTATAGTTGAAGTTCAGGTCAACTCAGACACAGCTCCCTTCCAGGAACTAAACAACCTTCTTGCCTCTTCCATGCCTGTTCAAACCAGGTCTGGGGAGCAGCACAAACTTTGAGGTGCATATATCTCTGTCAGATGCAGTAGCCCATTTCTAACAGGCACATCTGCTTGAGGTCTCCCTATGGAAAGCTGTTAAGCTCTAACTTTATCACTGGCACAAAGCTGGGAGCTATTGAATCTGTCAAAACTAGTGCTTAGGTCACACCCCTGGTGGTGGTTAAGAAACAAAATGGCTTCCTCTGGCTCTGTGCAGACTTTGGGTCAACAATCAATGCCCAGGCACATGTCGAAACCTACCTCATCCCGTGTCCAGAGGACCTCCTCACAAAGCTTGTCGAAGGTGAAAATTTTTCTAAGATTGACATTGCTGGTGCTTATTTACAGATCCCATTAGATGAAGAATAGCAACATATTATGGTCATCAATACATCCTTTGGCTTGTGGGATCTTTTCCACTCCAGCAATCTTCCACAGATATCTGGCACAGTTAACCACATCCATCCCCGCTTGTACCACTTACCTAGATGACCTAATAGTTACGGGTGCTACGTGCCAAGACCACCTGTGCAACCTCTGTACTCTATCTATTACATTACGTGATGCAGGGCTCAAGTGCCACCTACACAAATACCAATTTTTTCAGGAGCAAGAAGTATACCTAGGTCACTAGGTCAACAAAGACAGGATTCAACCCACTGGTTGCAATGTTTCAGCTGTTGACTCTCTTCCATGCCCCCAAAACCTACAGGAGCTGCAGGCTTTTTTGGGTAAAGCTAATTATTATTCTACGATCCTTCTGCAAACAGCACACATTGTGCACCCATTTAACCAGCTGACGTAGAAGGGCATTAAGCTACTGTGGTCAGCTGCTTGTGAACATGCTTTCACCCAACTGAAGCACATTACGCTTGGCACCCTGGTTGGTTGGTTGGTTGGTTTGGGGAAGGAGACCAGACAGCGAGGTCATCGGTCTCATCGGATTATGGAAGGATGGGGAAGGAAGTCGGCCGTGCCCTTTGAAAGGAACCATCCCGGCATTTGCCTGGAGCGATTTAGGGAAATCACGGAAAACCTAAATCAGGATGGCCGGACGCAGGATTGAACCGTCGTCCTCCCGAATGTGAGTCCAGTGTCCAACCACTTGGCACCCTGCCTTATGCCCTCTTCTCCATCATGTTACCTTGTTTTGGCCACTGACGTTTCCCTCTATGTGATTGGTGCAGTGCTGGTGCACCATAAGGATGATGGTTCTGAGCAACCAAAGACACCCATGCCTGCTCAGAGAAACTCCTCACAGATTGAGAAAGAGGCTTTATCGATACGATCACGTGTACCGTTAAGAAATTCCATGTGTACCTCTTTGGGACTAAGTTTACCCCAACTACTGACCACAAACTGTTGGTAACACCCTTCGGGTCACACTCTTGGCTTCCAGAGTAGACAGCTCAAAGGCTAAAGTGTTGGATTCTTTTCCTTTGTTCTTACCATTACAACATTAAGTACAAGCCTACCACGCAACATGCAAACACAGATGTGCTCTCTCGTCTACCCTCTAGACAAGACTCAACATTTGACCAACAGAAATATCCTATTTCCACACTGATATAAAACAACAATGCACTTGGGTAGGTTTCCCATTACTGCTATTACATTGCCACTGACACACACCATAATCCTATCTTACAGCATGTCATGCACTGTGTGCCACTTGGGTGGCCCACAAATTTTTCTAAATTTGTTGATCCAGAACTCTGGGCCTGGGCTCACCTTTCTCATCATTTGCCTGTTGTCTCCGATGTTCTCCTGCTGCATATGGAGGCAGATACCCACTGTGTTGTCACCCAGACTAACTTACGCCCTCATATCTCCTCCATCATGGGCATTGGGGTGGATGAAAGCCCTTGCTATGTGACATGCCTACTGGCCAGGACTGAACAAACACATGGAGGCCATGGTGTACAACTGTTCTGCATGTGCCCAACACCAGGCTGCTGCTCCTCAGTCTTTCGTCCCCTGGCCCACTCCCTGTCACCTACGGGAATGCATTCATCTGGACTCTGCTGGTCCCTTCCTGAGTTCTATGAGGCTCAATGTTGTGGATTCGTATTTCAACTACCCCTACATAGTTAGCATTGTGTCCACGACTACAACCGCCGCACTCAATGCACACAGCCAGATTCTCGCCAATGCAGGGATTCCCCGCACCCTTACGTCCGGCAATGGGCCCCAATTCACAGTGATGACCTTTGAACAGCTCCCATCAGACAGGTAAATCAGTATTAATGTCATGTCATCACTTCATGAAACAATGCGAAGAAGTCTAAAATTGAACTCAAGACATTAGCACACAGTCTAGTGATCAACAACTGTATGTGGATACACATCCTCCTTAAGCTGCATAATAACTAATTATGAAAATTTCTTCTCCCACAAAGATTCTAATTGGTTAATTCCAGCTTGAGCATGTTAACATCGGCCATAGATGTGATAGAATTTGTAACATTTACACAAAATTTTGAATATAGAACTATCTCAATAGAATTTGAAAGCACAGGGTGGCTACACAAGGGATATTTCCATAACTGGCTTTGCCCAATGACCATTATTATAACAATATGTGAATGACACTGTGTTACTATCTCTCAGTCTGAGGCATGCTTTTGGTTGAATGGACAACCTTAGAAGCAAGTAACATAACAACAACAACTCCAGAGGCAGATACAAAATAAACTTCATAAGCAAAACTGCCAAGCAGTGTTGGAAATCACATGGCCAAGGCAAAAAAAAAAAAAAAAAAAGATATTTTGCAAACAGTATTCTCGCTCCAAAATATTTCACTACCCTTGTACAGGTTTCAACAAGCACACGTATCATACGTTACCCACTCCCCCACCAGTGATGAAAGCTATCAATAAACAGTCCTAACTATGTTTGCAAGGTCACAAAAATGAAGAGCTGTAACTAAATATGTTATCCTAGCAGAATTTCTTAAACACACATTTTTGACTCCTGTTACTATTTCTCTACAGGTAAGGTCAGCAAACAATTGGATACAGATATCAGTGCACAGGACAATTTTAGATAAAACAAAAACACCATGAGCTTCTCTGTCAGTTCAGTGGCCATAACATGACCTTGAAAGGTCACTTAAAACTTGACATCTAATTTCTTCCTATAGCAATTTTACTTAACTTCTGTCTGATAATCAATAACCCATTCTTTACTAGCAGTGCTACATTAGCTACCATTTTACTTAGTACATATTTAGTTGTTGCATATCGAACATGACAAGAAAACAAATGTCAATATTCCTCATTAGCTCACAAAAAGGGAGGCAACTGACTGTGCTTGTGTATCATAATCAGCTCCAGTCAACTGGTATATTTCCCATTGTGTCTTAACAATATTATCTCTGATGAGCATTGTTACTACTATAGTCTCATTATCACACCACCTGGTCGCTATTCTAATGGGAATATTTACTGGTAATGTACGCTGTTGTCGCATGTTAAGTACTCTCCACCTCTGCAAAATTAATAAAGCAATTCTATAGCACAAGTCAAATACCTGCCATATTAGAAAATTAAATGATGTAAATGAAATACTGTTGATGCTCTCATTAATACTGAACTATTTCAAAAACATTTAAACATGCATGCTACCCAAGCTGATACATGTAATACATTTAACTTACAAATACAATTTATGCAGATAAAGACAGCCAAGACTATACTGGCTCCAAGCTTGATAGTATGCTCTGAGAAGATTGTTTTCTCCATTTGCTCGCACTTGTTCCAATAGAGATCTGACATGGGCATCTAAAAAAGCTTTTGTTTCCAGGTACAAACGATCAGCAAGTGGTTCAGGATGCGCAACACAGAGTGAATACACATCACTGCAACAAACAGAAAATATATTATTCTTGTAAGCAGACGAGTACAAACAATCTCAACATACAATATCTACATGCCTGTGAAAAATATGAAAATATTTAAAGAAAACATGGCTCCAGCAAACAAATCACAGTCAACATACATAACTAGTGGGTTTTAATACTGATCAAAAATATCACGTAAAGTTTCTACGGCAGTGATTACATAATCATCTAAAATATGGAACATCTGTGAACCTACTGAAAATATCATTGAGTAAATTTGGATAATTTTGAGGAATACTTAGAAGTTGTTCCAATACTGCAATTGCATTGTGTGCTTCAAGTATGCATATGCTTAAAATGTGGTATGCTGCTCTGGGAAAATACAGGTTTAGACAAACCATTTCTAATATTAAACAGCCGAGTTCATAATTCTGAGACTAGAAATACTAAATATATTTCTCAGAAGTACATGAAAAGGTTGTTTATCAGAAAATCACGCTGGTAATATTAGTTTGATACGGAGGCAGGAGGATGGAAATGGGGGCAGAGATGAACGAGACAGGGACTGGCAGAAACTGAGACCATGGAAATTGTGGGATTGGAGGAACAATTATCATCTGGTATTGAGGGAGGGGTGAGAAGGCGGTGCGGTGATGGAAGGGAGGCATGAGCTAAATGACAAAGGTTATGAAGTAACCACTGAAATTGAGAGATCGTGTTGTGCTCAGTGACATCCTGTGCCGGTGGCTGCCTTTGGCCACAATTTAGTGGAAGTCACTCATTCGAATGGACAACTGGTTGGTGGTGATACTGCAATAAAAGCAGAAATTACAGTAGAAACGGTGTACAATATAACTGCGTTCCCAGGTGGTGTACAATATAACTGCATTCCCAGGCTTTCTACGATATAACTGCGTTCCCAGGCGGTCTGCCTCAGAGGAGGTAGGGTACATCTGTGACAGGACTGGAATAGGATGTGCCAGGTGGATGCATAAGATACATCTTTGCATCTGGATCTTTCACATGGCCACATCACATGTGATATGTGACAAAGAGTTGGGAGTATTCAGAGGATAAGACTGGACCAAGATATTTTGTAAATTGGGTGATGGTAGAAAACCACTTTGGGAGAGATGGGGAGGATTGTATGAAAGGCTGTTTCCCATTTCCAGGCACAACGATAGGAAGCTCCGAAGCCCAGAGAAAGAATGTAGTTAAGTTGTTCTCAATCTGGGGTGATATAAGTTAGAGGGGACTTCTTTCTAGTTGGTTCATAGGGGTTGCTGGGAGTACTAGGTGTACACGTGAATATTGCGTGGGAGATCTGGTTGTAGCTTTGATAAGAGGTGGGGCACCTGTCCACGAAGACCCTGGAAAAACCTAGAGCATACTTGCAAGAAATGCTCAGATCTGCAGATGGACTGTGAGAGAGAATTTTCAGTGTGGAAAGGATGTCAGGTATCAAAGTGTAAATACTATTGGTGATTGGTTGCCACTATATAGACAAAGGTTTTTAAGGAGCCATTGGATTGAGCGAGGTTGTGCGGTAGTATGACCCTGAACTCATATTCAAAATGACAACAGTTCAGATTTACATCTGACCATCCAGATTTCAGTTTTCATTATTTCCATAAAATATTAAGGTGAATGACAGAATGATTTGTTTAAAACAGCATGCTGTGTTCCTTTTGTCATACTTCCACAATAAAAGCCAGAGCTTCACCTTTAACAAACTCACAGTAGACAGGTTTTTCAACCTTAATTTTCCTCTGTTGTAGCCACTGGAAATGTGATGATCAATAGTCATGAAGGAGGCACTGAAAAAGAATCAGAACACAATAGACCTGGGTCCTGATCATGAAGATATCAGTATGACCTGGGACCTCACAAGGTGTTTACAATCTTTAGTGGTTAGGAAGAACACTTTCAGATGATATATGAGCAGGCTGTCATGTAGGAACCCATCTTCCCCTCAATGAAGAAGAAGCTGTATGTAAGGATACAGTATATACTTTCCCATCTGTACAAGAAAAGTGATTGTGGGTACAGAGCCTCTAAAAATAGTACTATCTAACAATACTCGAGTTATTTTCAGAGAACACCCCCCCGCCCCAATGCCCCACCGATCTACCCCACTAGCTCCTCACTGCACCCAGATACTACTTTGCTTACTTCTTCCATCTGCCGTGACCCCAGAAATTTCCTCCCAAAATCCAAAAGGACCCCAAAAATTTGCAACATTTGTTAACTTATCCACTAACAGACTTAATCTTGCAAAAGCTTCAGTGCTTTGCCAATTCTCACATTCAGCCTCAAGCCAAATTCTGGTAAACCTACATCTACATCCACATTCTGGAAACCACTGTGAATGACAGAGAGTATTAGTCTCATTCACTCATTATCTCTCATGGAAATACTTTTTAGCTATCAACCTTTTCGTTTCACAGATTTCTTGTTAAATCAGATTTGTATGTGATCTCAAACTTTCAACGACTTCCTCTGCTATCACTGCAAGTGGCTATTTTTCTTACTAAGAATTTAAAAGAACACATGTTAAATTCTGCACCTTTTCTTCCACCGTTCTTTCATTGTGTTGACGATCTGCCCACATGGGATCAAAGTTTCACACCTGATCATTATGAATATCAATAGTACTCACACTTCGTATGAAGTTTTACACTGAGTTGGAGAGAGAAGGTGACTTGGTCACACTGTTTACTATAAGCCAAGACATACTGACCTATACCTTAAGTGTGCAAAGCTTCCATCACCCAGACCAAAAGGGAGCAGTTTAAAATGCACTGATATATAGAGCTAAAATTGTTTCTGACAAGGACCACCTGGATTCCAAGATTAGATATTCGAGAAAGATGTTTGGGAAGAAGGGTGAGAGTGAATGATAGATGAAGCCAGCAGTCTCCGAAAAATGAAAACATGGAGATCATCATCACAAGATGATTAGCCTATAGCACTCCTCCCTTTCTTTGCAGCTACAACAAATAAAATGAGCAGCCCCTGAGCATACATAGTATTCACTCCTTTTCCCACCACACAAGAAAATTAGAAAGATGCTGCACCCAGTTAGACTGTCTTGGTCCCAATATTCCTGAAACATAAGATTCCTTACAAATGTAGCAGCAGTTATGTTGGTCAGTAAATATGAATGATTTCAGAATGCTGTACAGAGCAACGATGACACATTAAGTATTGTGATTTTGATAAATCTGTTGTTACCAAACACAATGTCGTAAACAAACATACAATTATACTTGATAAAAAGGAAATCTTACCGCATGCACCTACCTACTTGAATTCTGTCATCACAGAAGCCAATGAGATTAGTACTTACAACTTTGCCCTTAGTGGGGCATGGTATTGAGCACTCAGTGCTGAAAGGCTACAAAGAAATAAGCCAAGTTAACCAACACCTAACAAAATCAGCTCTGCTACCAATGTTTTTCTGTTTAGTTACTGTAACATGTACTACTTATTTGGAAAATGGGATTACCGCTCTGTCATTTTTGTAGGCAGCTTTCATTTCTGTACATAGATGGTGCTACAGTTCCATATTCTCAAAATCAGCCTTCATTAATACTTTGATTAAAGATTTCCAATCAGTTCTTAATGTCCCATCTCCTTTCTTAAAAATGTGAAAGACAGTCTGTGATTTTATTCTGTTTCTTACAATTGTGTGGGGCATTCCCCAAATCTCTAGTTGGAACTGATCTTTAACATATGCTTTCCAGTGCCCAGGTATCATCTTTTCAGAACTCTTTATAACACTTAACCCTTCCATACTGTCCTAGGCTTCTGATGTCCTGCTGTGCTCCAATTGCCTATTGACACCACCTTCTGACTTGCCTCATTCTCTAAGATTCTGTAGGGGTCCACTCCAAGTTATCTCAGCTTACTTTCTGTTCGTAGCTGCTATTGGGATTGATTGGCAATCACCATTTAAACTGGATGTACTACTTCTTGTACTTATTAGTACACATCAAATGCTAAATCTACTGTCAGTATCTTAGACTGCAACAGTTCCCATTTTATTTTCTGCTGATTGTACCTACACTTCATTAGAACACTATGTTCTGTCCCATGATCCTCATTACACAATGCAGTTATTATCACTCATTAGAGTCTCACCAACTTAACATTTTACATTAGAAAGGCAATGTTATCATCAAAATTAAGGTAAAAATTTTCTAAGCACCCACTCAGTTGTGATACGTGGTGGATTCAATGGTTTATTAATTATGTACAAGGCCAGTTTTTAATGCACTTTGGAGATTAAACCATGCTACGCCACAGCATTCACTGATTTGGCATTAATGACCAGAGTGAGAAACCTATTTGTCCCTTAGCTCCCAGTGTTGTTGTCCTCTTTTCAATTTCAACATATGGATGTACACTGGTGGAAAAAAAAAAAATCATAACACTAAAAAATAATGTAGAGTAATGAAATTTCAGTAATACACTACTGGCCATTAAAATTGCTACACCACGAAGATGACGTGCTACAGGCGCGAAATTTAACCAACAGGAAGAAGATGCTGTGATATGCAAATGATTAGCTTTTCAGAGCATTCACACAAGGTTGGCGCCGGTGGCGACACCTACAACATGCTGACATGAGAAAAGTTTACAACCGATTTCTCATACACAAACAGCAGTTGACCGGCGTTGCCTGGTGAAACGTTGGTGTGATGCCTCGTGTAAGGAGGAGAAATGCGTATCATCATGTTTCCAACTTTGATAAAGGTTGGATTGTAGCCTATCGCGATTGCGGTTTATCGTATCGCGACATTGCTGCTCATGTTGGTCAAGATCCAATGACTGTTAGTAGCAATGTGGAATCGGTGGGTTCAGGAGGGTAATACGGAACGCCGTGCTGGATCCCAACGGTCTCATATCACTAGCAGTCGAGATGACGGGCATCTTATCCGCATGGCTGTAACGAATCGTGCAGCCACGTCTCGATCCCTGAGTCAACAGATGGGGATGTTTGCAAGACAACAACCAACTGCACGAACAGTTCGACGACGTTTGCAGCAGCATGGACTATCAGCTCAGAGACCATGGCTGTGGTTACCCGTGTCGCTGCATCACAGACAGGAGTGCCTGCAATGGTGTACTCAACAACGAACCTGGGTGCACGAATGGCAAAATATCATTTTTTAGGATAAATCCAGGTTCTGTTTACAGCATCATGATGGTCACATCCGTGTTTGGCGACATCGCGGTGAACGCACATTGGAAGCATGTATTCATCATCGCCATACTGGCGTATCACCTGGCGTGATGGTATGGGGTGCCATTGGTTACACATCTCGGTCACCTCTTGTTCGCATTGTCGGCACTTTGAACAGTGGGCGTTACATTTCAGATGTGTTACGATCCGTGGCTCTACCCTTCATTCGATCCCTGCGAAACCCTACATTTCAGCAGGATAATGCACAACCGCATGTTGCAGGTCCTGTACAGGCCTTTCTGGATACAGAAAATGTTTGACTGCTGCCTTGGCCAGCACATACTCCAGATCTCTCACCAATTGAAAACGTCTGGCCAACGGTGGCCAAGCAATTGGCTCGTCACAATACGCCAGTCACTACTCTTGATGACCTGTGGTATCGTGTTGAAGCTGCATGGGCAGCTGTACCTGTACACGCCATCCAAGCTCTGTTTGACTCAATGCCAAGGTGTATCAAGGCCGTTATTATGGCCTGAGGTGGTTGTTCTGGGTACTGATTTCTCAGGATCTATTGCGTGAAAATGAAATCACATGTCAGTTCTAGTATAATATATTTGTCCAATGAATACCCATTTAGCATCTGCATTTCTTCTTGGTGAAGCAATTTTAATGGCCAGTAGTGTATATTTATCTAGGCAACATGTTTGAGTGAGTAACATGGTAAGATCACAGGTTAATGTAAGCACAAGATAAGCCATTGTAAATGTGAAATGCTAGTACATTAACAAATGGTGTAATGACCAGAATGTTGAATGCAGGCATACAATTGTGCATGCATTGCATTATATAACTGACAGATATCAATTTGTGGGACAGAGTTCCATGCCTGTTGCACTTGGTTGGTCGACACAGGAATGGTTAATGCTGTTTGTGGATGATGGTGTAGTTGTCATTCGATGATGTCCCATACATACTCAATTGGAGACAGATCTAGTGATCTAGCAGGTCAAAGCAATATGTAACACACTGTAGAGCTTGTTGAGTTACAACAGTGATATGTGGGTGAGTGTTATTCTGTTGGAGAACACCCCCTGGAATGCTGTTGATGAATGGCAGCAAAACAGGTCTAATCACCAGATTGATGTACAAATTTGCAGTCACCGTGTGTGGGATAACCATGACAGTGCTCCTGCTGTCATATTAAATCCCACTCCATACCACAACTACAGGTGTGGGTAAAATGCATCTAGCAGGCAGGTTGGTTGCAGGCCCTCAACTGGCTTCCCCCTAACCAACATGTGGCCACCACTGCCACTGACGCAGAATCAGCTTAAATTAGAAAACATAGCAGACCTCCACCCTGCCCTTCAATGAGCTCTCACTTGACACCTCTGAAGTCACAAATGGCAGTGGTTTGGGGTCAATGGAATGCACACTACAGGGCATCTGGCTCAGAGCTGTCTTGAACTAACCGATTACTATGTAAGAGTTTGTTGTATCATTATGCTGCCAACTGTTGCTCAAATTGCTGCTGCAGATTCAGTACAATGAACCAGAGCCATACATCAAAAACCAAGGTCTTCCCTCTCAGTAGTGCCACATGGCCATCGAGAGCAACCATACATTCTTGTGACCATTGCTGCCAGGACTCACATACAGTGGCTATATGACTGCCAGTTCTTTCTGCAGTAATGCAGAAGGAACATCCAGCTTCTTGTAGCCTATTATGTGAACTCGTTCAGACTCAGTGAGGTGTTGATAATGGCACCTTTGTCACCTTCAAGGCATTCTTGACCAAGATCAACTCACCACATCCAATCTCAGAGGTAACTAACACCCATGAACGTTACAGCATGTATTTAAAACAAACCTGATTTGCATCCTCATAGTGGCACTACTCGTGCCACTTTTATGCGACTGGAGTGAAATTTGAATAGTCATCATCTTTTACATGCAGAAACATGCCTACCAACTTTCATTTATGTCACACAGCTCCTCCTTGGTGCTGCAATTCTTCTCTGTCAGTGTATATTATGACTACACTGAAGGTATACAGTTATCAACTAGAGTCCTACATATGACCTTTTGCAACCTATTCGTTCTGTCATCACTTTTGAGTTGACCTACAGCAAATAATGCAATATTTTTCTTTCCTTTTGGTCTAGTTTTAAAACAAACATTACAATGTTTGATAACATCAATCTAAACTGATGTGTTAAACATCAAAAAACAACTACCCAAGGATAAATATGTTAAAGGTTAATGAAATTTCAATTCCATATTTTCACAAATTGGTAAACTAGTTTAACTGTATTAAAGCAATGTATAAACTTACATAATAAGTGGTAATCTCACAAACATAAGTGTAATCCTCAAGCACAATTATAAGGATGAAATGAAAGATCTCATTGCATATAAAGTAACTCACTGAAAAATGGCTGTTACTTAAGTGTCAAACATGCATAGTGAAGAATGAGTGTGAATAAAATTTCCAATAAACTGAAATAATACTAGATATTCAATTGTTACCTGAAGCGATCATTCCAAACAGACCGAGGTACAGAACTAAGTGTTAGTACTCCTTTTACAGTTTCTCTTAAAGCACTCCATGTTTCATTGAAATCAACATTCTTTGGTTTCAAAGACATGTCTCTTGTGTCTTGCACACAATCTGGAAGCAAAAAATTACATGTTTGTGAAATACAGCTTGCTCACATTTACCACAACTACAGCTCAAGAAATTCAATGGAGTCACTAACAACATAAGAAAGGGATTCAGCCATGAGGGTGTGGGGTGGGGGAGGGAGGGGGTGACGGGGAAGAATGTCATCCAAAATAAGCCACAAGCAGAGGGGCAGTTGTTTCAGAATAGCCAATGGAGGACAAAGCAGTTCTTCCTAGGCACTGAGCAGAATGAAAGGTCATTTAAAAACAGTCAAGAGCAGAGGGAGAGGCCATTCGAAATGGGCCAGGAGCAGAGGTGGGCAACATCCAAAACTGGCCAACAGCAGAATGGGGCCATTTAGGATGAACCAGGCATGAAGACCAAACAGGACAGCCCGGGGGCAGTAGCCGCCCAGAATGGCCCAGAGCCGGGGGTGGTATCTGTCCAGTACGGCCTGGGACAGGGGCTGGCAGTCGTCCAGGGTGTCAGCTATCCAGGACGGCCTGGGGTGGCAGCCATCCAGAACAGCCCTGGGCCGGGGGCAGTAGTCGTCCAGGATGGCCGGGGCCAGGGGCAGTAGTCGTCCAGGATGGCCGGGGCCGGGGGCAGTAGTCGTCCAGGATGGCCGGGGCCGGGGGCAGTAGTCGTCCAGGATGGCCGGGGCTGGGGGCAGTAGTCGTCCAGGATGGCCGGGGCCGGGGGCAGTAGTCGTCCAGGATGGCCGGGGCCGGGGGCAGTAGTCGTCCAGGATGGCCGGGGCCGGGGGCAGTAGTCGTCCAGGATGGCCGGGGCCGGGGGCAGTAGTCGTCCAGGATGGCCGGGGCCGGGGGCAGTAGTCGTCCAGGATGGCCGGGGCCGGGGGCAGTAGTCGTCCAGGATGGCCGGGGCCGGGGGCAGTTCAATACTGCCAAGAGGAGAGGTAACGAATGTCCACAATGGCAAATAGCACAGGGAAGAACCATTCAAAATGGGCCCAGAGCAGAGTTGGCGGCAATCCAGAGTGAGCCAAGAGCAGAGGGGGGAGGTCATTCAGAACAGGTCAAGAGCAGAGGGGGAGGCCATGCAGAACGGGTCAAGGGCAGAGAGAGAGAGAGAGAGAGAGAGAGAGAGAGAGAGAGAGAGAGAGAGAGAAGCCTTTCAGAGTGGGCCAACAGCAGAGAGGCATGGAGGCCATTCAGAATGGGCCAATAACAGAGAGGTATGGAGGCTGTTCAGAATGGGAACTAATGAAGTTGTTGCACAAACCAATCACCAGACATCTATAATTATTAAACGTGTCCACTGAGAGGCAACTGGACTACTCTCACTGTTACATCTCTACCCATGTGCCAATGACGACAAAAATCAATAAAGAATGTTGCTCTTCCAAGTTCAAACAACACTATCATTGGCCTGTGGAGCAGTGGAATAAGTTTTTATAGAGTGATGAACAATGGTACACAGATGAGCACATGCTAATATGGTAGATGGTTTACTGGATTGCTCAAAGCACCAAAATAAACACTGTTGGATGAGCTACAACGTTTATTTGCCTAGCCAATCCATCCATAAGCCCAACTATTCAGCAAGTTTCAGGAAAATGGGAATAATTTCTGTCTTCCATGTACTGAAAGACCTTTCCCAAAGATTCAATCTTATAATGGTAGGAAAGAGTAGGTAAATTATAACTGCTGCCTTTGGAGCTAACAGCAATGGGTGTCTGCATACTTTTGGCTGTATAGTGAAATATTTTATGTTCTGTTTGGAATAAAGACACTAGTAGAATGTTAACAGCACAAATATGACTCTTAGGATTCTCTCCAGAAAATAACACTATTCACATTTTTCTTGTCTCTATGTGTTTCTGCCTTCTTCTCCATGTCTCATCTGCTAAACTATCTTTCCACTCAATCTTAATTCTGAACTTCCTCAAGATGGAGAAAATACCTTCAAGGAAACAATGTCAATGGAAGCTGATCTTTGACTATAATTATAATACATAATTGTGTACAAATATTATCTGACAACAAGACAGAGTTTAACTGTGAAACAAATGAAAATGACAAGTTTTAAACCCGAATGAATCTTTTACTCTGCAGTGGAGTGTGAGCTGCCTTGAAACTTGGTGGTATATTAAATCTGTGTGCCAAACTGTGGTATGAATGCAGAACTCTGCATTTCACAGCCAATGCTCATATCATCTGGACTATCTATGCAACATACAAGTAAAGCATCAAAATGTCAGTAGTCTAAAGATGCCATAAAATGAAGCAATGAGTAATTCATTTATAAAACACAAATGTGGTTCCTTGGAAAATGCCTCGCTACATGTGATCAAAGATCTCTGTAATTCATGCATGTAAACCATGATTACTACAGCAAAAGGAACTCGAACCAAATAGGACTGATTACCCCATCAAGACGACAGACGAAAAATTATCAAACCTATGTCTACATTTGTATTACACAAGCAACCATATGGTGCACTGTGGACAATACCTTATACCACTACTAGTCATTCCCTTTGCTGTCCCAACAGCATATGGAGCAAGGAAAAAAAAAACTGTCTATATGACTCCATTCGAGCCCTAATTTCTCTTGTATTGTCTTCTTGGTCCTAACACAAAACAGATGTTGATGGCAGTAGAATCATTCTGCAGTCAGTCACAAATGCTGGTTCTCCCAGTTTTCTCAACAGTGTTTCACATAAAGAACACCGTCTTCCCTTCAGGGATTCCTATTTGAGTTCATGAAGGATCTCCGTAATTCTCACATGTTGATCAGTCCTACTGGTAACAAATCTAGCAGCGCACCTCTGATCTGATGTCTTACTTTAATCCAACCTGGTTTGGATCCCAAACTCTCAAGTAGTACTTGAGAATGAGCTGCCCTGGTGTTCTATATGCGGTCTCCTTCATAGATGAGCTATACTTTCCTAGTATTTCCCAATAAACCAAAGCTGATGATTGCCTTCCCTACTCCTGACCTCACATGTTGCATGTTCCATTTCATACTGCTTTATGCTGCACCTAGACATTTAATGGACTTAACTGTGTCATGCAGCACACCACCAACGGCATATTCAAACATTACAGCAGTGTTTTTCCTACTCATGTGCATTAACTTACATTTATATACACAAACAGAAGGCTGCTATCCATCACACTGAATCCCGTATGCTACAGTGTTATCAGGAAACAGTCTCAGATTGCTGCACACACTATCCATCAGATCATTTGTGTATACAGAGAACAGCAGCAGCCCTATCATAATTCCACTGAGCAAGGTGGTGCAGTGGTTAGCAAACTGGACTCACATTTCGGAGGACAACAGTTCAAACCCGCATCCAGCCATCCTGATTTAGGTGTTCCGTGATTTCCCTAAATCGCTTCAGGCAAATGCCAGGATGGTGCCTTTGAAAGGTAATGGCCAGCTTTATTCCCCATCCCTCCCAAATCCAATATGACCTCGCTGCTACGTCCCCTCCCCCAAACCAACCAACTGACCAACATATCACAATTCCCTGGAGCACTCGTGATGATACCCAGGTCTCTGATGAACACTTGCCATCCAGGATGATATACTGGATTCTATTATTACTTAACAAGTCTTTGAGCCACCCACATATCTGGGAACCTATTTCATATGCTCATACATTCTCAATGTGGCACTTTGTCAAACATATTACGGAAATTCAGAAAGATGGAATATTCCTGTTGCCCTTTATCCATGTTTTGCACGACATTGTGCAAGAAAAGCGCAAGCTGCATTTTGCGTGAGCCATGCTTTCTAAATCCATGTTGATTTGTGGACAGAAGCTTTTTATGTCAAGGAAATTTATTATAATCAAACTTAGAATAAGCTCCAAGAGTTATGCAACAAACCTACATTAAGGATACTGGTCTGCAATTTTTTGGGTCTGCACTTGCACAGTTCTTATACACAGGAGACACCTGCCTTTTTTTCCCAATTCCTTGGAACTTTGTGATGGGTGGAAGATTTGTGATAAATGCAAACCAAGTAAGGAGCTGATGCCCAAGAAAAAGGCCAATATCACAGAGTACTCTCCATAAAACCAAAATGGGATCCCACCCAGACTTTGTAACTTATTTGTTTTTTAATCTTTCAGGTGCTTCTCAATGACAGAGATGCCCATTTCTATGTTCTCCTTAATAGAGTCTATGCAATGATCAAACAATGGTGTTTCTGTATGAGCCTCCTGCATGCAATGATTTTTTTTTAATGTGAAATTTAAAACTTCATTTTTAATTTTGCTGTCTTCTATTGCCACACTAGACTGTTAAACAAGTGGCTGGATATAAGCCTTTGATCCATTAACCAATTTTACACAGGACCAGAATTTTTTTGCTCATTGATCTTTTTATGGACACACAAATATCTACTAACTTCTGGCTTCAGAAAGTTTTGTGTTCTTTAAAAAAATAAAATAAAATAAAAAACTCAGAGTGCAACAACCTGTGTTTCCTTGGCATTTTCCGAATTTTGTTATTAAGCCACAGTGGGTCTTTTCTGTCCTTAATCCTTTTACTTGGCCTGTACTCCTCAAGAGTGCGACTTACAATCAGTTTAAACTTTGCCCATAATTATTCTATGTACATCCTACCTCAACTAGATGATGCAGTACTGTAATTGAGGTGCTGAAATGTTTGGCAAAAAGTCTTTGAATGAAGCTACAGAACACAAAGTGACAAAATGGTGCCACATAATACAGGGATTCTTGAGCCAGAATTAGTGGCTGAAACCAGTAACCATTCTCAAAAGGAGGGGAAGAACTGACAGAAATTAACAGGGGAATTGTGAGTGGAGCAACATATCAGCTGAAGTTCATTAAGGTTAGTGGAGTCCACCATAGACTGGGGATGGAGCAAATGATAGCAGGAAGCAACCAATCTGGTTGACATCGGGTAACCAAAACAGTCACAGGTCACTTGGGAGGTGTGAACCCCATGTCAATTACCTTTTCAGAGAAACCTCATTTTCATTGTTGGGTATTCCCAAAGTAGCCTAGAGTAAGACAAAGTACTAGCCCTAAATAAAATATTTTCTGGTACAACTGTTTAGCAAGATTGTACAGACAACTGTCTTTCAGCTTTCAACAGATTTCATCATCATGTCCAAGACTGGTTCTGTAATGGAGTGGTTAACCTGATCTGATTAGGGCCATCACGCCCTCTCTTACATCGGACCATGTTTTCACACATACAATACCTTTTTTACATCATATTTACCTAAGAAATGCCAATTTTAATATGACAAATAGTATTAAAATGATTTGAGTGTTTATAGTGACGCTTTGAGTAAATAATATTGGCAGTACTTGTACTACTGCTGCTGCTCTTGCCACTAATACTGATAGCAATAGTAATAGTAGGGGGTAGTAGGAGTAGTAATGACAATAACAACAATAATGACAGTGGCAGGTACAAAAAGAATTTATTGGTGTACAAAGTAGATGTTTTCTAATATAGCTAGTTCTGGGGATGGGAAATTTAAAGAAACTGCACTAGCTAGGGAGTCTGGGAAATGATTGGAAAGAAAGATGGACAAGGGTAACCTTGAAATGACACAATGCAATACATTCATTAATGTTATGACTGCCATCTGTCAGACATACTTCAAGATATTACAGGATTCTACCCTGAAAAACAGGGTCTGTATGGCATCCTTGTACAAGGTGTGTCTGAAAAGTTCTGTGAATGGTCTCAAAAAATAAAGGAAACAAGAGTTAAAAACAAAATACCACTAGTGGCCTTCAAAGTAATTGCCATTAGCTAATACACGCCTCTGACATTGGTGGTAAAACTTGCAAACTCTCAGCAAACACTTCTCATGGAATCACACGAAACACCGTAGTCACACATTGATGGATATTTGCATCATTACGGGAGATGAGGCCTGGTGCTACCAATACGATTTAGAGACCATTCAAGTGTAAATGGTATGGTGTCTGTTGTTGACCCATTCTCTCAAAAAAAAAAGTCAGCCGACAAAATCCAAGATTAAGATGATGTTGAATGAATTTTTGACAACAGGGTTTTGATCCATCATGAATTTCTACCCAAGGGAGGCAGGGAAGACAATGAAGACCATGCCATTGACTGTTGCTTGGCCTCTGGATCATACTTGCAGTACCAAATCTCATCTTCTGTAATGATGATGATATCCAACAATGCAGTTCCACAGTTCTTCAAGCAATTCCACAAGAAGCCTTTGCCGACAGTTTCCAACAGCTTTACAACTAATGACAGAAGTGTGTCATAGCTAATGGTGATCTCCTTAAGGGTCAATAAAGAAATTTTGTTTGTAACTATTGTTTCTTTTAGTTTCCGAGACCACTCATCAAGCTTTTCAGATGCACCTTGTATCATTATGTTGCAAACTCAAAATATTACCACAAAATGTCAATGAAAGAGCAAACATGACAGACATTACAGGTCTACAGAAAGTTTCAAATCAATGCATGTTCCACTGCAGAGTGATAATTCATTCAGGGTATCAGCTCTTTTTCAAACCCTGGGTGTTTTTATTAACAAGTACCTTTAAAGGAGCTCCTTCCTGTCACAAAGTACAAGTAGTTTACTACTCACTTCTTTCGAAGGCAGTAACTTGTTTATACAGATGAAAGATTTCAAAGAAGGAAACACCTTGGAAAAAAGCAGTTCTGTACTTGACTAAAGGATGAACCATGTTCTCAGAAAAAAAGAGTCCGTGCCACCAATACAGAGTAAACTTAAAGAAAGTGTGATTGCACACTTAAAAAGGTCCAGATTTGTAAATTGAAAACTAATAGTTGTGACAAAATTGCTTTAGCAAGTCTTCAATTCTATCTTTGTAACAGAGAGTTGATTTAATTGGTATCAGGAACAGTCTCACATAAACAAATGGTGCCCTGTGAAGTTATACTATGCCCTTGACCACTCCTGATTTTTTGTTGATGATTTAGGCTTTAGTACTCACATTCTACAGTTTGGAGATATCACAACCTCATTTTCCAAGTGAAACATTTGCTGTTCATGTAATACAGCTTTGAAATGTCAAGTAGCTCCACTTGAACAAATAAATACATAAAAACAAACCAAGCAGGATGACACTGATAATTTATATACCATCATAGTTGTGGGTGAGCCAAAAGCCATTATACATCTTGGTTTTATCAGTGATTGCGAACTCATTTTGCAACGATACACTATAAAAGTGTTTGGGAAATTCCCAGAGTCCTATATCTTCTGTGAACACTGAAAAGCATATTATGCAACAATAGCTTTGTTCCACAGTCACATCACCTATAGACTACTGCTCTGGACTCACTTAGCGGACTCCATTAATGTGCTGTTTCTTGAGAAGATCACAAAGGAAATCATCACACAAAGCAAAAGAATGGACTATTGCAAATTTCAGTTTTCCAAATTAAGCATATTGAGTATTTTCAAGCAGAATATCATCAGCTGCATCATGTGAATTTATAACAGGAAATGTCCAGTAGAAGACACGAAACTTATTATGACGACAACAACATGTAAAGACCAAATGTGCCACATGTTACACAAGGCAGGTTTTGAGCATAGGTCCTGAAACTAACATCAGTACAGTTGCTTGAAGAAAACACATGACGGAAAGCACTGCCCAATCACAGGATTACAAAGTGAAGTGACACAGTGGCCAATGCACTGACAAATCTCCACCCTACATTCAGATTAAGGTATTCTGTGGTTTCCTAAACAACTCTGGGCAAATATGAGAGTGGTTTCATTGAAAATCCAAGCTTATGATCTGTCACCACTAATCATATCAGTCAGGCCTAAACCTCACATTTTTCTATGTTCTTCCCCCAAAACACTCCACCAATGAGGTTTTTCCCCCAAAAACTAAACAATTGCAAGGAATGAACTACCACAATAGGGATTCCTTTACTTAAATTGAAAGTGTTATAATATCTGTTTAACTGTCACATTACTGCTGAAGTTTAAAATGCACTCTGATAAAATCTAGCCCATCAGGATTGGCGAATCATACAAATCTCATGAATGAACATCATATAGCACAGTAGGTTTTCCTTAGCCTTTGTTGGTAGGGTAGTTGTGTCTGCCCATTAATAACAATCATGTTATGGATAAAATTTTAAGAAATGGATTGTGGTCATATGCTCTGGTTCCTCTGGATTGCTAACTAGGTCACTCAGCCGACATCAAGAGCAAC
This sequence comes from Schistocerca nitens, assembly GCF_023898315.1. Classification (NCBI taxonomy): domain Eukaryota; kingdom Metazoa; phylum Arthropoda; class Insecta; order Orthoptera; family Acrididae; genus Schistocerca; species Schistocerca nitens. Next base: position 632,176,698 of record NC_064616.1, on the reverse strand, counting down.
AGTTATTTCTCAGGACTAAACTGCAATGCATTAAATGTTCAACATATTAAAGGTGGTGTGCAAGAGGTGCAACAGATACCCGTTTGATGCCTCAACCTTGTGGCTCACTACTTATCACCAATTAGGACAGTTACAAAGATTTGCACTTTTTTCCAACCTTCCTTGTGGAAGGAAATGATTTGACACAACAACACAAAAGTGATGAAATGGTACTATTTGTTTTTGAAGATGTTCCAGACTGAGCACACGTGTTATTTGGGAAGGGAATCAGCTGTGCCCTTTCAAAGGAAACATCCCAGTAATTTACAAAAATTACAGAAAACCTAAATCTGGACGGCTGATTGGGGATTTGAACCACTATTCTCCAGAATCTGAGTCCAGTACCTTACTACTGCATCGTCTGCCACAATCTCATGGAGATTAGGAAAATAAACAAACAATTAACATATCAAAACATTCCATTCCAGCGACACCTGAAGTGATCTACAAAACACAGGAACACTGTGACGGGACTGCTGGCTAGTAATCTGAACATTTTATTAATCTCAAATAAAAGTAAAGTGAGCCTATTCTCCTCAAAATGACATTCAGTGTCAATGGTTTTACGCTATGCAAAACAATTTGACCGTAATACTAAATATGACAAACTACACTTACTAATACAGGCAAACAGTTCCTACAGTTTCTCCTATACAACAATGAAAACGTGGAAGACTAAAATGCCTGAAGGTGTAAAACTCTTCAATAATAAACAAACTGGGGAGTGTGGTTAAAGGAAAGGGTTATGGAAAGTTTATGTTCTTCGCAAATTAGTCAAAACGAAATATGCTTTTGGCGTATTCATACTTTAAGTGCGGTAAAATTCAATTTAACTCAAAGATAGAAAGTGTTCCACGGAATCTATGCATTCCTCATAGTACACGGTAATTAAACTGCTAATATAATCAAACCGAACACGACATGGAAACTAAAAAGTTAATCTGTGTACCGGCACCTGTCATTAGCAAACGCTTTAACCCCTAATGCAAAGACGCAGTTAAACAATTAAATACAAGACATTTGGTTTGTTACTGAACTATCATTTTATATGACCACGAGCTTTCAGTTCCACTGTCAACTGGCTACACAGAATTATTCTTCGCAAAGCACATTACCTTCTATACTTTCCATATACAAAATGGGGAGAAGGAATGAAAGCTTTTTCGTATAAGATTTCATCAGATTCCAAAACTAACAACATTCTACAGTAATCCCGGAATATTTCGTTCATTCGGTACTAATAAACAGCGTTGAACACTGTATGCGTGAGTACAAATAAATATATGTATGTCAGTAGCACAACTATCAGACATTTGTCGTCATCTTGCAGAATGACCACTGTAATGTTCGACACTACTAATACCATACACTGTCACAACTCTCAATTCGGTTACTGTGAACCTAAAAATGACAGCTGCATTAAATTGTACTTGCTAATAAAAAACAAGATATTTTTCGGAAATTTATTGCAACATACCATGAACCGAACACGGTATGCACACAGCAAATACAGGAACAATAGTACAACATACACCGTTCAAATTTAAATAATTCAAACACCAATACAAATAGCTCAGAATCTAGAAATAACTAAATTACAAAAATAAAGCCATACAACATCTCGTTTTTTTTCTGAACTATAGCTTAAAACACAAACAAAATACCTACCCCAAAAATTTACGCAACACAACACTCACCAAAACATAGTACACAAACGCATCTGACTGACGACACCTGCAACAACTTTTATCTTTCCTTTCACTGCCGAAGCATGGATACTCCAAAGATTCCCATACATACAAAACATACACACACCAGACTCCCCCGCGATTTAACGGCAAACAAACAGCCAAAGATTCTGTTACAACTTTCGTATATTTGCAACCGTTATTGGCAGAAGTAATAGCACTATGCTCATTCCATGGAATAAGACGTTGCGAAAGTGTAAGCTTCAATTTCCGTGGAACTTCAGCTTACTATGAGGAGAACTTCAGATCGGTCAGTAAGCTTGTTTAGCTGTTACCACATGCAATAAATGTGACGCCACTTGGAATCCACTCCTATGGCGTCACCGAAGTTGCATGTGAAGACACCCAAATTCCTGTGGCGCCATTTTTAACAACTTTAACTTTGTGACGCCATTTTTCTACCCCCACCGCCGATTAATATCTTTCGGCTGCCAACCTAGGGGTGAATGTCAACTGGGTTCTCACACGCAAGAGAAGTTCCGTCACAGCTAATGGTATACTGCAGTTCCATGTGTGAACTCTCAGTTTAAGTGGCGCAACTTAAGTGCCGCAAGTTCTGTTATGTCACAACAAATTGGTTGTACTTCGTTATGCCACTTTCCTTCCTCCACTGCTCCTTGCTCGCTGTATTTCGAAACACAAGTGTCCTGTCACACTTACTCACGGGGAGTAGTATATCTATTACAGTTCCGGGACAAAGATTTTATTTTTTAATATATCTCGATATTTTAGCTTTACTGTATCCCCTGGTTAAAAAATTATCTGTATCCACGAGCGAAATTTTCAATTTACTAAAAAATGAGAAGTCTAATTCACTAAAAATCTAATTGACTATATCCCAATTTTAAAATTTTAACTATACCTATGAACGAAATTTACATTTAAACAAAAAATATTCAATTGAAATTAAATTTCTAACAAACTAAAAGCCGCCAGCTGTGACCGAGCGGTTCTAGGCGCTTCAGTCGAAAACCACTCTGCTGCTACGGTCGCAGGTTCGAATCCTGCCTCACGTATGGATGTGTATGAACTCCTTAGGTCAGTTAGGTTTAAATAGTTCTAAGTCTAGGGGACTGATGACCTCAGAGGTTAGGTCCAATAGTGCTTAGAGCCATTTGAACAATTTTTGAACAAACTAAATTTATTCATTTAATTATTTTAAAAAACACAAACCTTTTAAAATTTAGTCAAATTTAGTAACATGAATACAACGAGCTTGTTTTTGTTTTTTACCACAGTATATAAGACTTAAAATAACGATTTTCTCTAATTTATCTTTGTCTTCTGAAAAGATTTTAGTATAACGATGTGGAAGAGTAATTTTATATTTATCATCTAAAAGTAGTAAAATCTGTTGACTATATTTAGTTATCAAAATTACAGACTTTGGAATATTGAAAGATTTTTTTCCGTTTCCATTAATTTGGTGATCACTTCTGCATAACCATTACTATAACTGTTAAGTTGACTTACTAAATTTTCAACACTGTCTTTCATGTTTATTTTAAAAGTGCACTATTCTCATTGTTAGTAGTCCATCTAAGAACAGAACCTTCAGAACGTGAACTCCAAGTGAAAATTATTGTTCAATCTGCAACCCAGAATATTTCATTAAAATCCTTTACAAAATCCAACAGACGAATAACAACTGATGAAGGAATAAACAGATACTATAGTATAGACAAAATATTATTTTCTTTTTTAATTGTAATAACATCGAACAGCTTTACTGCATAATTATCAATTAGTTTATAATTTGACTTACCACCAAATGCTGAAAAATCTGTTCCATCTGCAAGAATAACATCAAGTAACATATATAATCTCTCACGATTTGGATGAATCCATCCATCACCAATGTTCATATTAATTTCTGTTTATTTGTATGGAATATTTAAATTATTCTTAGATTTTTCATTAAAAAAAAGAGAAAAACTGATAACTCTCGATCCTGCTAAAAAAATTTTCATAGCCATTTTCAAAATAACTGTAACGGTTGAACCATTGAAGTCGATCAAATTATTATTTTCATAAGTGACAGTAAATACTAAATATTAATAGTACCGAAAATTGGAATATTTACAATAATGTTTTGTTCATCAATTCTTGGTCCTACAAGATCAACATCTGATATAAATTCAATTAAATTATTGTTAAATTGGAATTAAACTTATCATTTGTACATTAATTCTAAAAGGTTAGATCAACAGATATATCAACAATTTATTAAAAATTGTGAATAAATTTATGATAATATTAATGAAAAGTACAGTTTCTCATGAAAATAATGATGAAATTATGCGATTAAATAATTGTCAAAATAATTCAGTTGTAGTATTTGAAGATTTCATTCTTGAAAATCACAATATACTTAAACAATATTTAACAAGATGTAGCCATATTGGAATTAGATTGTTTTTATTTTACTGAAACATATTCAACAATAACAAATCAACTACCTAGAGATAATTTTAATTTTTAAAATACTTTTAAACAAGATGCCACAAATTCAAGTCATCATGATTTCATTGGAAGTGATTTAAAATTTGATGACTTCAAAGAAATGAGTAGTTAACGTTGGAATAATGATGAAATTGCATATAGTAATAGTATATAGAGATAAAAGATTGTGAATCTTTCAAACTCTGAATATAAAAGTAGGACCTAACATTAGAGATTAAGGTAGATCGTAAACAGTGAACATAAACATTCAACACATACGTTGACAAGAAGATGAACATAAAACATAAATAGCTGTTGTTTCTTTATCATTAATAAATGTTTACAAAATATGATCATGAAGTTGTTAAAAAGCTATAAGAAATAGAAAAGCAAAAGATAATTAAAATAACAGTTCAAAATACAGAAAAAACCAAAAAAACATAATGTTAAAAATGTTTATCAGAAACTAAACCAGTTCTCTATGCAAGTACACCAGTCATAGAAAGAATCGAAGGATTGGGTGATAATGAGTTAAAAGTAATTGAAAACAAATCAAAGAAACTGAAAAACAAGTGATTCCTTATAATCAATATTATTTATACGGATTTAACAATATACCAGAACTAATGATATGAAAGTTCACATTATGATTATACACTATGTGAATCAGAAAAACAAGATTTATTGAAAAAAATATGTTAAAGAAAATAAGGATGGAATAAACCATCGAATATCGAGAAAATGTATATAACTGAAAGAATTTTTAGAATTTAGCAACAAGTTTATGGAATGAAACTGGTCAGTAGATTTAGAGTTACTGGAAAACTACCAGGAAGTATTTCAAGATGATAAATTAATAATTTGACAAATGAGATAAAATGAAATAATGGATTAATGATTCTTTGAACAAAAAAAAACTATGAACAATATGGGTAAAAAATTTTATTCTACTTATTTATCAAATTATCCACATATATTATTTATTTCAGGTCTATTATCTAGTGAAAAGAATCCAAAAATAATAAAGTCAAGTAAATGAAAAAATATAAATATTTGATAAAAAATTTGAATGCTTATTTTTCCAAAAAATTACCAGTAGAGCTAGATTCATGTGTAGATGAAAAATATGGGTAAAGGATTAATTAAAAATAGAAAAAAATCCAGTCTGATTTATTTGGATAGATGATGTTCATCAATTAATTTATAGTTTATCAATAATTCACTGGGAAAAATCAGCTGGAAACGAAATCTATCATAATGACAAGGTTGGAATAACACAGATGCTGACAAATCAATTTAATAGTTTCATCAACAATTTAAAAGAAATTATATACCTGCTGCAATGTTTTGAATAATCTGCCTCATACGTTTTGCAAAGTAAAAAATATGGGAATTTTTTGTACTATTATGAGTAACAAATTACCATTTTAAATGCACCTTTCTGGTTATAATTACCGTGGTCTCAGAATAAGGTAATAATAAAGATTGTCTAGGGATGATAAAGGAATTACTCCATGAGAACATGATGATAAAAAACCCGATATTACCTACAGAGATATTAAAGATTTGGAAAAAGAAATGAAGCAGGTAAAGAAATTCAGAAGAAAGAATGCACACTTCTGATGTCTCATTAGGTGAAAAATTAGCTACATGAGTGGGTAGAGGATTAATATATGTAAACGAAAAATAGGTGTAGGAATTCAAACCGGTAAGACGAAAATGTTTAAACAAATTCTTTATTAATTTTTAATCTATATAAATAAATAACTTTGGTGTTAATTATACTTTACTTACAAGTGGTAAAAAGAAAACAAAATCGATTTAAGTTATTTCAAATAATTAACACTGGAAAAGTATTAATCTTTTTTAACTGATTCACAAAAAAGAAGAGAGATAAGTAAACAGGCTTGGATTTACTTATTACATTAGGTATTAATGTTGCAAAAATCATTGAATATTTAATGAAAAATAAAGAAAGTTCTGGATTTTCTAAACAAGAAAGTGGATTTTTAACAGTTTTCCTAGCAGCATTATTTCTAATTGGTTCCATAGCAGGTGGTGCAGCAGCAATCCCAAAACCAGTTCACAAAACTAAAAATGCTAAGGAATGAGAAGCACAAAAAAGAGATAATCTTGTAATGCAAAAAATACCAAAGGACTAAAAATTGTAAAAAAAGTCAAAAACAAAAAAAATGATGTAGTAAAACATTATCAAATTTTGTTATAGTAGTATTAGTTAAGCAGTTAAAAATGATATATTTTGCAGTGAACCCACGACTGACGAATTACCTACTAATTCTAAAATATCTGAACGTGGAATACAAAATTTAGGTCCATGTAATCGTGTTGGTACTCATTTGATTTGTCATTATAAAACGAAAAATTTAGAATTTTTTTGATTCATTTGGTTCTAATACATCGAAACAATTAGTATATTATTTAAGTAAAAATGATTTGTATTACCACAAAAGAATATACACTTTTATTAACTTTATTTTCTACCATCTGTGTTTATTAGTCTTAAATCTGTTGTGAGATAATAACAAATTTAAAAATATTTAAAAAATAAAAAGTGTTCGTTTTTATAAATAATATATACCATACAGACAATGTAAAATTAGAAAAAGTAAAAATTTTCAATCACTAGAACCGAAATTTAATGAAGGTGACAACGACATTTGAATCAAATATAAAAATTTCAGTTATTGGAACCAAAAACTAAAAAAGAATGAACTTCAAAATTTGAAGATTTTCAGGCAGAAATATGACATATGGTATTCAATCATCAATAGATCTAAGAATTAAGGAAAAAATTTGCCATTAGACTCGTTAAAAACAACATTCAAATATCTTCAATCACTGAAATTTAATAAAGGATTAATTAGCGTGAGAATCGAGAAAATAAAACTATTGTCAGAGTCATTAGAAACAAAACTAAAAGATATACAGACTTTTCAATCGTCAGTGCACCTAAAATTTCCAGATGTGGACAAACAGTTTAAAAATAATTAAGCAGGATTACTTTTCTAGGTAGAAAAATAGTAAATCTAGTAGATCCAAGCGATGAAACAGATATTGTTAATATACTGTATTTGGAAAGAGATTAAAATTTCTTGTTACAAAACCAGACCGTTAGAGTATTTTATAACAACCAAATAATTCTATCACTACTGAACAACTTCCTGAAAAATAAAACAGCTTAATAAAATTCATCTACCAAATTACTTACAGGAAAGGACATTTAAAACATTTTTCAGTTTACTTTTGGAAAGCAGCTTTGACACCATACATAAATCAAATAAGGAATCTTCAAAATAAAGTCGTTCATAAATGGAAATAAACAAACAATGTATAACTTCACAGACTACGATTTTATTCATAAAAAGTTGTTGAGCATTGGAGAAATATAAACAAAAATTATCTTTTAACGATTTCGATTGTATTTAACGTATACTTGACCAGTTATATTACATAACTATTAGTAATCAATCAGTAAAAAATCTTTCATAAATCAAGTTTTCCAAATGTAAGATTAAAAATTGTTTTAAACAGATACAGTAGATGTAAAAAATTTGTATTAGGTGAATTGTTGAGTGATGATGATAGATTCAAATAAAAATAAAATTACTTTATGATTGTTTTTATTTAAATGGAGTTAATTATTGAAAATTTAAACATGTCTAGTGTGGAATATAGTACCCATTATGCCTATTGTAGTGTTAAAAATGATAGGGAAAACTTTTATTTTAAGCTAAAAGTTAATAAGAATAACCTCTTGTCAGAAATATTTCACAATTTTTCACGTAACTCGTGAATTGTAAATTGTTGCTCTTTTGTTTATTTATTTTTATTATTATTATTATTAGCGTACCAACGCATATATGAAAAGAGTTACGTGAAATACTTTTTTCGTTGCTGTGCTTTGAATTTCTTTATCATCATTACCTTTTAGCAAAACAATATATATATATATATATATATATATATATATATATATATATATATATATATATATTGAAGTCTTATTGTTCTGTATCTGGCCTATAATTAAAGGAACGTTTTTTTGTAACTGTAACTCATGCTAAGAATCAATATATCTTCCCTACTTCATAGTTATTGAAAATTGAAATTACTTTGTTATGAACACTGATGTTACAAGTCGTATGATCGTTCAAAAACACAAGTTTGCAGTGGATTTTATTTCTCGGTAAAATACTATTTCATACCACGCCTAGCCCAAGAACATGAGACTCTCATTAAAAAAAAATACGTTGTCACTATAAAGTTTGCCAGACCAGAACGGAGCACAGCAAGATTCCTATCAGATTCTGAAGGTACATTAACTTATTTGTACTTGGTACTATATCCTATCAGCAGCCCACGTCAACCTGCAACACATCATAAAATCTGCTGATCTGCACTGCCAGTCTGGGAGCTAAAAGAAATAATATTATTTTAGTATTATTTTACCGCTTCCTTGCGGTATGCTCGACTATATTGTAAGTCGTTTAAATACGCCGCGGCAGCGGCTCTTCGTTCTCCACGCAGCTCAGCACCACAGATAATTTTTATATAACTGAAAAATGTCTCAACAGGATGGGATAATAGGCAAGCAAGCTTTAACAATTAATAATACAAGTTTTCATTTAAACAACTCTATTAAAACATTTAAATATCTCAGTGATTACAGACCTTTGTGAATTCACACGTAATGGCGTACATTGCTTAGTCTCGACAAAAGAATGCTACATTAGCGTTCTCTACGACAACACAGGAGATCTTACTCGCACAACTTCCAAATTAAGAAGACAAAGACATTCATATTCATCACGTATTATATACTAGTTCCTTTTTTAATCTCTGTTTAACATTTATCTTCTGTGTCGGTTTTATTACTCGCCGACGCAGACGTTCTCAAAAATAAATAATAAAAAAAATACATAATTTTATACAATGACACAATATGATACACCTAATTTTCTAATTACTACATAATATGTTGTTTTTGTTTCTTACTAGACGTTACAATGCCCCCTGGCAGCAATTGACTAACGTTGAAAATGTTCGGCAATATGCTGCCACTAACGTCTGTTTGGTTATTGTCTGTTACCTTGGTTGGAACATTCACATTACGCTTCTTAGTTTTTTTACACTGTAGGTTTAATTACACTTTTTATACTGTTCTTACACTTTGCGAGGTGACCGTAAACCTAGTCCCAGGGTCATTACATTTATTTGGCTCCCCCATTCGGGCTACGTGCGATCAGAAAACCTGGGAAAACTGCGCCGGAGCCATGGTCATCTCGCTTGGTTTGTTTTAATACCCAGTTTGATCACAAAAAGTTCAGACTCTATCCAATGTTCACTTATAACAAAGGCTATTTGTGAGAGCATGTTAAACTTTTAGTCTCTTAGTTACCAATATACTTTCTACCCCTTTTTCATATTTGTGTTCTGGATTGTAATGAAAGTCACTTATTACACATTTTTACAGTAGTATAATGAATCGTCTCTGCACTTACTCACGACAATTGTTTTAAAATGTTCTAGCATTCGTGCGGGTATACTTCATTAACATGACGAAAACATATTATATCTATACATCACTGAACCAATGAATACTTTGAGTCTGTATTGAGTAACTCAAGAAAAAAAACAAATGCTTGTCACGTCATTTCGTGTCCAATAAACCCTATTCATTAGTACATTAAACACATAGTTGATAGTTCATTTGAATGACAACAATGTTGTACGGAGCTGGCGGCGCGAAGCAATTGTTGAGTAGCGTCGTCTGGAACGCCGCGTGCCGACGGCCGCTGGGTTCGACGACCGGCTCTCAGTAACAGCGACGTCGTGCTGAAGTGGCACCCAAGCAGTCGCGAACCGCGGCTAACCATTGGCCGATGTCGGCGAGTTGCAGTGGTTTACCGCGACCGGCTGGCTGGCGGCACGGCACTCGTCTCTGCTTCTCCGCATGGCTCTCCGTCGTAGCGCATGAAACAAACATTCCACAACGGTGTACTGTCTTTAAGGACACAGATTACTAGCTGTGGAAGAGAATGCAACTTGTTAAAAGCGTTTATTGTTCAGTAAGCCTTCGCTTCACTGGTATGCACAGGATGTTTTGGTGTGATAACAGGTTTCTTGTGGCATTGTGACACTGGTATTCAGGGTTCGTCACACGCACATTGTACTACACATTTTCACTCACTCCCACGGTTGATACACTGCCAGAGCGTCTTTCAACACGCGAAAATGTTTCGTTACACACATACTAAATGTCTCCGTCGAGCGATGTTTGTTTGAATCGACTCCGAACGGATCAATAACTACTGTTTTTATACACTGTCTATTGTTCGTTGAGCACTGCACTAAGACAGTCTATCACTCAACACTAGACTTATCGACGTATATATTGGTGCAGATACAACAGTCATTTTCTGTCCCTACTACACACAATATTCCGTCCTTTCCTCAATTGTTTATGCACACAGATTATTTTTTAATACCTTTTAACTGTTCTTTGCATAATCACTCTCATCTACATGGCGTCTATTTGTTTTTACCTTATCACAACACAAATTTCATATTGTTACTAGGCGTATATGGCCCTTTTGTAAAATTTTTAAAGGTGTGTGATTTTTTTTTACATAGTTTTCCTTTCCTCCTTTCAGTGTAGCTTGCCTGGTTATCACCCATCTAGCAAACAGATTTTACCATGTGCATGACAGCTTGACTTGGGCATATTGCTCAATAAATACTTCATTTAGCACTAGCATTATTTTTAATGATTTTTCCTACATGACTACAGCATAGGTTCCGCATTGGTTGACTTAATTCGCGTATCGCGTAATGAATATTCAAGGGCGTGTACCAAGTACACAGGCTTCAATTGAAGCGTTGCTACATACAAAGCGGAGTTTCCACGGAACGGGCTTGTTTTTAATTAGCTTCGGCTCCAGTGTCGTTCTCAAATCACTACTGGCAGCAAACATCACATCACATAATTGTTGCATATTACAAAGTCAATGTTTGGCTAGTAGAGACTCTCTCTCTCAGGGTTCCTTATTCTAATACAATTACAACAGTTACCTTACTATATAAGATTGCATCATTAATTGCACTTACATACTACACATAGAAAATGGTTCAAGAAATTAATCCTTTGTAAAATGGTTCAAGAAATTAATCCTCACTTTATCAACAAGAAGATTGTTCGTTGCTTAATGAGCATATAGTATTTTAATGGCTTTAATTGTTTTTAAACAAAATCTTTCCTGTGTAAGCTATTGTTCACTTTCTGATTCCACTTCCTCCAAGTTTAATTACACACAAATTTCTCCCTTAATACTAACATACTTATACTCTAAAACATAATAAAATCTTCTTACAACTATTACTCTTTATATGTGATATGTCACTGAATAAATAACTTCACATCTTTACGTGGATACAATCCTTTGATCTTCCCCATATGGGGATGTGCTAACAAATAGCTACATTCGTGGGGCACGCTTATTACCTCAAAGGGCCCTGAATATAGCAATTGCCACTTACTATTCTGTTTTAAGGTGGCTGAGGATTTAGGGTGGTTACAAATAAGTACTAGGTCTCCTACATTATATTTTTGTCCCTTAGTTACACCTCGGTCGTACCTCTTTTTTTCTTTAGCCACTACTTCTCTCCTCGACCAAGGGATGGAGTAAGTTGCGGGACAGTATGTTTTGTGGGGCATCACCTCTATGTGATAGTGGTACCCTTTTACTATTCCTGGTCGGTCGGTAAATACCATAGTATATTCCGATAGCAGCTGCGTCAACTGTTGCTTTTGTGTATCGCTTAAACCTTCAGATTCCTGCACTTTGGTTTGAAATGCCTCAACATTTGTTTCAAAATTTCGATCCTCTAAATTCGGGTAATAGAGGTCTGCTGCATGTGAAAAATCATCGAGGTGTAGTACCCAAGGGTTCCTACCTTTGATATTGATTCGATTACAACACGGCACAAGTACCTCCTTCGATTATATCATAGATAACTCAATCCTCCTACCCCTATTAACTATGCTTAATTTCCCCAAGGAGAGGTCGATCAATGCGTCCCTCTCACGGAGAAAATCTACTCCCAGAATGCAGGCCACCTTTAATCCTTTAACAACGAGGAACGAGCTCACTATGGCTTCGCCCTCCCTACAAATCTCCACCTGCACCTGGTACTTAACTAACTGGCTCTGTGCACTAATGGCTCCAGACACCTTACAATTATTAACCGGGAAAGTCGGAATGCTATGTCCTTTTCCCAGTGCTTTAAATAACTCCATACTCATTACACTTACTGAGGCACCTGTGTCGATGATTATATTCACTGCAACATCATTGATTTTCGCTTCGATAATAGCTTGCACATTTTCGTTATTATCCTTCTTACATTCGTGCGGTTTGTTCAGTAGATCTTTATCCATACTGACACCGTCGTTGTATCGCAGCATACGTATCCCAGGTATATTATTATGACTCGTGTTGCTCTCACTCCATCCCTCGGCCATCGATGGAGAGCATATCAAGGCCGATTCTAGTTTGTTGGATTGTTTACTTGTGAGGTACTTGGACGGCTATTGTCCGCGACCTCCACTATATGTACACTCTGATTTGTAGGCCGCCACGGCTGCGCAATAGGCGCATTTTGCGGTGGTGGTCTATTGTTGTCATACCGGTCATTCCCCTGTCGCTCTGGGCTTCTTCGCTGATTCTGCTGCCAATTTCGATTACTATCACTATAATTGCTCTGCCACTGACCTCGCGCATTTTTCCAGCGGTTGGTCCCTGACATTCCGGATTCGTACCGGTCGTCAAATCGACGCTTTTTGTTATAAGTTGGTTGTCCATACCCGTTCTGGCCTCTACCATTACTACCATTTTGCGAATGTTCTTGCCGCTTGTTACCACCCCCACCATTTCCATGGTTGTGGTTTTGTGCACTACTATTTCTGTCGTGTTTACATCCTGACCCATTATTCCGCGAGTGATCGCACGCTGATTTTGCGTCTTACTGGATCAAGTCTATTGAATCTAGAACAGACAGGAAGTTTTCCATGTCGCTTTCTGGTACATGTATTAATTTCTCTTTGATACGAATGGGTAAATGTGATTTTAGTAGTCTTATTATGTCTCTTGGTGATACAGGCTCGTCCCAGTAGCGCGTTTTGTTTATATACTTTTCAAAATACCGCCTCAAATTCCCAAGACGGGGTTAGTACGGTTCGGGATTATATACTTCTTTTCTTAGCCGCTCTTGTATACAAGGCGACCAATATTTCGACAGAAATGCCCTTTCGAACTGTTCGTATGTCCTGCAGCTGCCTGCTACTTCTGTAGCCCACAACGCTGCGTCACCTTGAATGTATGACATTACGTATTGAATTTTCTGTGTTTCGTTCCACACACTGGGCAAGATATTTTTAAAGCTTTTTATGAATACTACTGGGTGTACTGATTTCCGTTCAGTAGTAAATGTTTGAAATTGCCTATTTTTGATTAAACTTTCTTCAACTAATATTTTTGAACTACATGGGTTTGCTCCTGGGACATATGCTGTGTGCTCTGAACCGAAGCTACAGCTCTTCGCATTATCGACTACAGATTCCCCATTGTTGTATCGCGTATAAATTTGTGCGTTGCCAAAACCATGGTCTGTTGGCGACATAGGTTCCTGGTCCAAATGCTTTCTGCTTTGTGCTAAACCCTTCTCCAGGTCGGATATCCGTTTGTTCATATTCACTTGCCACTGCGGAATATCCTCACTGAGTATTTGTTTGATGGTTTGCACGTCGTTCTGTACCTGACTATTTACTGCGGTACTGAACGATTCGGAATCTCTATTTGCTATGGCTACTTGTACTTTAGAATTAATATTTTTGTCAATCTCACTCTCCTTCACTTCTAGCCATGAGTTGAATTCGGTTTCGATTTTAGTTGCTTGTTCGTTACACTTCTGCTCTACAAGCTGTGTGGAATCTATTTCTAGCTTTTCTACTCGGTTGGCTAATACACCTATTTCATCTACCATGTTAGTGTTTGCTACTTGCAGGTTGTTGACCTGTTCCGTCAACTCCTGCACGGCCTTAGGTATCGACTCATAACTCTGTTTCATACAGGCAATGTCCTTTTTCATAATTTCTAAAGATTGCACAACTTGCTGGTCCCGCTCAGCTTGCTGGGCAAGTAAATTTTCTGTTAATTGGCGATCTCGCTCAGCTTGCTGTGCGAGAAAAATCTCAATTTTCTCGTCCTTTTCAGCTTGTTGTTGCGCAAATTTTGCCTGGTAATCTAACACACGCTCTAAGATAGCCTGAAGTGAATACCCACCAGGCAGATTACCACTCTCTGGTTCCTGCTTTTCTGGTGGTGGTACAATTTCTTTATCTACATCTCCTTGAGCACTAGTGGGCGGTGGCACCACTTCCTGTGCCCCTGCCCCCACATTCTCACATGTTATATCCTCAAAGAGAGTACTTGTACTGCTTAAGGTACCCGGTTCTACATTTCCTGCACTAACTAATTGTTGTTCCTCAGTATCCATATTGCTCGGACGCTGACTACGCAACTTAACCATATTCCTAAATTGCTTACTAAAACACAAAATCTGACAGTTTTGCCCCTTGCACACAAAATACGTTAATTTAGCTACCCTACACTGCACACTAAAAATTACTATCTACCATCAACTTTGTCCTGTCACAAACACTAACATCAAACTACGCACAATATGCACACCACTAGCGAAATGAGATCACTTCACTGGAGCTCAACTTCTACAAACAGGACAACTACACTGTAGTCTTACCTTTAGTTTATCTGATCTCGGGGTTCGGCTGCCCCCGGATTACGTAGTCGTTACAGTTTCTCAGTACTATCAGGATCGTCTTCTCAGACTCGCTTGCAGTAGTACGTTTTGTCATGAAAGAGTGTTTGCACATTCATTAATACATCGCATTGATCATGATATACATACATACATTTATCACTAAATACATATATATATATATACATACATAACAATAGACACTGAAAGAAAAATACATAAAATTTTATGTTTGTGGCCACTTCAAATTCGGGCCCCGCGTTTTTGGGCGACAGTTTCACGTAACTCGTGAATTGTAAATTGTTGCTCTTTTGTTTATTTATTTTTATTATTATTATTATTAGCGTACCAACGCATATATGAAAAGAGTTACGTGAAATACTTTTTTCGTTGCTGTGCTTTGAATTTCTTTATCATCATTACCTTTTAGCAAAACAATATATATATATATATATATATATATATATATATATATATATATATATATATATATATATATTGAAGTCTTATTGTTCTGTATCTGGCCTATAATTAAAGGAACGTTTTTTTGTAACTGTAACTCATGCTAAGAATCAATATATCTTCCCTACTTCATAGTTATTGAAAATTGAAATTACTTTGTTATGAACACTGATGTTACAAGTCGTATGATCGTTCAAAAACACAAGTTTGCAGTGGATTTTATTTCTCGGTAAAATACTATTTCATACCACGCCTAGCCCAAGAACATGAGACTCTCATTAAAAAAAAATACGTTGTCACTATAAAGTTTGCCAGACCAGAACGGAGCACAGCAAGATTCCTATCAGATTCTGAAGGTACATTAACTTATTTGTACTTGGTACTATATCCTATCAGCAGCCCACGTCAACCTGCAACACATCATAAAATCTGCTGATCTGCACTGCCAGTCTGGGAGCTAAAAGAAATAATATTATTTTAGTATTATTTTACCGCTTCCTTGCGGTATGCTCGACTATATTGTAAGTCGTTTAAATACGCCACGGCAGCGGCTCTTCGTTCTCCACGCAGCTCAGCACCACAGATAATATTTATATAACTGAAAAATGTCTCAACAGGATGGGATAATAGGCAAGCAAGCTTTAACAATTAATAATACAAGTTTTCATTTAAACAACTCTATTAAAACATTTAAATATCTCAGTGATTACAGACCTTTGTGAATTCACACGTAATGGCGTACATTGCTTAGTCTCGACAAAAGAATGCTACATTAGCGTTCTCTACGACAACACAGGAGATCTTACTCGCACAACTTCCAAATTAAGAAGACAAAGACATTCATATTCATCACGTATTATATACTAGTTCCTTTTTTAATCTCTGTTTAACATTTATCTTCTGTGTCGGTTTTATTACTCGCCGACGCAGACGTTCTCAAAAATAAATAATAAAAAAAATACATAATTTTATACAATGACACAATATGATACACCTAATTTTCTAATTACTATGTAATATGTTGTTTTTGTTTCTTACTAGACGTTACAAATTTTAAGTAGGAAATAACTGAATCATGTGGTTTTTATCATTCTAAATTATTAGGTAAAGATACAAATCGGTATGAAACTTGTATTAATTTCGAATATTAATAACGAGTTGGAAATTGAGTTTTATTCTCTAAGAAACTTCCGTAAAGTTAATTATGCCATCAAAGAGTTCTTTTTCTGAATAATTAATACAAATAACGTAATAACTTCGCTAACAAATAATTTCCAATCTTTCCTTTATTGTCTCAAAAAATTTGCCGAAGTTCTTAAATACTAAATTCGTAAAATTTGTTCTCAATTTAAATGTCTATTTCAGATAACTTATATTCGTTTTTGAACATGTTTTGACACTGTCCAGATAACATAATAATTGATAACATAATAATCTCATTTTAAAATGAGAAACTGAGGTCTTAATTTTTCATGAGTTAATTGAGCAACAACTTATTCATACCTCTTGAATGATTTATTTGACTTTTGTATTGTACATTTACATTAGCTTTTAATTTATATTCACTATGTTTTCGATCTGATGGTAAAACTTCATGGACAACGTATTTTGTATTGTTTGACTTCTACTTCTTTGATTTTCTTATTAAACAATTTAAATGAGACACATTAATAAATATTGAAAACTTTTCAATACCTTTTACTGCCCATGATTCACTCAAGTTTAAAAACTAATCACATTTAAGTTTGTCAACGATATCTACGTGCTTTCTAGTTGCTGTGTCTATATTTTTATATTCTAAAATATCAGTAATATTTTTAGCTTAAAATCAATTTTTATTATTTTCATTAACAGCTATTTATTGTTGTTTGTATTAAATGTTTGGTTTTTTTAGACGTATATATAATTAAAACTTATTAAATTTATATCTTATAATTATATACAATTTTTTTCTTTATGTGTGGAAAAGAACAAATGAAGTGATTAGCCTATTCCCTATACAAGGAAAAAATTAAGAATGAAATTTGAACAACAAAACAATACACTCCTTCAAGAATTGGTGTTACAAATTGTATAAACATGAAAGAGAAGTTTATAGGGAACACAATTTCGAACATGTAAAAACTTGTAAATAACCGGGAGAACATAACATTTATTTGTGAAATCTGTCGAAATGAAATTCAATATATATATATATATTTGATTATAACCTACCAAAATGGAGAATGAGCTTGAAAGGTTAAGATTTTCAGAAACTCAAAAATAGATATTGTCATAAGTATGAATACCATTTTGCAATATATTTGAGCATTCATTAAAAATTACCATATCAATAAAAAAATATGAACTGATCTTAATTCAGATTTTACAATGTTTTTTCATTTTTTAAAGAAGTTATCTGTGTATTCATTAAAAGTTTTTAAAAAATTTTAAGTCCTAAAAAGCATGTGTTACATCATTTAAGTTTTCAATATTTTTTTGGCATGATTGCACAGTTTCCAAAATTATATTTTTGAAAAATCACATATATATATACATTACTA
Source organism: Schistocerca nitens (assembly GCF_023898315.1). Lineage (NCBI taxonomy): Eukaryota > Metazoa > Arthropoda > Insecta > Orthoptera > Acrididae > Schistocerca > Schistocerca nitens. The sequence continues at coordinate 632,158,607 of NC_064616.1, read as the reverse complement.
AGTTTTGAAAATTATATATTTTAGGTTTTTATATTTTTTAAATGTTTAAATTTAATTATATTATAATGAGCATATGGCAATGTTCAATTCCCTCTTGTGATATAATTCGTTTTCCATCTTTAGAATATATAACAATTTTATAACATTCGATAGTATATAGTTTGTGTTTTATATATCTAATGAAATTCGTTATTCTACACTGTTTAATTTTGGCACATAAAAACATATTTTTTATCATTAATTGTTCTTTTTTTACATATTATTTTTTAACCGTTTTGATTTTTTTATATTCTTGTCCTTGCTTTATAATCATAAATTTTCCATCGTAAACTAACATGCTCCAAAATAATTTTTCACAATTTTTATTTTAATTTTTTTTATTTATTTAGTTTATGAAATTCGTTTATCTTTGGTTTTATATTGCTGTAAAAATCTTCAGTTTTCATTAAGCAAACAAAAGAATGTTTGTCTGTATAACATGATTGAATATTTTTACAATATCTCGGTTTTATTACATTAAAATGAAAATCACACATTTTTGTTTTTGAAAAATCCAAAATACTCATGCAAATGTAAATTAGTTTCGTAAATATTACTATTGTTTGTCTCATATTAAGTGCTGCTAGATTATCAGAAAATAGCGTTGTATTTTCATAATGTCGTTTGGAAATATAATACATGTATTGTTTTCAGTTTGATACTGTTTTAATATTCTGTCTATTTCTGATATTTTCCAAGTTTTTACCAAAAATTGTGTTTTTCATTGTATTATAAAAATCTCTTTCAAATTCTTTACTGCACTTCTTCTCATTTCTGAATTAAAATCAATATGTCTCTTCAACGAATCTGACTGTTCCAATGACGAGAATCAAAGGATGTATGGTAATTTTGGAGGACGTTTGTAGGATTTTTTAGATTTCTATAATGTGGAAAATATTTTCCTTTTATAACAAATTTAATGTTGTTAATTTATTTCCTCCTTCAGTGCCTAGTGGTATATTGTTGTGTTATTCAGTTCGATATTCTAAATCGAATTCTAAAATATAACTTTATTTAATATAATATGATGTTTCCACTACTTTTTCAGTTTCACAATTTTCTGAATCTAACTATTCGCAATTTTTAAATGGTAGAATTGTGACATTGTACAGGCGTATAAACTATTTGTGTCTAAATATGTAATGTAATTCGATTTTTTTCTGGTAGAAAATTTTCCATATAAATATTATTTGATTATGATTACCTTTTAATACTTTGTAAGATTTCTACTCGATTGGTTTTTGAATAAATAAAATCGTGCTATAAACATTTATATTATGCAGTTCAATATTTGGCATTTTTAACATATAGTCTGAAGATAAACCAAGTACAGTAAACTACGAAGTGAGACGAAATTTACAATATTATATTCATATCTCTAAAATTTTCAAATTTTTTTGCTAATATTAAAACATAAGATTTCTTTTATAATTTTGTATTATCTGCAAACAAGGTTTTTTCAATTATAATTTTCATCAGAAATATTTGAATTATTATGTCTTGCTAAAAATATTTTTGTAAGTAAATTTCTTTCTTTACTGTTTCTTCAGAATTTATGCATTCATAAATTTTTAATTAGTAAAGGTAAAACTCTTTTCTGAAATATTTTTAAGTTTCTTTAAAATGATCTTCTTTGAGATTACATGGTGAATTAATTTTTAATGTGTATGAAAATCTTAATCCTTCTTCAACTTTGGACTGTATGAAATATATTTTTCTTCATTTTTTGAATAGTTTCAGTATTTTGATTATCTATTGGTAATTCTTTAATACAGAAATGAATTTTCTAAAATGTGAATTTAAACTGTACAAAATTAAGCATTTTGATTAGTAAGATTACAATTAACATGCAACGCTCCTCCATATTTACCTGTTTATTGTAAATGATCTCGTACTCTTGTCACCAACAGTAATTTCTTCTTCACAAATATAACAAGTTTTTGAATTTTTAAAATTTATTATATTTTTTAGCAAGTTTCCTTTATACATTTTGATCATATACTTCTTTCCCTTTGCTAGATTCTTGTTTTAACATATCAATGAATTTTTCTGCTGCATTATTCCCAATATATGTTACAGGAGATTTAGAATCGTCATTAGTATATTTGACATAATAACTAAACCAACATTGTATAAGCTTTAGAAATTCATTAATGTAATATCACTCAGGATTTTGTTGAAATTCCAAATGTCATTTAATAAACACTCCAAATCTGTATAAGTTACAAAAGGTACTCATAATGAATTACCATAATATTTAATTCTTTTACCTTTTGCATTTTTTTCTGACATATATATGTTTATTTCTGTATGGTTTTTACAACTGTTTTCATGTTTGTCTAATTTTTCTTTAGACTGAAAGTAACTTATACATCTATCACACGGTTACACCTTTCCATCACAATTATTTGTTTGTGAACTGATTAATCTACAAAAATCATTAATCTAACAATAATGTGAGTTTGTTTTTCGAAATTATAGAAGTTTTTGTTTAGTCTTTGTGTGATAAAGTTGATATACAATAAATTTTTCATGATAAGCATAAACATTATTTGGAATGTATTTAATTTCCTTCAAATAATTTAATATTTGTTAATTGAACAAGAAAATGAATTTTTTTCTTTTTAGTATATTCCATCTTTTTCTAATTCCAATATTTAAAATATTAAACTCTTTCCAGAAGATATTTTACTGGATATAAAGCTGAATTTCCTGAATAATTAAACATTCTAATCTGTATCTTAACATTAATTACCATTTTTTTGTCTTTAATTTCTTTTGGTAAATCGATATAAGATGAAACCGAAATTGGATTGTGTCTATTACCACTTAAATTTTAATTTTTAATACAAAACAAAGACTGACAGGAGGTTTTTCACATTTCTTCAATTTGAGTTAATGGTTTATTTATTGACTTTAATACTAATTTTCTAAATCATTTGTTCTTGATGAAATATCTTTAGATGGTTTAAATTTAATTCTTGTAGTTCGTGTTGCGTTTTAAAACTACAATAAAATTTCATGTTAACTATCATCCATCATCTTTGTATTAAAATTTTCTTAAATTTAGTGACTACTTATTCTTTAATTTGATTAAAATATTCTTGTCGTTCAAGAATATTACCGACATCATTAATGTTTTTAAATATAATTCTACATTTAAAAGCAGTTCCTTTCCTGGTAATTCATGTAGCTGTTTAAAAAAAATCATAACCATCTATTAAGTTATAACCTGAAAAATATTCTGCAGTAATTTTTTGATATTTATCACATAGAAACTTTAGAAAATAATTTTTAGTCATTTTACTGTTGGTATTTCTTTTGATAAGAGTTATTAATTGCCCTTTATTAAGTTTATAATAATCTTTTTAATTTTTTCGTTTTACAGATTTTTCTATTCAAATCGTTATCATTATTATTAATGTTGTTTTAGACTTTCTGATAAGGTCGATTAACTGATGCTCATTAACATTACTGAAACTATTTCATTATTTCGGTTTACAGATTTTATGGAGATCTTTTAAAGATTAATTCTTCAACTCCTTATCGCTACCGATAATATTTTCAACAACATTTAAAAAATACCATTTAATTTTCGATAAGTTTAAAATAATCTTTTAAATTTCTAGATTTACAAATGGATCGAATTTCTTTAATAGTCTTATATCTTATTTCTTTGTTATTCCTATTTTTCAGATTGAAATGATCAAATATCCCTAATACATCTTTTTTAGTTGCATTTGAATAACTTTTGCAATACTTTTCTAAATCATTATAATTCAATACCAGTTTTTCTTTACATTGGTTTTCTAAGTTTTGAAATAGTTCAGCTATGGAATGCATATTTTCGTATTGTTGTTGTGGTCTTCAGTCCCGAGACTGGTTTGATAAAGCTCTCCATGCTACTCTATCCTGTGCAAGCTTCTTCATCTCCTAGTACCTACTGCAACCTACATCCTTCTGAATCTCCTTAGTGTATTCATCTCTTGGTCTCCCCCTACGATTTTTACCCTCCACGATGCCCTCCAATACTAAATTGGTGATCCCTTGATGCCTCAGAACATGTCCTACCAACCGATCCCTTCTTCTGGTCAAGTTGTGCCACAAACTCCTCTTCTCCCCAATCCTATATAAAAATTAGCTTCTTATGTTTTAAAATATTACAGCTGAAATGTACATTTTTAGTTTTTAAATTAAAGTTTCGTTAATTGTAATAATTGTATTTGATTTGATGAACATATTAATAAAGAAAAAGTGTATTGGAATTTTTAATATATATATATATATAATCTGTAGAAATTATTTTAAAGAAAAAATTTATTTTTTTAATTAAACGAAAATTTCGTTCATTGATTTTGATGAACATGATTTGTTGAATTTATTTACGTAGAAAAAATTTATAAAGTAGTTTTTAATTAAATTAAAATTTCCTTTGTCAGTATAGATAATTTGTTAAACAGGGTACACAGCACAACTATAATAATAGTTTCCTATCGAGATATTTTAAAAATTTGTCCCAGAATTTTCGTAGATATGCCACTATCGAGGAATTATTGCAGCTCTCTATTCAGTTTCAGTACGTTTGGATTTTATTACTGAAAAAAGTAAATGCCGCACGGGATTAGCAGAGTAGTCTAGGGTGCTGCAGTCATTGACCCTGCGGCTGATCCCGGCGTAGGTTCGAGTCCTTCCTCAGGCATGGGTGTGTGTGTTTGTCGTTAGGATAATTTAGGTTAAGTAGTGTGTAAGCTTAGGTACTGATGACCTTAGCAGGTAAGTCCCATAAGATTTCACACACATTTGAACATTTGAAAAAAGTTAAAACAGCAATCAGCAGTTATACTTTTGTAGCTTCAGGAACTACAAGAAGAACAACATATGTTTCTTGTGTGTGTCTGTGTGTGTGCAGGAATGAACACAATATTTTCAAACCAAGAAATTTGTTCAACGTTTGGGAACAGCTGAAGAGTTGAACCTCATAACTTTAAGTAGATTTTAGTTGTCATACAATTATTTTACTTTTGATAGGCAATCAGATGCTTAGCTAGTTTAGAAATGAGAAACTGTCTTGCAAGGCTTCTCGCTGACATATTTTTCAACTATTTGGAACATTATTATTTTTCCCAGGCCTCCACTACTTCCACTAAATCTGTTTTTATAGATGTTATGTAGATGTCATTTGCTTTGTGTTCGACGGTGATGAGCACAACATTGCACATGTAGAAGAGTTTAATGGCTCCATGGCAAAGCGATCTTTATGCATGAAGCTATATATAATGAGAGAATCCTCATCTAACTCAGTTTGACACATTCTATATTTACTGTAAGTCCTCGAAAAACTGCTCCATAATACATACCGCTTCCTGTCATTCCCCATAAATATAAGATAGGCTTACATTAGAACAATGACTCATCATATTTCTGTTATGCCGCTAATAGCTGAATCAATCAATAGGGAGCTGGAAAATTTTAAGTCTGTGGCTTTTAATAAATGATATTGTCGTTCCATCATGACAAGTTGTGTAGGTAAAGACAACACCAAGTGAGCATGGAGATGCCAACAGCCCTTTACTGCAGGATTATAGGTGCGGTAAGTTCCTGTATCTAGGCAATGCGTCTTATGGAGCTGCCAAAGTCTTCTTTGATATTAATTCAAAACTGGTGTTCATCAGTTCTAAGAAGATACTACAACAATATTTTCACAATGATCGACCCTGTAAAGATGTGTATGCCACTTCTGGAATGTATAAGATTGGGTGTAATGAGTGTTATGTAGTTTACCCTGGTCAAATGGGTAGGACCTTTAAAACTAGATTCCAAGAACATTTGCTTACGGGGTACGGACAGGTAAAACATGATCCCACCTTTAATGAGCATCGCAGATCTAGTGGCTACCAGCCACTCACCCTTGGGAAGTTAATGATTTTACACCATGACCCCAAAGGGCGGAGACTTAACCTTCTAGAAGACCGAAATCGTTAAGCACTCGCATGCTAGGAAGGATATCTTACTCAGTGATCAATTTGCCAGTAAGCACCTAGTTTTTTTTGTCTACTTAATCTCTAACTTTAAAGAAGTTTTGAGTTCTCACAGTGACTTTTGATCAATAAGGCCTTTTTTAGGTTTATTTCTCTTTATGTGTTTTACTATAAGAATCCAGATTTTGTAATTACATAATTCTCTATAGTGTACTTCGCATTTTTAGTTTTTTTTGCTTTATCCTGACGTTTCCTGATATTTACATCAGAGGCTCATGGCAGTTCTTACATTATAAACTAATCATATAGCCTATATTTTCTTCACAACCATAGTTTCTGCTTTTGCCTTAGTCATTTTACTTTATTTCACCAATAATCGCTCTCCCTTACGTGCCTTCTAATCCGTTCCCCACTGCATGATACTTTGTTATGAATGTACTGTTCTTAATTTGTTAGTCTTGTTTTACATTTGTTTTAGCATTTTATCTGAAAATTAGAGTGTTGTACTTGCATTATATTAGTAGAATATTTTGGGTTTGCAGTTTCCTCTTGTTTTACACCGAAAGTTCCTCCTTGTGACAATAGAATTATATACCAATTTTGGGACTATAAATTAATTGTGTTTTGGTCTACAAGCTTTTGACAGTTATTGGACTTTTTTAGTTATAGTAATTCTGCATAATTTTTTATTGACAAATATTCCTACTAAAGTACCATCTAACTCATGCACTGCATAGTTTGAATTAGGAAGGTTTCTCGACGAATGCTGTATTGCGTAATTCTTTTCTATGTTCATGTACTTGAACCCTGTGCCTCCATTCCAGAACGGACTGGAATAAACCTTTCGATTAGTCACACTTTTGTAGTAATGTGATCCTCATCAAGTCTGTTTTTTAGTTGCATTTCTGCATATTAACTATGTTATGTTAACACTAATAAGTAGTTAAAATAAACTGCTGAAGGTTAGACCAAGCTTCCTATCACTTACATAGTTTATCATCACCTTTGCAATATATTTATTCACCTACAACTGTAAGGGATTAACTTACACTGACTCAACTATAGTAAAAGTTCCAGTGAACTTCCAGTTGGCAGTTGACAAAATCCAAAGAGAACAGCAAAAACACTCAGAGACTGGCATTAAATACCCTTACAGGAAATGTCAGAGCCCATTGACACACATGACCATCCTTTAAGGGTTACGGAAAACGCATATCACGCCAATAAAAAATTAAAAAAGAATGCAACCGTCTTTCAGAAAGATGAGAAAGGCTGATAATTTCTGGACAAAAGAATAGTGTTGCTCATGGAGGAGCTGCTGAAGCAGCAGACAAGCTAAGGTTGTTAGTTCAAGTAGTGGCCTCTGAAAGCCAAAGGCAGCCAAATAGATATAATGGAACCGAAGTGTGTCACTAATGGCGAGATAATACATTCTATTAAAGAAACGAAATACACTCCTGGAAATTGAAATAAGAACACCGTGAATTCATTGTCCCAGGAAGGGGAAACTTTATTGACACATTCCTGGGGTCAGATACATCACATGATCACACTGACAGAAACACAGGCACATAGACACAGGCAACAGAGCATGCACAATGTCGGCACTAGTACAGTGTATATCCACCTTTCGCAGCAATGCAGGCTGCTATTCTCCCATGGAGACGATCGTAGAGATGCTGGATGTAGTCCTGTGGAATGGCTTGCCATGCCATTTCCACCTGGCGCCTCAGTTGGACCAACGTTCGTGCTGGACGTGCAGACCGCGTGAGACGACGCTTCATCCAGTCCCAAACATGCTCAATGGGGGACAGGTCCGGAGATCTTGCTGGCCAGGGTAGTTGAATTACACCTTCTAGAGCACGTTGGGTGGCACGGGATACATGCGGACCTGCATTGTCCTGTTGGAACAGCAAGTTCCCTTGCCGGTCTAGGAATGGTAGAACGATGGGTTCGATGACGGTTTGGATGTACCGTGCACTATTCAGTGTCCCCTCGACGATCACCAGTGGTGTACGACCAGTGTAGGAGATCGCTCCCCACACCATGATGCCGGGTGTTGGCCCTGTGTGCCTCGGTCGTATGCAGTCCTGATTGTGGCGCTCACCTGCACGGCGCCAAACACGCATACGACCATCATTGGCACCAAGGCAGAAGCGACTCTCATCGCTGAAGACGACACGTCTCCATTCGTCCCTCCATTCACGCCTGTCGCGACACCACTGGAGGCGGGCTGCACGATGTTGGGGCGTGAGCGGAAGACGGCCTAACGGTGTGCGGGACCGTAGCCCAGCTTCATGGAGACGGTTGCGAATGGTCCTCGCCGATACCCCAGGAGCAACAGTGTCCCTAATTTGCTGGGAAGTGGCGGTGCGGTCCCCTACGGCACTGCGTAGGATCCTACGGTCTTGGCGTGCATCCGTGCGTCGCTGCGGTCCGGTCCCAGGTCGACGGGCACGTGCACCTTCCGCCGACTACTGGCGACAACATCGATGTACTGTGGAGACCTCACGCCCCACGTGTTGAGCAATTCGGCGGTACGTCCAGCCGGCCTCCCGCATGCCCACTATACGCCCTCGCTCAAAGTCCGTCAACTGCACATACGGTTCACGTCCACGCTGTCGCGGCATGCTACCAGTGTTAAAGACTGCGATGGAGCTCCGTATGCCACGGCAAACTGGCTGACACTGACGGCGGCGGTGCACAAATGCTGCGCAGCTAGCGCCATTCGACGGCCAACACCGCGGTTCCTGGTGTGTCCGCTGTGCCGTGCGTGTGATCATTGCTTGTACAGCCCTCTCGCAGTGTCCGGAGCAAGTATGGTGGGTCTGACACACCGGTGTCAATGTGTTCTTTTTTCCATTTCCAGGAGTGTATAACCCACCTTTGAAACTGTGGTGAATGGATACTGAAACATAGAGACTAAAGGGACAATCATATTTTACATTATGTGAATCTCCATGTGCATGTGTGTATAAAGGGTGAACGAGAATTCCACACAGTAACTTTCAGAGGTTGTAGTATTGACCAAAGGAAGGAAAAAAGTCTAGTAAACATGGGTTCTAAAATGCATACCTTAAGAGATACAAGTACTTGCTCATGTTTGCTTCTGAGAAACACCTCCTCTACTGAACAAGTGCTCATATCTCTTAAGCATGCTCTTTAAAACCCATGTTTACTTTACATTTTTTTCTCGTTTTGGTCCACACTACCACCTCTTAAAATATGGAAACCAACGAACCTTCAGTAGAAGATATGTATCCATTATCAAAGATGAGCAAGAGCTTATAGCTCTTATGGTATGCATTTTACATCCATGTTTACAAGATTTTTATTTCTGTTTTGGCGCCACCTCTGAAACGTTGTCAGTGGGGTTCTAGTTCATCCTGTATCTTTCTATGTGTATATTCAGTGTATCTTTGCATGTATGTACATATAAACATATGGAGGAACCAATAATAGATAAGCAAAATCACACCTACTCAGTCTATGAAACATTCATTATGCAAACTCAGTCTTTGAAGTGTCATGCCCAAGTCAGCAGATTTCCTAAAACTCAGGCAAAACAGCGAAAGTAGTTTCTGAATTCATCACAAACGAAAGGAATATTAAGATTACAGAATCAATTTTTACATAAACCATTACCATGAGGCCAACTTTCGAAGTAGATACCATCAATGAAAACAGAATTTTTCAGATACGAAAATATTTAGTTTTCAGCTCTATGTTTGCATGGCAAACTTAGATGTCTTAATGTTTCAAGAGGTAATTTTGGCTCTTTTAACTAATATTCCAGGCTGCAATGCCATCCTAAACATGGGGCACCCCAATATTATACAAAGAAGGAGCGGAATTTCTACCACAGGACATCCTACTTTTGGGGTGAAGCATAGGTATGAAATCACAAAATTTTGAATTGATTAACATTTAGGCAACCTCAGCCACAAATGAAAGACCCATGTGACCGCTACATCAGTGGGTAGACTAGACAGGATTTCTGCCCAACAATTCCTCCTCCACAATGAGGAAACATGTGAGTTGTTACCTGTGAACTTTTTGAGCCACACGGTCTACCACACTGCATTCAGGAATAAACTGCAAACGAGGATGTGATATGTGGCAGCTAAATTCCTCCTTGCTTCGTGACTCACAATTGGAAATAGACATCATACAGGTGTGGCAAAAGGCTCTTGTTATACAAATAAAGTCTGTAAAGCTAGACGAACGATGAACTAAACTTTACAAACCAAAATTTATTTCATGTACCAAATGTTACATGAAGGGTAATGAATTTTGGAATCAAAAACTAAGGAATTTTTTGTCAACCTTAAGGCAGCTATACAATGCATTTAACTGGAAAGTTTTTACCTATAAAACTAATCAAGACTAACATTACTACTCTAACTAGATACTACTCTGCAGGACACAAAAATCGAACAACCGCTTTTACTAATATAGTACAACAAGCATCCTCCGTACAAGAAAAAGCGCAGGAGCTACACATAGTGAAGCGACATTTAAGATACTCTTTCCAAGACACAGACGAGGCTGAACATAAAACCTAAATACATATAAAAGAGGCGTTAATGAATCAGTTCACCTCATTATAGACAAGCAAATATATGGAAGCAATTGATAGGACTTCTCCAGTCGTGAGTAATGTTGGGATGCCTCCGTACAGCTTTTTAAGACATCTAACAACACCACTGATTCATCTAGAAGGAAAATGTGAGCACCTCATACACAACTTATAAAACTTCATTCTCCAGCTCAAGAACTTACTGACATGCACCATTGGATATACGTGTGAGTTTTGATGTGATACCACATTTCACTTGAGTGTCATTTCCTGAATCACTGTTGCTCATTGTCGAGAAGCATGAAAGGGACGTGTAGATTTGTTTAAGCACTTGCTCACCTTAACCTATTTCTTATCCAGTGACCAATACTTTGAAGTCTGATGGTGTCGTAATGGGTAGTCCCATGTCACCCATTGTGGCTAATCTTTGTATGGAAGATCTCGAGGATAAAGCACTCCAGTAGGTGGAATTAAAAACTATGAGCTTCTGAAGATATGTTTATGACAGCTTTTGTAATCTGGCTCTATGGCACTGCATCGCTGAAAGCGCTTCTACAGCATGTACATTCTTTTCGTTCTGACATCAAGTTTATGATGGTGATGGAACAAAACAGGAAGTAACCCCCCTGGACGTATTGATGTGGAGAAGAAAGCACGGCACTTTGGGTCACGCTGTGAACCATAAACTAACACAAATGGCCCTATAGTTACAGGCCACTAGTCACCAACCTTCGAGACGAATCGGAGTGCTTAAGACGTCGGCCCACAAAGTATGTGCCGTGTCACATTCAGACAGTCAATCCAAGTAGCTACGCTACCTCTGTCACGTATTCCAACAAAATAGCTATTCTCCGTGCATTACACCCAGTGCATGTTAGACAATGTGAGAAGCAAAAACAAAGCGAGTAATAAAGAGAAATTTATCATACTGTCGTACATAAGCGGTATATTTTTGGATCTTTCTAAGGCGTTTGATACAGTTGACCACAAGATTATATTAAATAAATTAGAAGCATCAAGAATAAGAGGGGTAGCTAATGGATGGTTTTGATCATACCTATCAGATAGGGTACAAAGAGTAGAGATAACACATACTTCAAACATTTAGTAAAACACTTATCAGAACCAAAATACATTAATATAGGGCTTCTGCAAGGTAGCATATTAGGACCAATACTGTTCCTGATATACATCAATGACTTTCCCAATAGTGTTACTCATGGTGAAAAAATTCTCTTCGTTGATGTGAGCAATATTATAGTCACTGAGGAAACAAGAGAACTCCTTGCTGAGAAAGCAAACGAAACTCTCAATCCTATCATCAGTGTGCAACAGGCAGTGTCTTTTAGTTACATGTTATTCATATGTACACTCAATTCTTAGCTAAGGTATTCTTTTTCGGGGAACAAATGCACAAAATATGAAAGCAGTTTTCAAACTCCAGAAAAGAGCCATAAGAATAATACCCAAAAATACTAGTCAAGCTCTTTGCTAAGATCTGTTCAAAACACTAGGGATTTTAACTGCTCCATGTGAATAAATTTACCAGTCAGTTGTACACATCAAAAATAACATTGTTAATTACTGCATCAACAGCTCTGTCCATGACATGCAACAAGAGATAGACTCAACTTACATTTACCAAGAAAAAATAAACATAAAACTCTAAACAGCATTTTCTACCAAGGAATAAAACTGTACAATAAATTACCAAAAGAGATTAAAGAAATTCGAAAAAGACACTTATTTAAAAAGGCAGCTAAGAAGTACCTGTTATGCATTACATTTTATACATTGAAGAATTACTTAGCTAAAACAGAGTAGGGGTTTGATAAAAAATGTTATACAAATAAATAATAACATTAATGACTATAAAATACCCAATAGTCCACATAACACCTTCACTTTATCTTTTTTCCTTCTTTTTTCCTTTCTAGAAATACCTACCCCCAAGCTATGCATAGCACAATACTAACACCTCTTCCTCTTTATGAGCACAACATCTCACTCATTATGGAGGGATGCTGACTGAGTTATTCAGGATAGCAAATAGGAAGTTGCAGTACAGAAAATGGCCCAAAGATCAGCAGTGTGTGTGTGTGTGTGTGTGTGTGTGTGTGCATGTGTGTGTGTGTGTGTGTGTGTGTGTGTGTGTGTGATGTGTTATTAAACAATGTGTGTATAGAGTGTGCAGTGACTGATAGTGTGATATGAATGAACAGTGTGGTATTAAATTATTTAATACGTTATTCGTAAAAAAAAGTAATGTATACCAGGAGTAAATCTAATGATTGTCCTAACTAGAAGTCTGTAAATATATGAGTATACGAATTAGGTTACTTTAAATTGATCTAAATTTGTAAATACTTTGATATGTCCTATATCCTTGTAAAAAGAGATCTATGGATGAATAAAGCTGCCACTACTACTACTACTACTCCAAGTGGCGTGGCAGCGAACTAAGGTCGTGTTACTTGGAGTACCTATAGGTGTGTCACCCTCCTGCCACTGACCACAGATGGGCAAACATATACACAACTGCCATCAGACTGAAAATCTGTTCTCTCAGCAAGGTGTTTGACAAGGAGATTAGAATAAGGGAAGGTGACTTTATCCACGCTGTGAACAGGCATTGGCTGACGCCAGGGGGGCATGGAAATGCGCCATCTTGCAGAGATCGAAATATGGGTTTCTGCATTAAAACACTTGTCAGTGGCCCTCTCTACTTGAAGCCACTGAAATGACAATCACATCTGAGTATGTACTTAGATATGACATACCTTCATGGAGTAATACTAATAATTAGACTGTTGCATCAGTTAATGCAAAATCTCACTAGTTGAGTGTGGACAACATTGTGGCAAAAGAGCCAATCATTCATTATAAGTATAACTATTAGCTGTATCAAACAATCGAAAGCACAGGTCAGAATAACAATAATTATGAAAAAAATATCGCTAATCACCATAAATATGACACGACCACCACCCAAGTGTGATACTCGCACCTAACACCCCCTCCCCCCTCGGTACCTTCTAAGAACTGCTTAAGTCCAATTTGACCTCACCACAAATCCCTACCTAGCTACACCACCATTCAGCAGAGGAAAGGACAGCCATACATGACCTCGAAATGGATCCTCACCTAAACATTATATCTGCAGACAAAGGTTCCACCACTATCGTTATGAATTGCAGTGACTCCCTGGTGGAAGGCCTCTTCAAATTGTTGACTCTTCCACGTATACATTCTGTCAGAGTGATCCCATCCCAGAAGTCCACAATAATCTCCAATCTCTACCTAAACCCTTAGGTCCTTCCCAGAGTTTCTCCCCTGAATTCATTTCCCTCCTTACTTCTATGACACCTCATATGCCCACCTTCTACATGCTACACAAAATCCACAAACCCAACAATCCTGGACGTCACTTGGTAGCTGGTTATTGTACGCCCAGAATTTCAGCCCTCATTGACTAAAACCTCCAACCAACTGCCCAAAATCCAGCCTCCCATGTCAAAGATGGCAACAACTTCCTTCACTGACTCTCCACCATCCCCATCCCTTTACCTCATGGATCCGTACTTGACACCACTTCCCAACACACTAACATGCCTTATGTTCATGGTGTTGCCGCCGTTGAACACTACCTTCGGACTCCAAACCCACTACCTCATTCCTCATACACCTTAATAACTTTGTCATAACACACAACTACTTCTTTTGTGAACAAATCTTCAGTATAGCCTGTTTATGGGCCATTTAGAGGCCTCCCAAAATCCCTTTCCCTGATCTGGTTCAGGTTCATTGAAAATACATTCATGGACTCAGATAAAGACACCCTACCGCCTCTCCTTCATGACCTCAACTCTTTCTCTCCTATCCACTTTACCTGGTCCTCCTTAACCCAGTGTGTCACCTTCCTGGACCTTGTCCATTGTGATGGCTCCATTCACACCTCTGTCAACATTAAACTGACCAACTACCAACAGTACCTACACTTCGACAGCTGCCATTCCTTCCACAACAAAAAGTCCCTCCCATACAGCCTGGACACCTGCGGATTTCGTATCTGCAGTGACAAGAACTCCATTGACCAGTATGCTTAAGATCTCACAAAAAACTTCACATACAGGCACTATTCCCCAAACCTAGTCCACAGACAGATTTCCCGTGCTATACCCCCCACACCAGCAATCCTCCCACCACCCACAAGAACCAGCTACAAAGGAGTACCCTCTTCATCAACCAATACCATTCCAGACTGGAACAGCTGAACCACATCCTTTGACAGGGTTTTGATCATCTACCATCATGCCCTAAAATGAGGGAGATTGTACCTAAGATCCTTCCTTCCCCTCCTAAGGCGATGCTCCATCACCCACTCAAGCTCCACAATGTTCTGTTCCAACCCTATGCCACTCCCAATCCTAGCCCCTTGCCACAAGGGCCATGTCTGTATGGAAGACCCACGTGCAAGATCTGCCCAATCCACCCACCCGGCACTTCCAGTCCTGCCACAGGCTTATCCTATCCCATCAGAGGCCTGATTACTTATGAAAGCAGGCATATCATATACTAGCTCTACTGTAATCGCTGCACTGCTTTTTCTATTGTCATGACCACCAACCAGCTGTCTACCAGGATGAAGAGCCACCTCCAAACTGTGGCCGAGAGCGAAGTGGACCACACTGTGGCACAACACACTACTACACATAATATGCTTGATTTTGATGGCTTCTTCACAACCTGGGCCATCTGGGTCCTCCTCTCCACCATCAGCATCTCTAAATTGTACATGTAGGAATTATCCTTACAACATATTCTGCACTCTCTAAATCATCCTGGCCTCAACCTATGATAACCTGCTCTCACCACACTCTGTATCCTACACTTTCTGTGCCCTGTGCCCAATCAACTCCTCCCATTTCACATAACCTCACCCTCACTGTGCACCACAATCTGACAATGCATCTCTCAGTCTTTTCCCCTCTCTGCTCCTCTCCTTTTCCGCTCCCCACCCTACCCACCCCATAGCCACTTGACGCTGCACCTGGAAGCCCTGTCCTGCCACCTTCTGGTCCCTGTGCACTCTGCCAGATAGTGCTCTTCTCTACCTCTCCTGTATCCTGCTATGCCCCCCTTCCCTAACCCACTCGGGATTGCTGCTTTCATTCAAGGCAACAATTGCAGTTGGGCCAGAGGGACTGGAGATCCTTTCTTTTCTGAAGAAGGCTCTGGCCAGAAGTTCAGTTTGTAACAATCTTATCATTGTGCTTGTCTGCAAATCAATGTATCATCTTTATGGTGAGCAGCAATCTGCCCTTTTTGTAATTGTTATTAGCTATATTAGTTCGCAGTACTAGAACCTTCTGACCATTTCACTAACAAAATTAATGAGCTTGAGAATTTCAGCACATAAATGGTGCTTTTAGTCGGTACAACACGACTATGTTGTATGAAAATTGTTTGAGCTTCGTTGCATTATGCAATCCTGTTAAAATGCGGCATGTATACTTAATTTCAGGTAGAGCCTCTTTCTCTCACACAAATTTCACCCCCTTCTAAAACGTTCGTGTTATTCTACACACTATCAATTTCGTTCACAATTTTTCACAATCAGGAATACATATTCAGTTATAATTTTCAGCTTATCATAACAGTCACTATAGCCCATGCTGGTATATTCACTAATGATTACCTAAAAAAGGAATTTCAACAGCAAATAAGTTATGCACCTATATAATCATTTCATTTACTACAAAACAGTACACAAGTGCTCTGGGAAATCAAATCTTTATTTCACTTTCTCAAATAAAACAAACTTTAAACTTGTTAACCACTTTACTACAAAACAAGTTCACTCTCATTGAAAAACAGCTGGCCTCTTGTTTTGATCTAGCTTTATTTATCTGGGCAAAGACTTCGAGAATTCTCACTGCATGAGCCATAATAGACCATAATGGCTTTTATCACTAATAGAAAGTGGTTATCAAGTGACAATTGACGACTCGCATGGTGACTCAAGTTCAGAAGTAAAGTCTTGTTTACACATACAACTTCACTTAAATCGATGGAATTCTTTGGGTGTACATATGGCATCACTAGTGAAACCAGATGCTTCATGCACACACTGATGCCAGTTACTTCTAGCCCTGGCCTAATCATATGCCATTGCAGAATAAAAGTTAAGTGGTAACGTACAAGACTATAAAGCACAGCCACATTTCGTTTGAAATACAGCACACGTTCTCTTGGCTAATGGAAATGACAACTCTTAATTTACACCTGACACACTCTTAAACACTGATATATACTCCTCATCTATGTAGTACTTCTTCTGCAAGGCTGTTCTCACACCATTGATTGAGGCGACGGTTTGCTTGCAGAAGAAGCGTGATTTTCTTCCTGTATTGCATATTTACTTCACACACAGTGTTTCACTTTCTCTTGATGTGTACAGCAGTTACATGAGGTGATGCTACTGGATTGAGAGGAACACGATTTAGCAACACTAAAAACAAATAGATGTATGAAGTATTAGAAGTACATCTCGAGTTTTTGATGCACAGAACTTGTTACTGGTTTCTGGAACAGTAGTTCCTGAAACAGAAAAATTAGTACAGAGCACAATCTATGAACAAAAAAGGAATTCATGTGATGAAAATTTTAATGAATGATTTGTTGCCTGATCACAAGATCCACTCACCAGATTATCTCAAATGTAAACACTGAAGTAAAATAGAAATGCATCGATAACTGCTGCAATATAATCTGCCAGCAGCAAAAGAAAATAAATCTAACAACAAATGCTGTTAAATAAATAGTTATAATGTACTGAAATGTAACAATCACTAGTGGACCTTATGTTCAGCATGTATGAAGAAATGCTATGCATAGTACACGCTGTGAATGCCTTACGTTGAGTTGTTAGATATATTAAGACAGAAAACAAGTTCAAAAAAGTAGATTTTGTAGAGATCACTACACAGAAGCGTGTGCTTGTGAATTAATGCTGAAAAAATTTAATTGGAACTATATGTGGATCCCTGCTGGATAATTTTAAACTGTTTCTGAGAAATTTGGATTCCTTACTATGCTATCTGACAAGCAGCAGCAAGCAGTTCATAGCCTGTGTTGATTTCTGTGTACATTTTATAAAGTATTACGATTACAAAAATGAAACTGAAACCTTATTTGGGTCCTGCAATGTAATTCCGGTAATTAACTTTCCAACACTGGTGGATAAAGACAGTAGGACCCTATGTTTTATCTCATGAAGCACAAAGCAAGGATATAACTCTATACCCATTCATAAACGCTACCTCTGATGATGATGATGATGATGCACAGTTAATTAGGATAAATAGGATAGTGCCTTGCAGTGTATGTAGTCCTCAGCAGAGATCAGTTAGAGTAATTAATAGAGTAATCACCGACTTGAGAACAATGTTTTTAAAACTAGTTTACAGGAAATGATGTACAATGAGATTTATAATGAATCAAAAGCTGACATAAAATTAATCCACTCCATGATAAATTCATAAAATTATTTTATAACGGATTTCCACATATGCTAGTCAGGAAGGACATTAAACTGCTATATTTTAATATTTTTAATAGTTTAATATTTTTTAATATTTTTATTTGGTATGCGTATTCCTTGGATCCATACATGCAAGTGATTCGCCTTGATGTGGAACATGTCAATACAATTGTACACATACAATTAATGCTACAGAATAGTAATATAATACAATGATATAGATATTAATAAGTATCACTTTTTCTCATTTACAAGCTGTCATTTAACTAGTATAGCAATTCACACTTTAACATTATAGATATAACATTAACACTATAACATTAACATAATATTGTATCATTCATCTAATAACTGAGAGACTAAATACGTCTATTATTAAGGTAGTGCATTAGTTCTGGAAAAGACTTCATCTAAGGAGTACAGTGGATGGTCAAGCAGGGATTTTTTAACGTACCTTTGAACAGTATTTCATTTTCTCTTGTACATTTAATATAATTAGGGAATGCATTAAAAGTCTTTATAGCAGCATACTTTACTCCCTTCTGTACAAGTGATAAATATTTTAGTTCAACATGTAGACCATCTTTACCTCTAGTATTGTAGTTATAGTATGAACAATTTGTTTCATACTGAGCATAGTCTTGATTAACAACATTCATCAGAGAATATACAGGGTGGTCCATTGATCGTGACCGGGCCAAATATCTCACGAAATAATCGTCAAACGAAAATACCACAAAGAACGAAACTTGTATAGCTTGAAGGGGGAAACGAGATGGCGTTATGGTTGAGCCACTAGATGGCACTGCCATAAGTCAAACGGATATCAACTGCGTTTTTTTAACTAGGAACCCCCATTTTTTATTACATATTTGTTTAGTACATAAAGAAATATTAATGTTTTAGTGGGACCACTTTTTTTGGTTTGTGATAGATGGCGCTGTAATAGTCAAAAACATATGGCTCGCAATTTTAGACGAACAGTTGGTAATGGGTAGGTTTTTTAAATTAAAATACTTAATGTAGGTACGTATGAACATTTTATTTCGGTTGTTCCAATGTGATACGTGTACCTTTGTGAACGTATCATTTCTGAGAATGCATGCTGTTAAAGCGTGATTACCTGTAAATACCACATTAATGCAATAAATGCTCAAAATGATGTCTGTCAGCCTCAATGCATTTGGCAATACGTGTAACGACATTCCTCTCAACAGCGAGTAGTTCGCCTTCTGTAATGTTCGCACAGACATTGACAATTCGCTGACGCATGTTGTCAGGCGTTGTCGGTGGATCACGATGGCAAATATCCTTCAACTTTCCCCACAGAAAGAAATCCGGGGACGTCAGGTCTGGTGAACGTGCGGGCCATGGTCTGGTACTTTGACGACCAATCCACCTGTCATGAAATATGCTATTCAATACCGCTTCAATCGCATGCGAGCTATGTGCCGGACATCCATCATGTTGGAAGTACATCGCCATTCTGTCATGCAGTGAAACATCTTGTAGTAACATCGGTAGAACATTACGTAGAACACTGCACCATTTAGATTGCCATCGATAAAATGGGGGCCAATTATCCTTCCTGCGATAATGCCGCACCATACATTAACCCGCCAAGGTCGATGATATTCCACTTGTCGCAGCCATCGTGGATTTTCCGTTGCCCAATAGTGCATATTATGCCGGTTTACGTTACCGCAGTTGGTGAATGACGCTTCGTCGCTAAATAGAACGCGTGCAAGAAATCTTTCATCGTCCCGTAATTTCTCTTGAGCCCAGTGGCAGAACTGTACACGACGTTCGAAGTCGTCACTATGCAATTCCTGGTGCATAGAAATATGGTACAGGTGCAATCGATGTTGACATAGCATTCTCAACACCGACGTTTTTCAGATTCCCGATTCTCGCGCAATTTGCCTGCTACTGATGTGCGGATTAGCCACGACAGCAGCTAAAACACCTACTCAGGCATCATCATTTGTTGCAGGTCGTGGTTGACGTTTCACATGTGGCTGAACACTTGCTGTTTCCATAAATAACGGTCTGGACACTAGGATGTCGTCCAGGATACCGAGCAGCATACATAGCACAAGCCTGTTTGGCTTTTTGATCACAATAGCCATACATCAACACGATATCGTCCTTTTCCGCAATTGGTAAATGGTCCATTTTAACACAGGTAATGTATCACGAAGCAAATACCGCCCGCACTGGCGGAATGTTACGTGATACCACGTACTTATACATTTGTGACTATTACAGCGCCATCTATCACAAATCGAAAAATGTGGTCCAACTAAAACATTCATATTTCTTTACGTACTACACGAATATGTAATAAAAAATGGGGATTCCTAAATAAAAAAAACGCAGTTGATATCCGTTTGACCTATGGCAGCGTCATCTAGCGGGCCAACCACAGCGCCATCTGGTTTCCCCCTTCAAGCTAGATGAGTTTCGTTCTTTGTAGTTTTTTCGTTTGATGATTATTTCGTGAGACATTTGGCCCAGTCACTATCAATGGACCACCCTGTATGTGCTGACATGTTGTAGTCAGTATACCCAACTGTGTGAAAAGTTTTCTACATGAGGTCGTTGAGGAACCCCACACGATTCTGACTGCTCTCTTCTGAGCAGTTAAGATTTTTTTTTGAGGCTGGTGAATTACTGCAGAAGATTATTTCGTAACTTATTTATGAGTGAAAGTATCCAAAGTAAGCTGATTTTAAAATGTTGATGTACCAAAAATGAGTAATGATTCTTAAAGCAAAAGTTGCTGATGAAAGACTTTTTAGACTAAGGGACACATGCTGTTCCCAGTTGAGCCTACTGTCAATGTGAACCTCTAAGAATTTAGTGGAGTGCACCTGTTCTAGTTCCTGGTTGTCATGAGAAATTACTACAGTTTCTGGAGTTTTATTTTTGTGTAGAACTGTATAAAAATCGTTTTTTAATATTAACTGAAAGATAATTAATTGAAAACCAAGCTGTAACTTCTCTGAGTATATCATTAACATCAGTCTCCAGATCAGCAGTAGACTTACCATCTACTACAAACCTTGTATTATCAGCAAACCTTGTGAATTCACAATTTTTAATATTGGACAGAGGTAAATCATTAATATATATTAAAAACAGCAAGGCTCCAAGGAAGATCCCTGGGGAACTCTATGCTGTATTTTGCCTCATTCAGAAACCACTAGATTAGAAGATCCTTTGTTGCAGCCATTTAGAACTACCTTTTGCTTGTTGTTTTCAAGATATGATTTTAGCCAGTTACCTACAGCCCCTAGGATTCCGTAACGATGGGCCTTCTCCAAGAGTATCTTCTGGTTTACACAATGAAAGGCATCGGAAAGATCACAGAAGACACTAACTGGTGACTTCTTACTATTAATAGACTCCAAGACATCACTTGTGAGTGAGTATATGGCACACTCTGTGGAAACCCCTTTTTGAAATCCAAACTATCTATGGTTAATAATATTAAGTTCATCAAGAAGTGACACAATCATGTTATACACTTCCCTTTCAAGAACCTTTGAAAACGTTGTTAAGAGAGAGACAGTACGATAATTTTTGACATCTGTAGCATCGCCAGACTTGAAAAGAGGTCTCACAATGGCATATTCCATTCTCTCTGGAACAACTCCCACATAAAGAGACGTGTTGCAAATGTGAGCAAGTACTACATGTACATCATTACTGCAGGCTTTCAACAGTTTACTAGAGATGTTATCTATACCTGAAGATCCTTTACTTATCAATGAGTAAATTATTCTTTTTATTTCATTAACAGTTATGGGTGGTACATTTATGTCATTAAAACTTTGTGGGGGGTTAAGTTTCAGAATATCTGCAGCTAAAAACTCATTGATCACTAGATGGTTAAAGTGTCTTGTTAAAGGAAAGTGAATTATATCTGTTGTCAAGAACAAGTAAAGATCCAGCAGACTGCAAAAATTAAACACAATTACTGAAAAAAGTTATTAAAAATCAAAGAACATGCATATAATGTCAGGAATCAGGAATTATAACAACAGACTTAAGGCTATGTGCAATGTAGTAATACGAGAGGCAGGACAATAAGCCAAAGAACAGAATAAAATCACTATTAACTTAGATGGAAGGCCTATAAATGATCAGTCACATGTAGTGTATATGCTTGATAATCATTCCCTTAGTATAGTAGAAAATATAGGGGGAAAATATCTAAGAGAAAGTTCATTGAAGAAGCAACTCTCATAAAGTACAACCATGTCCATCTATCATCAAATTCTCATACTGAAATTAAGAAAATTATGTATTCTCTCAAAAATAAGAACTGATCACGATATGATGGGTTTTCTATAGGGTAGTAAAGATTTTTTCCTGTATAATAAGCTCATTATCTTCAGTGTTTAAAACATCACTAACAAGAGGTGCTTTTCCAGGGAGACTGAAATATGCAGTAGTTAAATCCCTTTATAAGAGAGGTGATAGGACAGATGTCAATTGCTACTAATCTGTTCCACTACTGACTTCATTTTCCAGAATTTTTGGGAAGGTGATGTATTCCATAATATAATAGTATCTCACCTAAGCAGCCATAATGTCCTCAGTAAATCACAGTTTGCATTTCAGAAGTTTCTCTACTGAAAATGTCACTTATATGTACACACACCAAATTTTGCAAGCAAGAAATAACAAACTAATGCTAGTTGTATTTTCTGCTACCTATCTAAGTCATTTGACTGTGTGATTCACAGTATGGTCCAAGATAAACTGAAGGTTTATGAAATTGATGCTACAGACAACCAATGATTGGTTTCATACCAAACAAAAAGAATGCAGAAAGCCTACATAAAAATTCAACCTATGTAGTTTGGGGACATTGTTCTGACTTTAGAGATATCATGTAAGAAGTTCCCCAAAACTCAGTCTTAGGTCCACTATTGTCCCTCATATATGTCAACGATCTTCCACCTAATATACGACAAGCAACATTATTTCTTTTTGCGGATGACACTCATATTGTAATCAATCCAAGCATACATGCAACAAAACAAAGAATGGTAAACAATGTTCTTAACAGTCTCTTTAACTTGTTTTATGCGAATAGTCTCACTCTCAATTACAAAAGACACAACATATTCAGCACTGCACAAGACATATTAAACCAATGACAAGCATAACATACGGCGAGGAAATAATAAAAAGCGTGGCAACTTCAAAATTTGTAGATGTCCACATTGATGAGAACTTCAGCTGCAAAAAGCATATTTAAGAAGTCCTAAAATAAATTAGGTCAGACACATTTGTGCTGAGAATCATTGCAAATCTTAGGGAGAGAGAAATCATTATGTTGACATATTTTTCGTATTTTGATTCATTAATACCATATGGAATAATAATATGGGATAGCTCATCTCTAAGAAAGAAAATTTCCATAGCTCAAAAACGAGATGCAAAAATAATATATGGTGCCCGTCCACCATATCCTTGTAGACATCTGTTTAAGGAGTAGGGCTTTCTGACTACTGCTACACATGATATTTTATTCCTCGTAAAGTTTATAGCTAATAATCCACTGTAGTTGAAAAGTAAGAATGATGTATGTAATTATAATACCAGAAGGGACATACCATATTAAGCGAGGTAGTCTTTAGCACAAAACGGCTGTACAATGCTGCAACTAAAATTTTGATCTCTTATCCAGTTACATAAAATTTCTGACAAGCAGCAAATTAAATTTGGTAACAAACTGAGAAAATTTCTCCTTTACAACTCCTACTACTATGTAGAAAATTTTATATTGTTGTAATGTGTAAAGTGTGGTGGGTACGAGCTGCTAACTTACATCTGGCTATTTAATAATTAAAAAAAATGCGTAAATTTTCATCGTGAAACATATTTACAAATTAATTTGCGATGCTAATGTAAAATAAATCGCTCCAAATCGTTAAGATTTATCGGGCAAATGATCCATGGAACACGAAACTAACTATTAACCAACTAACTGAGGCAAGTATAAACGACGAAGCGAATTTTCCAAGTTTAAACTAAAAGTATAAGTTTATCTAAAGTGTTTATCCACAGAAAATGGCAGCTAACTTTCTGCCTTTGCTTGTGAATCCATAGGCAACACAAGTAACTATTTTCTTACAAGTTTACGTTATTATTTCGATGGAGAACACAGCGATGCACTGAAGCTGAGTTCACACACATAACTGAAGTGACGCCACAGTTGACGGCATAGTGCAGTGACACTGCAGTTGTATGTATGAATGCCCAATTTTCAATGGCATCACTGTAAAAAGCTACATTTCGAAAATCAAGCACTCTGTTGAGAAACTGTTCCTGCACTACATTCGGTTGTAACGGTCTTTTTCATTTTGTTACTGAACTAAGTGAAAACAGTTGTTGGCAGGTACGCTTTCGCAACTTCTGGAGCTCTGAATGACTGAACATCGCCACTGAGATATTTTGTGATTTCTCAAAGGTATTTGACTGCATGAATCATGAAATTCTTCTAGATAAGCTTAAGTATTGGGGTATGAATGGGACAGTGCACAAATAATTTAATTTTTATTTAACTGGAAGAATGCAGAAGATTTAAATTAGCAGTACAGATACTCTCCAAAAATCAGCAGAGACTATTAACAGGGGATGTCTCAAGAATAGTGATCCAAAGGAATCAGTCTAGGGTCCCTTATTGTTCTTAATATGTTAACGACTTGCCACGTTATATTAATGAAGATACAAAGCTAGTTCTTTTTCTGATGATATAAGTATAGCAATCACACCTTCCCAACAAGAATTTGATGAGGAAATTGTAAATAACGTGTTTCCGAAAATTATCAAGTGGTTCTCTGCAAATGGAATCTCACTAAATTTTGAGAAAACACAATATGTAAATTTCTGTACCGTAAATGGCATAAAACCATTAATAAATATAGACTCTGAACTGAAGTCTGTTGCTACAGCAAATATTTAAAATTTATGGGTGTGTGAACTGATAAGAAATTGAATTGGGAGAAACACTCTGATGATCTGCTGAAAAATTTACGTTCAGCTGCTTATGTTATTGGTTATTTGAAACTACGGTGATAGACATATCAATAAAATAAGCCTACTGTGGCTGTTTTCATTCACTGCTGTCACATGAAGGAATTCATCATTAAGAGAAGAAGTAACCATTGCACAAAAGTATGCAATCAGAATAACAGCAGGAGCCCACCAAATAGCACCTTGCCGACATTTATTTAAGGAACTTGGGATACTCACAGTACCTTTGCAATACATACACTATGTGATCAAAAGTATCCGCTCACTTTGCTGAAAATTACTTAAAAGTTCGTGACGCCCTGCATCGGTAATGCTGGAATTCAGTATGGTGTTGGCCCACCCTTAGCCTTGATGACAGCTTCCACTCTCGCAGGCATACGTTCAATCAAGTGCTGGAAGGTTTCTTGGGGAATGGCAGTTCATTCTGCAGCGAGTGCTGCACTGAGAAGAGATATCGACGTCGGTCAGTAAGGCCTGACACGAAGTCGGCGTTCCAAAACATGCCAAATATGTTCTGTAGGATTCAGGTCACGACTCTGTGTGGGCCAGTCAATTACAGGGATGTTATTTTCGTATAACCATGCCGCCACAGGTCGTGCATTATGAACAGGTGCTCCATCGTGCTCAAAGATGCAATCACCATCCGCGAATGGCTCTTCAACAGTGGGGAGCAAGAAGGTGCTTAAAACGTCTATGTAGGCTTGTGCTGTGATAGTCCCACGCAAAACATGGGGTCCAAGCCTTCTCCATGAAAAACACGACCACATCACAACACCACCACCTCCGTACTTTACTGTTGGCATTACACGCGCTAGCAGATGACGTTTACCAGGGATTCGCCTACCCACACCCTGTCATCGGATCGCCACATTGTGTACCGTGATTCATCACTCCACACAACGTTTTTCCACTGTTCAACCGTTCAATATTTACGCGCCTTACACTAAGCGAGACGTCGATTGGCATTTACCAGCGTGATGTGTGGCTTATGAGCAGCCACTCGACCATGAGATCCAAGTTTTCTTAGCTCCCGCCTAACTGTCATAGTACCTGCAGTGGATCCTGATGCAGTTTGGAATTCCTGTGTGATAGTCTGGATAGATATCTGCCTACTACACATTACAACCCTCTTCAACTGTCAGTGGTCTCTGCCAGTCAACAGACAAGGTCGGCCTGTACGCTTTTGTGCTGTACCCGTCCCTTCACGTTTCCGCTTCACTATCACATCGGGAACAGTGGACCTAGGGATGTTTAGCAGTGTGGAAATCTCGCGTACAGACGTATGACACAAGTGACACCCAATCACCTGACCATGTTCTAAGTCTCTGAGTTCCGCAGATCGCCCAATTCTGCTCTCTCACAATGTCTAATGACTACTGAGGTCGCTCATATGGAGAACCTTTCAGTAGGTGGCAGCACACTGCACCTAATATAAAAAACGTATGTTTTTTGTGGTGTCTGGATACTTCTGATGACATAGTGTATATTCACTTTTGAAATTTATTGGTAATAACCCATCCCAATTCAAAAATAGTAGCAAAGCTCCTAACTTAAACACTAAAAGAAAAGATGGTCTTCAATATTATTGGTCAAATATAACTTTGCCACAGAAAGGGGTGAATTATGCTGCCACAGATATCTTTGGTCATTTGCCAAATAGCATTAAAAGTCTGATACATAGCCAACCAACACTTTAAAAAAATTAAAAGAATTACCGAATGACAACTCCTTCTAATCAATAGCTGTAAAGAAAACTTATGTTATACTGACATGGTCCGGATCATTACAGAATGTGGAATTCATGACCTATGGAACAAGTATTAACGTAATGTAACGTAACATGCACACACAATATTAACAAACGAGTTATGTATTCCACAATCATGAAAGATTTCTGGATGAATAAATAAACAATCTTATTATGTAATCAAAATAGCGAGTCCTCTAAACATTGTGGTTTGTGAGACTAACAAAAACACTGTACAAATTGTAAATTATATGTGGGAAATAGCACTTGAATTTGATTCAGCAGCTATAAAAACAAAAAAATTTGTTATTTGTAATGTTTACATCAATGAATGCAATACCTTGGAAGAGTGTCGTGTCTGAAGATGGAATTTACATACCAGTTGTTAGTTAGTTTGCCACAGCAGACAGCATTTTCATGTTTGAGTGTTGTTCCCTTTATAATAGTGTTTGTGGGCACTGATTTATCCTTGCACGAAACCTGTTTTCTTATCCAACATTTGGATTGGGTCTTCCATTTGTTTAGCTTTGTCGCAGCTCTAATGCCAAATCTGCACTATAACGTTAATACCCACCCATACGATTTCAGTTGATGCTATATTGAAAGCTGCACTGCTACGTGGAATTTGTGGCGTCTTGTGTTAATGGTAGCTCACGGTTCCACTACAGAAGGTCACAATCTGTGGCGTCGCATTAGTTACATGTGCGAAATCAGATTTACGCTACTCAGTCATTCGTTCTCCACAATGGGGCGGCGTGAAAAGTTAGTTAGCTAGTTTCATGTTCCATGGATCATTTTGCATGATAGATTTTAATGATGTGGACAAAGTCATTTGACATTCACATTACAAATTAATTTGTAAATATAATTACATTCTGAACATTTGTAATCATTTCTTTCTCAAAAAAAAGAAGACATACAGATGTGAGTTAGAAATTCCTAACCTCCACCTTTTACACATTACAGTTATAGAAATTCTTCTACGGAATAGAAGGAGTTGTCAAGGAGAAACTTTCTCAGTTTGTTATCAAATTTTACTTTTCTGTCTGTCACACGTTCTACATCACTGGTTAAGTGATCAAAAATCCTTGTTGCATTATTGTGCACCCCCTTTTGTGCTAAAAACAACCTTAGTGTGAAGTAATAACCTCTTTTGTCCTTCCGGTATTGTAATTATGTACAATATTGTTCCTTTTGAACTGTAGTGGACTATTTACAACAAACTTCATGAAGGACTAAATATACTGTGAAACAATGGTCAGAATGCAAAACTCCTTAAACAGACGATCGTGGGCGAGCACCACATAGTTCTCTCACAGTATGTATTTGTGCAATGAAGACTTCCTTTCTTATAGATGAGCTACCCCAGAACTATTCTATATCACATTGCTGAATGAAAACATGGAAAATATGTCAACTTAATTATTTATCTCTCCCCAAGATTTGTAATAATGTGGCTGAACTTCGTTGTTTTACTAATTCCAAAATGTGTTTTTTCCTGTTTAAATTCTAATTAATATGTGACCCACAACATTTAAAGTTTCCAAGCTATTTATTATTTCCTCATCATGTGTTACACTTATCGCTGGTGTAGTACTTCCAGATGTGCAAAACTGAATATGTTGTGTCGTTTTGAAATTGAGAGTGAGACCGTTCAGAGAAAACAAGTCAATGATATTTTAAAGAAATTTGATTACCATTTCTTCTGTTTCTGCATGTATACTTGGAAATATTACAACAATAGTGTCATCTGCAAAAAGAATTACCTATGTTTGTTGTACACTAGACAGTATTCCATTTGTGTCCATAGACATATTATGACACTGCACTGAACAGATATTCGAATGTTGTGCAAAGGCAGTTGAATTTAGTGAAACTTAACTTCTAATTGTTGTTGTTTATAGGTCCACTAACTCTGACATCAGAGCATTTCTGTTGAAGCTAGAGAGGGCAGTTGATTCACTTTGTAGGAAGTACCAGAAATTAGTTATATGTGGTGACTTCATTATAAATTTTGTGTATGATGGTGCAAGAAAAGGAATATTGGTAGATCTCCTAAATTCATGTGATCTGATGCAGACTGCTTTTTTTCCCAACTTATGTGCAGGGGAACAGTAGCAGAGCGATAGGCAATATTTTCATTCGTTCTTCATTACTTGATGGGCATTCTGTTAATAAAAGAGTGAATGGCCTTTTGGACAATGAGGCACAAATTTTAACACTAAAAGGCTTTTGTATTCAAACAAATGTCACATATAATCACAAACTATGTAGGAATGTTAATCCAACAGCAAAAGAGAGTTTTTTTAAAACTCATTAAGGAACAAGAGGGGTAGGATGTTTATAGAGCCAATAACGTATATGACAAATATAATGCTTCCTTAACACATTTCTCGTGCTCTTTGAGAGTTGCTTTCCATTAGAACGTTCCAAACGGGGTACTAGCAGTAGCGGCTCGGGTGGCTGACTAGTGGGATAGGGATATCATGTAGAACGAAGTGGGAATTATATCAAAACGTTAGCAGCAGTCACAATCAAGTTACAGTAGCCCATTACAAATAGTACTGTAAGGTGTTTAAAAATATTGTTAGAAGGGCAAAGAGTATGTGGTATGCAAATGGAATAGCTAATTCACAGGATGAAATTAAAACGATATGTTCAGTTGTGAAGGAAGTGTCTGATCAGCAGCAGAAGGTCGACGATATAAAGTCAGTTCGCAGTAAAATATTTCTGTTACTGATAAATCAGATATATGTACAGTATTTAACAATCATTTTCTGAGCATTGGTCTGAATTAAATAAAAATTTAGTTTCTACAGTGAATCATACAACTATCTTGGCAAATGCCTTTCTGAGAGTGATGTCTGAAATACTCCACTGTAATAAAGACAAGGGGGAGATTGAGTCAATAATTAAATCCCAGAAGATTAAGGATTATCATGGATATGACGGAGTGCCTAGCAGGATATTAATGTACTGTGCTGCACATGTTAGCCCTGTATTTAGCCATATTTATAATTTTTACTTTGGGAATGGTCAGTTTACTGAATGATTAAAGTACTCAGTAGCAAAGCCGCTTTATAAAAAGGGAGAAAGGGATAATTTAGAAAATTTTAATCTATTTATACGCCATCAGTGTTTGCCAAAGTTATCGCAAAGGCTGTGTATGTAAGGATAATTGATCATTTTATATCACACGATTTGCTATGAAATGTACAGTTCGGCTTTAGAAGTAGTTTGCATATCTTTTGTTTAAGCAAGGTGTTTGATTGTGTTGATCAGAAAATATTGCTCCAGAAGACAGCAAAAGGTCATTGTTCACAGTGTTGTTAATGGCTGTGATGTGGGGTCTGAGTTTGGTACGGTCAAGAGGGGAATGCCCCAGGGACCATTGTTGGGGCCACTCCTGTTCCTTATTTATATAAATGATATTTCCTCTGGTATTACAAGTAACTCTAATATGTACTGTTTGCTGATGACACTATCTTGGTAGTAAAGGATGTTCTGTGCAACACTGACTCAGTTTCAAACAATGCAGTTCATGACATAAGTGCAAGGCTTGTAGGAAATAAACTAATGCTAAATCACAGTAGGACTCAGTTTTTACAGTTTCTAACACACAATTCAACAAAACCTCACATTTTAATTTCACAGAGTCTGCTTTTCTTATATTATGTTCTC
This sequence comes from Schistocerca nitens, assembly GCF_023898315.1. NCBI lineage: Eukaryota > Metazoa > Arthropoda > Insecta > Orthoptera > Acrididae > Schistocerca > Schistocerca nitens. The sequence goes on along the minus strand of NC_064616.1, from coordinate 632,127,987 downwards.
AGGTAACTCTTCCAATTCTACAAGTATATTTTTGGCTCACAAATGGTCGGTTCAGGCAATAAGTGGTGTAAGTTCACAAACCTCTTATCGAACCCTGTTCATGAGTCTGGGTATTTTGACACTGGCCTCTCAATATATATATTTCTTACTGCCATTTCTTGTTACAATATTAGCTTTTTCCCAAGAATAAGCATCTTTCACTCAGTTAATACTGGTCAGAAATCAAATCTGCATTTGGATCGGACTTCCTTAACTCTTGTGCAAAAAGATACTGCTGCATCCATTTTCAATAAGATACCACTAGGATTCAAAAATCTTAGCAGTAATCCACATGCTTTCAAATCGGAACTGAAGAGTTTCCTCATAGGTCACTCCTATTCTATCGGGGAGTTCCTTGAAAAATTAAGCTGATTCTTGTGGTATTGTTGATTGAGTTTACTTAGACTTATGGCTTGCCTTTTTTTGGGTTCATAAACGTTTTATTTTTATCTGTTATTACTTTTATGTTGTAATTTCATGTACTGATACGTTCCATGACCTTGGAGATTTGCTCCTCAATTTGGTGCTACACAACTTGACGTGGCCCGCATCTCGTGGTCGTGTGGTAGCGTTCTCGCTTCCCACGCCCGGGTTCCCGGGTTCGATTCCCAGCGGGGTCAGGGATTTTCTCTGCCTCGTGATGGCTGGGTGTTGTGTGATGTCCTTAGGTTAGTTAGGTTTAAGTAGTTCTAAGTTCTAGGGGACTGATGACCATAGATGTTAAGTCCCATAGTGCTCAGAGCCATTTGAACCATTTTTTGAACTTGACGTGTAAATAAAAAAAAGATCATATACATATATGAGGAACAGTAGTGGATCTAAGATTGAACCTTGGTGAAGCCCATACGTGATTTCTCCCCAGTAAAAATTATATACCTAGACTATATTTCTTGAATCACTAAGTACAAATTTCTGTTTTCTTTTTGTTAGATATGACATTATCCGTTGGTTGGCTATATCATATATCCCATAAAACGCCAATTTATCTAGGAGAATACTGTGACTCACACATTTAAATGCCTTAGAGAGGTTTCAGAAAATGCCAGCTAACGCTATACTGTCATTTAATGCTTGCAAAATCTGGTGAGTGAACGTGTAAATGGCATTCTCGGTAGAGCAATCCTTCTGAAACCCAAACTGTAACTGGCTAAGGATACTTTCATTGCTAATGTGAAATACTATTCCAGAATACATCATCTTGTCAAAAAATTTGGAAAATGATGTCAGCAGTGAAACACATCAGTAGGTATTGACATTTCTCTTGTCACCTTTCTTAATGAGGGTTTAAAGAATGGTACATTCCAGTCTCTCTGTAAAAATGCCTTGAGTTAGTGGTGAGTTACATATTTCAGATAAGACAGGGGCCAACGGCCTTGCCACAGTAGTAGCACTGGTTTCCGTCAGATGACAAATGTTAAGTGCTGCTGGGTTGAGCTAGCACTTGGATGGGTGACCATCCAGTCTTCCGAGTACTGTTGGCAAGCGGAGTGCGCTCAGCCATTGAGAAGCAAATTGGCGGCTACTTGACTGGGAAGTAGTGCCTCCGGACTTGTAAACTGACATATGGCCAGAAGAGCGGTGTGCTGAGCACATGCTCCTCTATATCTGCATCCAGTGACGCCTGTGGGCTGAGGATGACACGACAGCCGGTCGGTACTTTTGGGCCTTCATGGCCTGTGTGGGTAGACTTTAGTTTTTTTTGTTTTTAGATAAGACTGGGTTTATCACATATGAACAAATTTTTAGTACTCTATTGGAAACACCATCAGAACTAGATGAGTTTTATTTTTGAGAGAACATATAATTTTCTTAATTTCAGAAGGAATAGTTGGTGATACTTTCATGTGATTTATTTTTATGAAAGTTACATTTTCAGCATACTGCTGTGATTTGTTCTTGAAGTGTTTGTCCATATGCTTTCTACAAGATTTAAGAAATGATTTTGAAATGCATTTGCTACCAGTGATTCCTCATTTATAGTCCTTCTGTTCAGATTGGTAGTGGTGTTGCCTTGTTCTGTGGCTGGTTATCGTGTCTCTTGTATCAATGCATTCCATACAGCCTTTAATGTGTTGTCGGAAGTGCTGATTTCTGACATCGTATGCATGTTCCTTGATTTTTTTTAAAACTTTTATTTGCAATTTTGAGTGGTTTTTGGAGTGTGCAACCACTGCAGTTGCCTGTGCAGCAGCAGACCACTCCTAACTGTGTTGGCGCTCGCCTTCTAGATTCAATTCAACTTAGAAAAAATTCATGACCAAGTGCAACCCTTATCGCAGCAGTGTAAGGATAGGATCTGTAGCCACTCGGCGCCGATGGCGTAAGATCGTAGTGACAAGGTAGCGCACGAAAAATAGATACATGACTCGTGCCTCTTTCCCAGTGGAGCATATGTTCAATTAGGGCATGCCAGGGTGTTCCAGAGTGCGTCCCAGTGTACCCCAGGGACCTACAACACCAAGAAAATCGCTTGTCAGCTTTTGACAAGATCAATGTGTAGCTTTTTCAAACACAAAACAACTTTACTTACGATAATATACGATACAATCAGCATTCATTTTTACGTATTCACATACACCTTTATCTTTAACACAGACGTGAACACTTTCCTCAGGATTCATCTTACGTTTATGACGAGACGAGTATATAAGCTAAACGGAGATGGAGACAGATAACAGGACTTCCCAGAATCCTTATTAGCCTGTTCCACAACAAAGAAAAAAACGAAAAGCTATAACAATACGTTCAGCAAATTTCTCAAGACCATGTTCATTAATTACAACACTATGTACTCTTACAATAGCTACTGTAACCCAGCCATCACGATGAGGAAAAGTATTATAAATATCTAGACTAAAATTCGATTTTATTGTCTATAGACTTACACACTTGAATAATGACGAAGATTTTGTCGTCGTTCAAAACATACAGTGTGTAAGTTTATAGAGAATATTGAGCTGACTGCTACATGTGGTGATAAGAAGAATAAAATACCTGTTAAATATGTCACTGCTCATGCAATACTTGATGGTCTGGTGCTTTATGAACTTTGCAAACGAAAGGTTGTCACCGCTTTGTTTTTCTTGTATCTCTGTTATTTGGATATTTCTTTATCTACAGCAAGGACATGGCCAGGATTTTGTCAGAAAAAAGGGTGGGTCTGATTTGTTAAAGAGGACCTTAAAAAGACGTAAGGTTTTCATTTATTCTGAGCGTTTCCATAAGTCACGATATGCTTTTTTTCGACAAGGATCTCGGACTTTTCACCAAGTGGAGATATAATCTTGTTATTTAAGGGTGCTGTACTGTGGCAAACCACTACGAAGCAGTCATCCTCCAGTCTCCATTCACCCTCCAAGATCCGTTTATGCTCTTCTTCTTTCAGTGTGGATTTAAGCAGAGAAAGTGATCAGGAATGAACGAGCGATTATGTTTTGGGACACCATGATTATTACTGACAGGGCTTTCGGAATAAAGAGGTCTATGTTCAACAGAAAAGCTAGAACATTTTTTTGTGGCGAAAATGCAAGGAATCTGGAATTATTCAAATTTAGACTTTCCAGATTTCCTCATTTAAGTATGCATCTGAAACTTCTTGCAGTTTAAGAAAGATCATTTTCTGTGTTAAAGAATGTCCCAGCTGACAGATGCATGAGCCTAAATGAGGAGAATTAGGATTATTACCATTTTTTCATATGGCTTTTAGCACCAGGAATCTCCAAAGAGATGGTTGACACGCATTCGATGCAACACTTTTTGCACTGAAGAACCAAAGAAACTGTTACACCAGCCTAATATTTTGTAGGCACCCACGAGCTCGCAGAAGTGCTGCAACACAACGTGACATTGTCTCAACTAATGTCTGAAGTTGTGCTGGAGGGAGCTGACACCATGAATCCTTCAGGGGTGTCCATAAATCCGTAAGAGTGCGAGGGGTTGGAGATCTCTCCTCAATATCACGTTGCAAAACATCCTAGATATGCTCAATAATGTTCATGTCTGGGGAGTTTTGTGGCCAGTGGAAATGTTTAAACTTAGACGAGTGTTCCTGGGGTCACTCTGTATCAATTCTGGACGTGCAAGGTGTCGTATTGTCCTGTTGGAATTTCCCAAATTCGTCGAAATGCACAAGGGACATGAATGGATGCAGGTGATCAGACAGGATGCTTAGGTATGAAATACCTGACAGAGTCGTATCTAGACGTATTAGCGGTCCTATATCACTCCAACTACACACGCCCCACACTATTACACAGCCTCCATGAGTTTGAACAGTCCCCTGCTGATATGCAGGGTCCATCGATTGATGAGGTTATCTCCACACCCATCCGCTAGATACAATTTTAAACGAGACTCGTCCACGAGGCAACATGTTTCCAATCATCAACAATCCAATGCAGGTGTTGACGATCCCAGGGAAGGTGTAAAGCTTCGTGTTGTGCAGTCATCAAGGGTACATGAGTGGGTCTTCGGCTCCAAAATCCTATATCTCTGGTGTTTCGTTGATTGGTTTGCACACTGATATTTCTTGATGGCCCAGAATTGAAGTATACAGCAATTTGCGGAAGGGTTGCACTTCTGTCACGTTCAACAATTCTCTTCAGTTATCGTTGGTCCCGTTCTTGCAGGATCTTTTTCCGGTCTCAGAGATGTTGGAGATTTCATATTTTACCGTTTTACCGGATTCCTGATATTCACGGGACACTCGTGAAATGGTCGCACGGGAAAATTCCCACTTCATCGTTGCTGCGTCCCATAGCTTGTGCGCTGACTATAATACCTCGTTCAAACTCACTTAAATCATGATAACCTCCCATTGTAGCAGCAGTAACCGATCTAACGACTGCACTAGAAACTTGTCTTATATAGGCATTGGCGACTGCAGCACCGTATTCAACCTGTTTACATATCTCTGCATTTGAATACGTATACCTATACCAGTTTCTTTGGCACTTCAGTGTATTTGAGCAGAGAGGCACCTCTTTAAGGGAATTGGAATCTGTCAGGAAGGAAAAGTATTCAGAAGGAATTGGCTGTGGTCTATGGTAAGGGACCAACCCTGACTTTTCCTAAACCGAAAACGAGAAACCACAGAAAACTATTTTCAAGTTTTCTGACAACTAGATTCAAACCACCTCTTCACGTGAATCCAGGTATTGCTAGTTCGGCGAATCATCATGGAGAGCTACCCCAAGGCGGTGGAGAGTTTAGAAAAACTGGTTGTGTTGTACACTGTTATAAAACAAAATAAAATGCATCACAACAAAAGATTGACTTCTAACATTGCACGTCTTTCCTTCAATTATGTACGTTTTGTCATTTGATAGTACACAAATGCGTTCTAATTTTAAGATTTAACTGTGTGGGGAATTGATGGCTTCAGTTACTATAAAATTATAAGAGCGTAAATAGATTTTGGATGTAATGGGGAGGGAGGGATGTAGGGTGCAGTCGGTTCGGACGAATTCAAGCAGCCTGGTAAAAAAATCTTTTAGAAATAAACGAATTATAGAATGTGCTGCCACCACATAGCCGTCAATCCCCATTGTTTCGTATCAGAACTGGTTTTCATAACTGAGTACCTCCCGGGTGACCAGATTGTACGACATTTTTCCATTTGGTTCACTAATGATGGAATACTGTGCAAACTGCTTAAAGAAATGTAACCATCACCGTTCGCGCGATTTTTTTTATCAGCGCTGTTTTTGGGCGACAGACTAATCTAAGAGTATTTTTATGCACTGATTTTAATTTAAGATTATCTGTAGTATTTACTGCTCCACTGCCTTGAGAATTACTGAAATCTTGTAACCCCAAAGTTCAACCAGCCTCCAAACAACGGCTCCAGTGCTAACTTTAAACTACGTTAGATACGCAATTAGGCATTTATAATAATGCGTACGTATTTTTAACTTACCATAACGCTAGCGAGCGAATTAAAATCGATTTCCCCTTCTTTTTTGTCACAAATTTATCCATAATTAGGAACTATCACAAAGCACACAACACAAAGCAATAATCGGCAGCACTTATATTACATTCAACTGCAAGTAAGAACTGAACAGATTAAGAAAACAATAAATGAGCTTTAGGAAGGCCAACAGTTGGTCTTGATTAAAATAATGATTGGCAATAGCCGACAGTATTATGGATGAGTAGATTATTTACATCGGACACATTTTCGTCTATGACTGAAAATCAAAATATCTTTAAATTTCACTGCGTGGTAACTGGGACCTCCCCACCCCCTCCCCCGTCCCCTCTGGTTACGTCCTTCCCTACAGTCTCTTTTTCGTTTTCTGTAGCCTTTTCAACATAATAAACGCAATAAATCGCGCAATGAGGTAACGTGTGGACACGAGAACGCCCAAGCATATATGCGTTCCTTCCACAAATTTTTGTGCATGTCCGTGTATTTCAGTGCGTAATCGCAGACCCATGGGAATAATTAGGGCATCTCCATAATCTCCATAGATACTAGCATCCTTGGTCTATGGTGCAAAATTGCAAATGTTATCTATGATAAAGTGCGAAGCGGGCGGAAATGGAGCTGTCAAAAGAAGTAGTGGAGTATTTGAAAATAGCGGGTGACTGTAGTAAAATATCGGAAGAATGGTTTGAACAGCTACTACCTAAAGCTGTTGCTACTATATTAGGGAAGTCAGTTACCTCCCGTAAGTGTTTCATAATATAATATAACTTACTTTCAGCTTTTAAATTTTGTAGATCTCTAAAGGTGAAATAAAGAAAGTAGGACGAAATAAATTTGGGATGAGAAACCTATTAACTGGGAAATGCGAAAGACACCAATAATTGTGTCTATGGCTCCACTCCCCGTGGTTTGAATGACAGCTTGTTTATATTTGCTTTCCGAAGAGCTTTTTACGCAATGGAACTGAATATGCCCATTGCAACACAGAAACATACTACTTTAATAACGAAAATATTTTTACAGATTTATTAAAAACCTCATTGCCTTGAAGCAGTCTGTCAACTACATTTATGTTTGAATAACACCGTTACCTAACCTAACCTAACCTACAGGTGCTGGGAGATATAATTGTAGATAGCTATTTAGTAGATACAAATACCACACACGACTATATAAAGCGACAGCTAAAGGCATAATTATAAATATTGTAAGAATTGACCTGTGAAAATTGTAAGAAAATCGGAAACATTGTAAGAACCCATGTATGTTTCAGTTCATAAGACACAATTGATGACATCAATACAATTTGTATTGTTATATGGATGAATAAACATATCCATCAATCAGTCATATGTACGTAGACCAGCACTTCATATTTCTTAAATCTTCAGGTGCCATAGACATTTGAGGAAGCTTTCGTGTTTGTTGATGTATCTGAAGCAGACAGTTGTAGGGGAAATATCATCATAACAAATATTAACGGCAGAACTAGTACCTGCAAATCTAGTAATTTCAGTATTTCACATGTAAATAGATTTTTGAAAATGAAATTACATTATGTACTTAAGTTAGGACGAGCCAGAATAGTTGATATTTATTTTTGAAAGCTAACAAGCTTCATACAGTCAAAGCAGCTAATAGTAGCTACAAGTGGCATTTTCTGTCTTGGTCTCCATTAATTTTAAGTAATTTCAGTCCGTGTGGTGAATGAGAGATTATCTAGAAGGGCATTGAGGTGTCTCCTTCAAGAGCATAGTCAAGAAATTTATTTCAGTAGATTAGTTGAGGAATCTGAGCCAAATATTGTACTCGGAAGGGACAGAGCTACCATAGGTGATGGGTATTTTAGTGCATGAGGCACACAGTTATCAACAGACTTTCTAAAATAGTGTTAGTGAAGTTCTACAGCTATTGTGCAGCACTTGAAGACACTAAGTTAGATGTAATAAGTACATATAGGGTGGGAAATTAATAGGATGATATAGTGGAAAAATTGTTAGATTTTGGGAATCATCAAAGGAAAAGTGGCCTTGTGGGCATGAACAGTCTGATGTGGGAAGGGGGTTATGAACAATTAGTTACGAAAAATACAAGGGGGCTGGTAATTTGTGTGATGTTTTTATGATATAAGGCCTGGCGATGTATGGCAGAAAATCAACATAATTGTGAGGATAAATGGCTGTAAGGCTATATTAGTTGACGTATGCTTAGAGCCCACAAGGCTGACATGAAATAGGAAAGAACTGTTGCTGGAAATTGGAAAGCAAATATGGGGGAAATAGAAAAGTACTTAGGTGAGATATTCAGTTAATGATTATGTACAGAAAATGTGTTACGTAAGTCTGGTCATAACTGAATCAGATTATATCAGAAAGTAAAACAAAATATATTCCTTGAGTATTCGTAACACAGTTTCAGACACAGTTTAATACACTAGAGCAGTGAGAAGAATGAAAAGTTAGTTTCATGTTCCACAGATCATTTGCATGACAAATTGCAATGATTTGAAATGAGTCTTCATATTTGCACCCGAAATAACTTTATAAATAAGGCTACAATGTTTTTAAAAAGAAAGATCTGCAGATTTGAGTTAGTAAAACCTACCCACCAACTTTTCCACATCACAATAATAAAAATCTTCTGTGGAATACGAGGAGCTGTCGAGCAGAAACTACTTCAGTTTTCAAATTTTATTTTGCTGTCTGACACACATTTTATCTATGGTTAAGTGATCAAAAATTGTGGTTGCAGTATTGTGCATCCCTTTTTGTGCTAAAGGCAACCTTAATTTTTCATAATGAATGCCATTTTTCATGGTATTGTAATTATCTACAGCATAGTTCCTTTTGAACTGCAGTAGATGATTTACAACAAACTTCATGAAGAAATAAATATACTGTGTAGCAGAAGTCAAATTTCTACATTCCGTAAAGCGATGTGTACAAGATGACCATGGGTGAGCACCACATATCCTATAACATATTTTTCAGTGATGGAAGTCTTTCTTCTTAAAGATGAGTTTTATTGTGTGTGACATTATTGAATGAAAATATGTCAGCTTACTGGTTTCTCTCTCCCAAAAGATTTGCAGTGATTTTAAGTGCAAATATGACTGAACTAAGTTGTTTTAGGAGTTCCAGAGAGTGCTTTTTCCAGGCTAAATTCTCAACAACATGTACATCTAAAAGTTTTAAAGTTTACAACCTATTGATTGGCTCCTCTCAATATGTTACACTTACCATTGGTACAATACCCCTAGATTTGCAAAACTGATTATATTACGTCTTTTTAAAACTTAAGAGTGAGACCATTCACGGAAAACCAGTCAACAATACTTTTAAGAACATTGTTTGGCATATCTTCTATTGCTTTATGTGTGCTTGGACTGAATACAGCACTATTGTCATCTGCAAAAGAACTAATTCTACTTGTTGTATATTAGATGGAATATTGGTTGAATTACTAAGTACAATTTCTTAAGTATTTTGGTCGCATACAATACAATCCATTGGTTGACTATACCATCAGTCCCATAGAACTTCAGTTTAGTTAAGAGAATATTGCGATTCACTCAGTCAGATGCCTTAGGTCACAGGAACTACCGAATGGGGCTATTTATTATTTATTGATTGTAAAAGTTGGTGAGTTAGTCATGAGAATGCAGAGTAATAAGGTCAGGAAGGAACAGGATAGCTCAGTTTGTCTGAAAGTCATAATGAAAGACGAATATGATTGAGAAAAGTAAAAAAAAGTGCTACTTGAAACAGTTGCTTGTTGCGGGGGGCGGGGTACCAAGTGAGCTGCAGAAGCATGTTAAGGTATAACAGAAGTCATGAAGGAAAACAAAGGACATTTCCAAACACTTAAGCTGCAAATTAAGTAGGGTCGACAGAAGCGTCCGATCCCACGCGTCGGCTTTGACCCGTGACGTAAGGGTGTTGTCGTGTGTGACGTCATGACGGCGCGGAGTTTGGTTTGAGTGTGGCTGTCTCCAGTTCTGTTTTATCTTATTTTATTTACTTTTCTGATCTGTTCGTTCTATCTCGTGAGATTTTTTTAAAATTTAAAAACACTTATTACTTATTTTAATTATCTGTTTCCTCCAATTTCTGTTTTAGTTTATTATATTTATCTTTCTGATCTGTTTGTTCTATCCCGTGAGATTTTTTTTTTAAAAAGACAAAAAACACTAATCAGCTACTGAAGCATCTTTATCTTCTATGGGTTGCAGGGGTTACGACCCCTGGGGAGGTGGGTGGGTATTCATGCATGGCTGTCTTCACTTACACGTTGTAGCTACGCAAGAAGTCTAAATTTGTTTATATTTAGTTTGCCCCCCCACCCAAAACACCCCATTTCCCGCGCTTGTCCCGTTAGTGTCATTAGGCTTCTTGTGGAAAGTGTGTGTGTGTGTTTGTTTTTGTTGCCGCCATATTTGTGACGTCATGGGTCAAAGCAGACGGGTGGGATCGGACGCTTCCGTATTTCCATTAAGTATATGGGGCAGGCAAATGAAAATGAGACATGGAAAACATTTAAGTAAAATGGTTATTTTTTCAAAAGCAATCACCATAAATGTTAATACATTTATTGCACTGTGAAACAAGACAGTCAGTGACTTCATGGAAAATTTTTTGTGGTTCCTTATGGAACCATGATTATATCTGGGCAAGCACCTCTTTGTCCACAGCAATAGACAGCCACAAGTGTCTTTCTTCAGTGAGCCCACATGTTACCAAGGTTGTTTTGACTATGCCGCAGAAGTTTTGTTGGGAAGCACTTACAACATCCCCCTACAGTTCCGATCTCTCCCCATGTAATTTCCATAATTTTATAGCTGGGAAGCAAGACATTTTTGGCTGTCAATTGGCTTTGGGCAAAGAGGTGCACACCTGGGTGCCATCATGGATCCACAGGAAACCTCAAACATATTTCCATGAAGGCATTGCCTATATTGTCTCATAATGGGATAAATGTATTAATGGTTATGGCAATTACTTTCAAAATATTGAACAGTTTACTTAAGTTCTTTCTGTTTCATTTGAGTGTCCCCCAAGGGATGCAGAAAAGGCAGAACTATTTAACCTGGAATACTGTAAAATAGACGTTAAGGCTGGTGAAGGGCGGGTGGAAGAAGTGAAGGGACAAGTGAGTATTGTCATCAGAGGGTTTGCATTTGAAAATATGGGAATATATATGTATATATTGCCAGAGAAGTAATTGTTGCAAGGAAGGCAGTAAGGGGCAGAATAAGTAGAGAAATTCTGAAAATTGAGAGTTGACATATAAGGCCTTGTGGTTTCGATTTCACTTGTGTATAAATAAGTGGATAAGCGGAAAGAAGCTGTAATAATATCTGTATATAAGGAAAAGCAGCAAAGGAAAAGTGTTACCTATATTGTAAGTAAAATATTTGATGAGATCTGTGATAAATATATACTGAAGAGTCAAAGAAACTGGTACACCTGCCTAATATGATATAGGGCCCCCGCGAGCACACAGAAGTGCTGCAGCACGACATGGCATGGACTCGACTAACGTTTGTAGTAGTGCTGGAGGGAACTGACACCATGAATCCTGCAAGGCTGTCCGTAAATCTGTAAGAATACGAGATGGTGGAGATCTCTTCTGAACAGCATGTTGCAAGGCATCGTAGATATGCTCATTAATGTTCATATCTGAAGAGTATGGTGGCCAGCAGAAGTGTTTAAACCCAGAAGAGTGTTCCTGGAGTCACTCTGTAGCAATTCTGAATGTGTGGGATATCACATTGTCCTGCTGGAATTCCCAAAGTTTCTCAGAATGCACAATGGACATGAATGGATGCAGGTGATCAGACAGGATGCTTATGTATGTATCACCTGTCGGAGTCATATCTAGACATATCAGAGGTTCCATATCCCTCCAACTGCACACGCCCCTCACCATTAAAGAGCCCCTGACAGTTTGAACAGTCCCATGCTGACATGCAGGGTCCATGAATTCGTGAGGTTGTCTCCACACCCGTACATGTCCATCCGCTCTATACAGGTTGTAACAAGACTCGTCCAACCAGGCAACATGTTTCCGGTAATCATCAGTCCAAAGTCACTGTTGACGGGCCCAGGCGAGGCGTAAAGCTTTGTGTCTTGTAGTCATGCAGGATACACGAGTGGGCCTTTGGCTCCGAAAGCTCATATTGATGATGTTTTGTTGAATGGTTCACACACTGACACTTGTTGATGGCCCTGCATTGAAATCAGCAGCAATTTGCGGAAGGGTTGCACTTCTGTCACGTTGAACAGTTCTCTTCAGTCGTCATTGGTCCCGTTCTTGCAGGTTCTTTTCCCGGCCACAGCGACATTGTAGATTCATTGTTTTGCTGGATTCCTGATGTTCATGGTACATTTGTGAAATGGTTGAATGGGAAAATCCCCATTTCATCGTAACCTCAGGGATACTGAGTCTCATCGCTTGTGCTCCGACTATAACACCACATTCAAAATCATTTAAATCTTGATAACCTGCCATTTTAATGACAGTAACTGATCTAACAATTGCGCTAGACACTTGATACCGACTGCAGTGCCATTTTCTACCTGTTTACATATCTCTATATCTGAATATGCATGCCTATACCAGTTTTTTGGCGCTTCAGTGTGTAAGAGAATTTTAGCAGAAATGTGGGCAGAGGTGTAGGAGCCAACAAGGATGCAGAACAAGATTTTTTGTGAGTTACAGCAAGCACCTTTTAACCAAGATATCTAAATCATGGGAAACGGAAGGGGTGACTGGGACACTTCACTTCAAGGGTACCAGTGTTATAGAAAAGTGTACCACAAGGCTGTAGGTTAGGGTGCTTGCTGTTTCTCAGTTATGTGTGTGATATTGGGGTAAGTGTAAATTCAGAATTAAGACTGTTTGCTGATGACAATTTGCAAGGGGGGGGGGGTGGGACGACACTTAGAAGATGTTAAAGTCTTGCAAAAGGATCTAGAAGTCACTAGAAACTGGATCCCGAGAAATGAGGTGTTAGAAAATACAGGTAAGAGTCAAATGGCTACCTTCTCAAACAACAGGAGTGCTAGAAGATTTGATGAGGACATCTAAATCTGCATCTGTAATCTGCAAACCACTGTGAAGTGCATGGCAGAGGCTACGTCCCATCTACCAATTAATAGGGTTTCTTCCCATTTGATTCACAATGGAGTTCAGGAAGAATGATATCTAAATTCCTCTGTACATGCTGTCATTAATCTAATCTTATCCTCACAGCCCCTATATGAGGATATGTAGTGGGTTGTAGTGTCTTCCAGGAGTAATCATTTACAGCTGGTTCCTGAACACTTGTAAGCAGCCTTTTTTGGGCTAGTTCACTTTCAACATTTCTGTGCCACTCTTCCCTCTCTTCTGTGGGTAGAAAAAACAAACACAAACACAAAACACAAAACACACAACACACACACACACACACACACACACACACACACACACACACACACACCTGTAACCATTCAGACTGCCCTTCTCTGTATACATTCAATATTCCTTACTAGTCCTATTTGATACGGATCCCACACACTTGAACAGTATTACAGAATGGATCACCCAAGTGGTTTGTAAGCAGTCTCCTTTTTATACTGACTGCATTTCCCCAGTATTCTACAAATAAATAGAAGTCTACCACCTGCCTTACCCATAGCTGAGCCTATGCCATCATTTCATTTCACATCCCTACAAAGTGTTGCACCCAGGTAGTTGTATGAGTTGGCAAATTCCAACTGTGACTCAGTGATGTTATAGCCATAGGATATTACATTTTTTTGTTTTGTTTTGAGGTGTGCACAGCTGTACATTCCTGAGCAGCTGGGATCTGACGTCACAGGACAACAGTGTTCATACGTAGTTGTAACACAAAGTGCTGGCAAACTGCAGTGGGGGTTACACATAGGTGAGTCAGTAAACAAGCTGTAAAAGTGTCTGCACATGCTGATGAGGGCTCTGTAGGGTGCAGGTGAGGACATATAGGAGAAAGCTTACATGCTCAGTATGAGACATGGAGGGATATAAAATTCCCAGCAAAGATACCTGTCAAAACAGATAAAAGGAGTGCAGTGGAGGGCAGCCAGCTGTATAATGGTAGTCTACAGTAGGATGTGTCATGAAAATTTGTAAGAAATTGAAATTAGACAGTACTGCGCAAAGAAGGATGAGAGCGAAACTTGGGGGAATTTAACCAATCATATGTGTCTGAGGACACACAGGAAGACATAGATTGCTCACTGATAGTGTTTATAATGGAAGGAAAGATGACAGTTATCATACACTCCTGGAAATTGAAATAAGAACACCGTGTATTCATTGTCCCAGGAAGGGGAAACTTTATTGACACATTCCTGGGTTCAGATACATCACATGATCACACTGACAGAACCACAGGCACATAGACACAGGCAACAGAGCATGCACAATGTCGGCACTAGCACAGTGTATATCCACCTTTCGCAGCAATGCAGGCTGCTATTCTCCCATGGAGACGATCGTAGAGATGCTGGATGTAGTCCTGTGGAACGGCTTGCCATGCCATTTCCACCTGGCACCTCAGTTGGACCAGCGTTCGTGCTGGACGTGCAGACCGCGTGAGACGACGCTTCATCCAGTCCCAAACATGCTCAATGGGGGACAGATCCGGAGATCTTGCTGGCCAGGGTAGTTGACTTACACCTTCTAGAGCACGTTGGGTGGCACGGGATACATGCGGACGTGCATTGTCCTGTTGGAACAGCAAGTTCCCTTGCCAGTCTAGGAATGGTAGAACGATGGGTTCGATGACGGTTTGGATGTACCGTGCACTATTCAGTGTCCCCTCGACGATCACCAGTGGTGTACGACCAGTGTAGGAGATCGCTCCCCACACCATGATGCCGGGTGTTGGCCCTGTGTGCCTCGGTCGTATGCAGTCCTGATTGTGGCGCTCACCTGCACGGCGCCAAACACGCATACGACCATCATTGGCACCAAGGCAGAAGCGACTCTCATCGCTGAAGACGACACGTCTCCATTCGTCCCTCCATTCACGCCTGTCGCAACACCACTGGAGGCGGGCTGCACGATGTTGGGGTGTGAGCGGAAGACGGCCTAACGGTGTGCGGGACCGTAGCCCAGCTTCATGGAGACGGTTGCGAATGGTCCTCGCCGATACCCCAGGAGCAACAGTGTCCCTAATTTGCTGGGAAGTGGCGGTGCGGTCCCCTACGGCACTGCGTAGGATCCTACGGTCTTGGCGTGCATCCGTGCGTCGCTGCGGTCCGGTCCCAGGTCGACGGGCACGTGCACCTTCCGCCGACCACTGGCGACAACATCGATGTACTGTGGAGACCTCACGCCCCACGTGTTGAGCAATTCGGCGGTACGTCCAGCCGGCCTCCCGCATGCCCACTATACGCCCTCGCTCAAAGTCCGTCAACTGCACATACGGTTCACGTCCACGCTGTCGCGGCATGCTACCAGTGTTAAAGACTGCGATGGAGCTCCGTATGCCACGGCAAACTGGCTGACACTGACGGCGGCGGTGCACAAATGCTGCGCAGCTAGCGCCGTTCGACGGCCAACACCGCGGTTCCTGGTGTGTCCGCTGTGCCGTGCGTGTGATCATTGCTTGTACAGCCCTCTCGCAGTGTCCGGAGCAAGTATGGTGGGTCTGACACACCGGTGTCAACGTGTTCTTTCTTCCATTTCCAGGAGTGTATATTGGACCCTTCAATGGGCATGGAGGGCATACCTCTTGCTGCAGTAATTGGCCCTGGGCGGCCTCTCACTGGACCCGCCTGTGCACTGAGTTCTCCTTCCCAAACACTGTTCCTAGTTTACTCCAATTACTTTTTAGTCTCAGTAAACACTTTTTTGTATCTGGAGTCCCTGTCCTTCCATTTGTCACCTTGTTCAAGTGACTGACTGCAGTAACTGAGCATTGTAATGAGACCCCACATATCAGGAAAGGTCTCTGCTTCTCCTTCACAGCACCATTAACAGCTGACTTTCACAAGGATGGAGGGACTGACAATCGTATCGAGCATGTATAACACCCAAATTGTCAGTGGATAGAATGTGTCGATGCTTTGACCATTAGTTAATTTCATGTTCCATGGATCATTTGCACAAATCATAATTATGTGGAATTTTACATTCATATGTTAATATTGCTACATATGACCATTTACAAGTTTGATAAAAAAATAGAAATTATTCCATGGAATAGAAGGAATTTTGAAGGAGAAACTTCTTCAGTATGTTTTCAAATTTAACTTTGCTGCCTGTCACACATTATATGTCATTGGTTAGGTGATCAAAAATATTGTTGACAGCATTGTGCACCCCTTTTTGTTCTAAAGACAACTGTAATTTAGAGTAATGCCGTATTTCTTCTGATTTTATAATTATGTACGCCATTGTTGATTTTGAACTGCAGTGGATCATTTACAACGAACTTCATGAAGAAATAACTATAATGTGTAGCCGTAGATTACTAATTTCCTTAAACAGATGTCCACAAGATGATCATGGGTGAGCAATGAAGACTTTCTTAAAGGTGAGTTACCCCAGAAGACTATTCCATATGACATTGTTGAATGAAAATATATCAACATACTAATTTTTTTCTCCCTAAGATTTGCAATGATTTGAAGTGCGAATGTGGATGAACTGAGTTGTTTTAGGGGTTAAAGCACGCCTTTTTCCAGTTTTAATTTGCACCTATTCGGACACCCAAAATTTTTCCACGCTAGTTATGATTTCCTCACAGTGTATTTCACTTATCATTGGTGTCGTACCTTTAGAACTGAATGTTGTCTTTTTGAAAGTGAGAATGAGGCAATTTGTAGAAAATCACTCAGTAATCCTTTTATGAACATTATTTGGTAATAATTAAACGCCCAGCCTGCACTTAACTATCTGGTAAACTGTGGTGGCCTGGGAAAGAAACACTAGTTTTTAAGTTCAGTTGCACGAGTAAGATTAAAAAATAATGTGGTCATTAATGTTAACACTAATCATGCATCCACATCCTGTAAACTCACTCGTTCCACATCATTTTGAGGAAAGAATCATTCTGAGATGATACAAAAGACAGAATCCTATACATATATATATATATATATATATATATATATATATATATATATATATATATATATATATATATATATATATATATATATGTATATGTGAATGTTGTAGACTCTTTTGAGGTAAATAATAACTAATGTGAAAGAAATGCTGATATACAGTTCATTGTCAATGACATTCTGTGCAAGAAGGTTAAGTATCTGAAATCCTTAAAGTTCCAATTCTTATTGAAGATCCTTTGTATCTCTCCAACTGATGTATATGAGAAATTATACACTAGTCTACATTCCTTTTTGTGTCTCTTGCACTGTAATTGGGTTTAAAATATGTTGCAGTGAAACATTTTACATATTGCCATTTCATTTTCAGCTGAGTTGGATGAGCAGGTGAACAGTCAATCTCCTATAAGTGGTGCTTATGGTGCTCTTTTAATTTTGCTTGTGGAAGCTTCAAGATTTAATTTAACACCAGATTCACTTGGAACTGCACTGCAGCAAGAGTACAGCTTTAATGCTAAGCGATGTAGTAGTGTAATGCAATCATATATTAACAATAAAAACAAAATAAGGGCTGCACTTACTAACTTTGGACAGCATCCTCCACATGTTACTGATGTGAAATGGGAAATGGATTACTGTGTTAAGGTAGAGTATTGCTCTAAACCATATTTCTGTAATTAATTGTAGTTACTCCCAGAGGCAGATGTATTTATCATGGTTCAACAGTTCATATTTTAAACATTACGGAACAGTTTGTTAGACACTTCTTATGATACATAAAACAGACTTGTACTGAAATATCCATCATTTTGAGACAAACAAGTCAAGTCCCATCCTAGGAACTGGTTACTCATGAAATTTTAAACTAAATATGTTGTTAATGTTTTGTTAGAACATTATGGTTCCTCTCTGTAAATAAGTGTAATTGCTTTGTAGTTAATTGGATATAACATATTCATTTGGGATGGAAAGTATGTGACAACTTGGTTAAGAAATGATAGCTACCTTGGTATTATCCTCTCTGCATTACTTCATATGACTTAATTTTTAGAACGTATTTGATTTAATTGCACATTTTGGTGGTTTTAAAACTTCCTTATACCCAGATTGGAAAAGCAAATGAAAGGGCTCTTTTTTAGGAACTTGTATGATGATTACTAAAGAAATAGTTATAAGGTATGTAATTAAAATGAAAGTAATAGACTGAACCATTTATGATGGGCAGTAGAAAATATATCATCAGTGTGCTGAAAAGTTTGTTTTCAGAATGTTTGTAAGTATTCTCTTCACAAAACTATCAGTGATTACATGAATCACATGTCTGATGCAAATAGTAGATTAAAAATATTTGAGGGTATTAGTACATAAAATATTAAAAATTATTGTTTTACCAAAGTAGATGCTTAGATGCTTTTATAGATTGCCATGATGCTTCAGATTTTAATGTTAGCCTTAAATACTACTTCCACTCCTCCTGCATTCCCTTGAAACCTCTACAAATGAGAATATATGTAGAAGTATTTTATGGGCAACTGAGCTTAGCCTCATTTTAGAGTGGCTTGCATATTATTATGGAAGTGTTGATGGATACCAAAGGGCAGCAACAACACAGCAAGTCAGACTATCACATGTACTTCAGTTTGCAAACTAACTGATTCTTGTGCACATTCATTGATATATTTTTAACTACTCTACTCTGTTGATAGAAAAACATCAAATGTAACATAACAAGCAGGAATGATAGACTTAAATCAATCTCTCTCTCTCTCTCTCTCTCTCTCTCTCTCTCTCTCTCTCTCTCTCTCTCTCTCTCTCTCACACACACACACACACACACACACACACTTAGTGTGTGTTATTTTGGTAATATGAGTGATAATTATTTGCCCTGCATATTTATTCTTCATTATGATTTATGCTTATTGGCATTTTGTTATCACTTACATTTTTCTTGATATTTGTAGGTGAGCAGTCTGGGTCTTGTCCGTGAAGCCACTTACAACATACAACTTGAAGTTGAAAGATGTCAGGGCAAAACAGACATAGAGGAAAATACAATAACTTTCTCCTGTTCTGTGGGTGAGCTACAGAACTTGGTGTGGAAACTAAAAGAAGCAGTCAAACACATGGATAAAATCTGTCTTAAATAACTGTGTCTCTGAATGACCAGCAACAAAATAGACAGAATCATTTTTTCACACAGACAGCTGTGTGTGCCACAACAGATTATTTCATTTCTTGTGTATAAGTTTTTTGTGGTGTAGTTCACATAAATCATTATCCTATAAGTGTCTATGTATTTTCTGGATGATTGTCGTTTCACCCATTGTATCAAGATAGTACCTGTTTTCAGTGTTGGGAATGATAATACACATGTTCTACTTCCAGAACTCTGTATTTGTAAGTAACTTTTCTAAATGGTGTACAAGCAGTGAAGAATTTGCATTACATGCATCTGTTGTTAATTTAGTATGAAGGGAACTTTTAAATTGTACTGATGGTTTCAAAGTATGTAATAGGATTTTTAGCATTCAGTTTCTGATAAGTATTATTGTGATAGAAGTTTTTCAACTGATGGAATGCTTCATGACCATAAAGTTATAAAGCTATTATTATTATTATTATTATTATTATTATTATATTTTGCATATTTCATTACCAAGTATTCTATTATTTTGTATTTGTGCTCAATGTTCCATTTAGTTTTTGTTAGATGCTGTTAACCCACTTGCTGTATTGAGCTGGCTGCAAAATATAAATGACGAGAAACAGTAAGGAGACTGAATAAACAGTGTGATAATACACAGTAAAGTGTTGTCTGGAGAATTTCTGTTGTTGCTTTAATAACTTGTGTTGAGTGCAAGAAAGTATTACAGATACATGAAAACTGAGTACATATTGTTGATGGATACCCAGTTAATGTTCACAGATTTTCGCCAAGAGTTATAATGCTACTATGAAAACATCTTTTAGAATAAATGTCTGGTTCCTAGTAGTTGATTGAAATTTTTTGATGCACATTCTGTTGTTCCTGATGTAGAAATTGGTCTCATAATGGATTCTGAACCTCATGTTGACTAACTAGTCAATTTGCCAGATACTGTGATAATTTAATGTGAAACATCCTTGTGATCAGTGCAAAAGTGTTTTGTGCTATGGGTGAGATAGTAAACTTGATACTAGTTGTTTACATCATTCTGAATTGGCTTTGCATTACTGCTGGCCATTTTTTACCTTTTATGCGGATGTTGCCACATTTCATCTCAGCAGCAGTTTGCCCCTATGGTACTCGAAACTGCAAGCTATAATTGAATGTGTTTCAACCACCCAAAATGAAACATCTGATGTGGGCTGCTGACAGATCATTCCTGCTGAGAAAACCAGAAGTAACTTTGAATTTCTTAACTGAGACTAAATGTTAAGAGATTTGTCTTCTGACCACCATGAGCTGCTTATATTATTCAGTTGTTTCCTGTAGTCAACTATTAGAAGACACTTGTGTGAGAACAAAACGTATCAACTCCTGTGTTACAAACTTGAACCTATGATCATATCGCTACAATGTCAAGACATTTTGGATAAGTTTGTGTAAAATTGTATATTTGGTAGATTTTGTTCATTCCATGAATGTATTACACACCTATGAGGCGTGGCTGTAAAATAATGGGACTACTGCTGTAAAAAATTTTATTTAAAAAACATACTATTTAGTTATTGTCATCCTCAATATATTCCCATCCTCTATCCCTACAAAACACCACGCAAATTATTTATTTATGGGAACAGTGCTGGAAGTCTTCCTCAGTGAGCTCCTTCATAACACATGCCGCTTTTTCTTTCATTGCTTCAGCAGTATGAAATCTTGATCCTTTTAATGTAGATTTGACCTATGGGAGAAGATAAGTCACATGGTACTAGGTCAGATGAATAAGGTCAGTGGCCTAACAATGGGATGAGCTGATGTGTTGTGTTGATGGAGAAGCTGTGATTTGTTCTTCCACAATTTGGGGTCTTTCCCCCACTCCCCCCATGGAAGTGAGCAAGTGCGAGGTGACACAGTGGTTAGCACACTGGACTCACATTCGGGAGGATGATGGTTCTAACCCGCATCTGGCCATCCTGTTTAGGTTTTCCATGATTTCCCTAGATTGCTTTAGGCAAATGGCAGAATGGTTCCTCTGAAAGGGCCTGGCCGATTTCCTTCCCCATCATTCCCTAATCTGAGCTTCTGCTCTGTCTCTAATGATCACATTGTCAATGGGACATTAATCGGTAATCTCCTCTGGAAGAGAGCAAGAACCATAAGAATGCTTGAATGTCAGTAAAAACAGTTGTCATTGCTTTGAATCTTGATTTGCTCATTCAAGCTCTTTTTTTATGTAGTTGGGCCCTTCCAGTGCATGTACTGGCTCTTAGTTTCTGGATCATAAGTAAAACACGAAGATTCATCACATGTTATCACGCTTTCCAAGAAATTAAATTCAATTTCAATAGTATTAAAAGTGTCAGTACAAACATTTTCGTGAGCTGCTTTTTGTTCGATCATGAGAATTTTCAGCGCCAGTTTCACGCACACTTTTCTCCTGTTAAATTGGTCATGTAAAATTCGTCTTGTGCATTCTTTGTCAGTTCCTACAGTTCCAGCAATTGATCAAAAACTCAGCTGATGGTCAGATCACATGAGATTACCTATTTTTTCGATATTTTCATCCATTTTGTTGTTGAAGAGCGTCCCAGGTGTGTGTCATCCTCAACGTCGTCTTGACCATCTTGGTAATGCATGAACGGCTAAAAAACTCATATATAGTAAACAGTCTTCACTATGCAATTCTTTTTGTAAAAGATATGTTTTGGTTGCAGTTTTCCAAGTTATGCAAAAATTTATGACAATTTGTTTCTCTCTTATTGCAGTTATCATTTTTCTGGTAAAACAAAATAACAGCTCTCACACAAATGAAGGCCATGGGCACACTGATTTGTCTACAGATGTCGCATTCAACTGAGAAGGCTTCACATTTCCACAATTTGTACAGCCATCAAATAGTTGTACAGAAATTTTGCCAAAGTGTTCTTGAATATTATAATGGTGTTAAGACTGCACATTTGTGACATACAGTTAGCAACATGTGTCCTGCATTGTGCCACATGGCAGGCACCATAGAGATTGCAACATCTTGGCCAAGTATGCTGGTGGTGAACCTAGGGGACCTAAGCTGGAGGCTGGTCTGGGCCACCACTCTGACTGTAAGCTCTGGACATACTCTAGTAATCACTGTGTGGTGTGAAGTCTGAAACTGTGTCTCATGGTGCATGAGGATCAATGTTTAATGACACAGATTTTGATCATTTAATAGAAATGGCCCTAATCTCAGTGTTAAATGTCGTGATGTGGGTGGCTATTGAATTGAAACAAGTTACTGGGCAATATCGGGTGCACCTCAGTTGAGTTAGGCTAGCACAAATAATATGATGATGCTTAGTTTCAGATCCCTCTAATGAAAACGACTTCAACATGATAGATGAACCACCTGGCAGCAGCAACACCCATTCAGTGAAAAGGGTTTTAGAAAACTCAGCAGCTTTCAGTTCAAAACATGAATTTTATCATAAAAGTATTTCTAAAAAGGTATTCTTGGTTGTTAGAAGGATCATTTTAAAATATTTCCCTTTTATACACAGAAAGGTGTCTAGTTTGTAGCGGATATGATGAAGTCTTTAAAGAAGTTGTCAGTAGACAACCTACTTTTTGTCAGGATACAAACACAGAGAGTACAAAAGCACTGTTTGCATATCTGATAAAATGGGAAGTCAACAAATGCTCAACTTCCACTTGGGTTTTTGTTCATGCAGATGGACACACACTTATTGTGTGAAAAGGACAGATACTAATGGGGAAAATATTGGACAAGCTGCACAAGAGTCAAAAACTCCTTGTATGAAGCTAAACAAGTGCATGAACTTTCTGGGTGATCATACAAACTGGAATTGAGAACGTAAAGGATTCACTGGTAAAAAGAAAATAAGGAAGATGCTTTACAAAGGTAGAGATTAACATTATTCAGAAATGTTAACTGAACTGTATATTTCTCATAGTGTAAACAATTTCTCGGTAACAACCCTGAGATTGTTTCCTTGTCATCTGTTGTTAAATTCTCCTAGTGATGCTAGTGTAGCTTTGAACCTAAGAAGGAAAACAAGTAACAATTTAAAACTGTGAATTTATCTGTGAAGCATTCTCATATAATGTCTTTGATAGCACACAATTTTAACTTTTCACAAAAATGAAAGTCTAATATGTTGCAAAATGATTCTGTCTTGCTCCAACGATCCTTGTCACCACAGCATGAAGAACAGTTATGGATTTACAGATTACCACAAAGTTACTGGAAGAATGCAAATTATTTGTTTCTCGTAACTGCTAAGCTTGACATATAGGTAAACATGATGAACACAGACAGAAGCCATCAAGTATAATGCGGACTACAAGATGCCATGAAACCTAGCTAAATTTACGTTCAGTCAGAAAAGAGCGGAAGTGAAAGAACTTACCAAGACAGGAATAACTCTGGTGAAAGATCTGACTAAGGTAATTTAAAGCTCTGGTGGAATATAAATAATATGAGTAAAGATAACTCATTGAATAGTGCATGTGTCAGGATGGATTAAGGAGCGTAAGTGGGCATCCAGGACCAATCCCGTTCACTCTAGCATATGAAATGAAAAAGGAAGTTGCCAAAAAAATGGAGATTCATTCTACTTCTCCTATTCTATACGGTGCATTTGGTCTATCATCTGCTACGACCGCGTAGGGAACTGAGCCTAATGGTTGAGAGTATTTTGCCCTCGATGGGAGGAGCAGGCAGATATATCCATGGTGTATGGGAGGGCTAGTAGACGAGAGAGATCCGCAGCTGCAGCCACTGTCTCACCAGCGCACCATACATGACTGATTTCTACTCTGTCATTGGTTGGCTTTGAATATTTTGAAGGCGTTACTTACTCAGCAACCTTGTTGATAGCATCCCTAGCTCAGTGGAACCAAGTGTGGGATCCATCTTCATTGCTGCAGAGCCGCTGGGGCGGATTGGTAATCGCAAGAAAGTATTGCAAAATTTGGAAAAATACATAATGCTCGTTTGTACCTTTAACACCACTTTGGGGTGCACAATTGTGGTATGCTGCTGACCACCCATTCTATATAATATCATAGTTTATCCCTGTGCCACACCCAGTCCCAACCTCATGCAATATGGGCCATAACCCTGTGCAAGACCTGTCTGATAGACCCATCCAGCATACCCTATTCGAGTCCTGTCACAGGCTTAGCCAAACTCACCATGGACAGTACCTCGTGTGAAAGCAGTCGTGTCATATACCAACTCTGCTCAATTTCTGCACAGCATATTGACCACCAACAAATGCACTACTGAAATGAATGACCACTGCCAAACTGTGGTCAAGAGCAGAGTTGACCACCCAGTGATACAATATACTACTGAGCACAACAGGCTTGAGTTTAATGACTACTTCACAACACGTATCATCGGGATCCTTTCCCCCAATACCAGCTTCTGTGAACTATGTAGATGGGAGTTTTCTTTGCAACACATCATTTGTTCCCGTAATCCTCTTGGCTTCAGTCACTGCTAGTACTCTTCCCCACACCCACCTCCATCTTGCCCCAGGATCCTAACTTCACTCATCCTGCCTCCAAACCCTCCTCCCTGAAGTCTTCCTTTCCTTTGTTCTGTGTCCCCCTCCCAATCCACTCCTGCACATCATCGAGTGCTGCACAAACTCACCATTGCAGGTGCTCATATCACATTCCCTCCTATCTGGTGTACCTGCTACCTCTCACACCCACATTCCTATCACTTACACTGGCTACCTCCCTCCCAACCACCAGCCATTCTTCCCCAACCCTCCCATCTGCCCCCTGCCTCCCATCTCCCCTCACCCCTCACCCGACACTCAGCCAAGCTGCAGTTCTGGCACAGTGTATTCAGCCAGCACATTGTAGCTATACAGGTGTGTAAAAAGGTTTCATACTAAAGCTATAATGGGTCTCGGCCTTCTATAAATAAGATGACTTGACACCTCTGTTATTGAGTTGTTACCTTTACTCCACATCATCATCTCTGTTTTGCAGTTTATGAACTCAGGATACTCTTTTTGAAGTTAATACAGTGTAGGCCAGGAAATCAGTAATGAACATTACAGACGTGGAATGAAATTCTGGAAACACAAGGGATACACATTAAAATGTTTGTGTATGTCCTGTTACATTGTATTATTAGTTAGTTTATTTTTTATACATATGACAGCCTAATTAGTCTGAGACCTGTTACTTTAAACTTTGTTGTCTCAGTCTGACCTCGTAACTAGATAACTTTCTTTTTAATCACTAGTTTTGTGTTATCTACAATTTCACAGCAAGCTAAATCTAGATTGATGGCTATATTTCTATTTATTTCTAGTGAATCTCGACTGGCAACACATTGAACTTTTGATGTCTTCCTGTGATTACATAAATCAGTTTCATTTAATCCCTTCCCCATAACTACTTCTGGTAATTCAGCAATCTCCTCCTTTCCACATTTTATTTTATCCAGTACATAATTCACCAAGACCTGCAGATGACGTTTGGTACATATGTGGAATGATAACAAATTTCATCGTTCTTGAACTCCTTCTTCTTCTTCTTCAGCCTATCTCAATCCACTGCTGGATGTAGACCGGCTCCATATGTTTCCAGTGGCCCCTGATCAAATCCTATATCTGAGGCTGACTTCTAGTGTATGTCGTTCTATGCATCATTGTGTGCAATTTAGTTTACAAGCACTTGCCTTAGTCAGAGTCACAGTTTGCAGACTGTAGGTTATAAGTGGTAGTATTCACATATAATAGATCTTAGCTTTCAGTTTATTTGGGACATCCTTGCTGGTCAGGATAAATCTAACAAGGGGAAGCCACGATGTTGGGATCACGGATTTACTTCAAACTTTGTACATCTTTAATAAGCCATTAAAACAACATAATGTGCAGGTGGTAAGGTGCACTACACTGGCAATTCCAAGAACATCGCAAGAGAAGTTTTATGTCTGTTGTGTAACTGCTGTATCTATGCATAGGCACCAGATTGTGGAGTTCATTGTGGTCCAGTGGTTAGCGTTCGAGCTTCGTAAGACAAACATGTATGAGGCAATGGTTCAACGCCCATTCAAAACTTCATTTTTGTAGTACAAGTGTAAATTTTGTGGTATTCAAAACATTAGCACCTCCACTATTCATTCTTGCTACGTTAGCAATGTCTCACCACTACGCAGATAACTGCCAAATGGGGGCTGCTTTTTGTCTGCTGCTTGAAGCATCAAGATGCAAAGTAGTTCTGGGTACATTACCAGTTTGCATGTATAAGAAATATCACAAATCTCAATGGGCGTACATTTTCAGGAAAACTCTGTGTGTTTGTTCATTTACTTGTCGATAGTTATAAATTTGCTTCTTCTAATAATTAAATTTAATTAAAAATAGTAAGTAGACAAACAACGTGAAATTCACTAAAACTTCATGGAAACAAATGTGTTTTCTTTAATTATATTACCTCTCAGATGTCATATAAATTAAATAATATGACCAGTCATAAAAATATAGATTAAAAATTAAGTCTGAACGAGAGTCAAACCGTGGCCTCATACATGTTCTTTTCATGAAGCTCGAAACTAAACACTTCAACACCATGAACTCTAACATCTAGTACCTTCGTAGATGTACATCCTCACAGCTTTAAGCAGGTTGCTTCCACCTAGTTTCAGCATTTCATTTGTTATCTACATTTCTATTCTGGAAGCCATCATATGACACACAGTGGAGGGTTGTCTTCTTCCCTGTTCCACTCTCAGATACAGGTAGAGCAAGGGAAAAATGTCTGTCTAAATGCCTCTATATCGGCCCAAATTTCTCGTATCTTACCTTCATGGTTTTTATGTGAAATGTATGTTGGTGGCAGTAGGACCGTTGTGCAGTCATCTTCAAATGCTGGTTCTCAAAATTTTCTGAATAGTGCTCATTGAAAAGAACATCACATTCCCTCCACAAATTCCCATTTGACTTCGTGACATTACCATAACACTTGTGTGTTGTTCAAACCTACTGAGAACAAATCTAGCAGGCTGCCTTTGAATTGCTTCAATGTATTTCTTTAATCTGACCTGGCGTGGATTCCAAACACTTGAGCAGTACTCAAGAATAGGTTGCACTAGCATCCTACATGCAGTGTCCTTTACAGAAGAACCACACTTTCCTGAAATTCTCCCAATAAACTGAAGTTGACCATTCACCTTCTTTACCACATGCTTGTTCCATTTCATATTGCACTGCAACTTTACACCCAGATATTTACATGATGTGACTGTGTAAAGCAGGACACTACTAATGCTGTATCTGAACATTAAGGGTTTGTTTTTCTTACTCAGCTTCATTAACTTATATTTTTCTACATTTAGAGCCAGCTGCCCTTCATCGCACCAAGTAGAAATTTTGTCTTAACCAATCTTGTATCATGCTACAGTCACTCATCTTCAACACCTTTCCATACTCCACAGCATCATCAGCAAAATACTGCAGATTGCTGCCCACTCTGTCCACCAGATCGTTTATGTACATAGAAAATAATAGTGGTCATATCACACTTCCATGGGGCACTCATGATGATATCCTTGTCTGTGATGAACACTCGCCATCAAGACAACATACTGGGCTCTGTTACTTGAGAAGTCTTCAAGCCATTCATATATCTAAAACCTATTCTGTGCGCTCAAACCTTCACTATCCTATCTTCTTCAGGAGACTTTTTTTTTTAAAGTGCATTTTCAACTTCAGCACTGATTACTTCCAGCACTTCTTCCTGTGTAACATTCAGAGCCACTTGTTCTTCCTTGGGCATTCTGTAATGGCTATGATATACAACTCTTGGCAGAAATCTGTAACAATTTCACCATGTCTGTGACTACATCTCCTTTCTTGTTCTTGAGTTTCATAATTTTATATCTTCCCGTAGACATACTGGTCTTTAAAAATTTCATGTTTTGGTGGTTTCCAAAAGCTTGTATGATCAAATTATTATAAAATTTCCTCAGATCTTTCCTTATTTCTTTCCAGATAATCTTATTAGGAGTTGTGTATTCTGCTGCATCTGTGTCCATTGTATTCCTTTCTTCTGAATGATAGTAACTGAAAGTCGGCTGTTCTTGTCAGATTTCTGGAGTGAGACCCCTTTTGCCGCAATTTGGATGTTTGGTGTAATTTTCTCAGCAAGTTCATTTACTTCTAGGGACTTCAGATCTCCTATTGGATCAAGTTTCTCAGACGAAGTTTCCCGAAATGATGCTTTCTGTTTTCCTGAACAAATACCTGTCATTTCTCCCTTCCTGGCAGCAGGTAGTGGTGATTCAGGCAAGCTTGTTGGTAACATGCTGGGGACATATCACAGAGCTGCTTGTTTCAGGTGATCTTCCTAATAGTTCCTTTGCTGATGTGTGGCTCAAACCAAGTATTTCCTCAAACTCACTTTATTTCTGAGGTCATAAGCTGATTGCAAGTAGTACACAGTTGCATATGGTCACTGTTATTTAAAATTCAAAATATTATATGTGTTGGACATTAATGGTGAAAGAGAAGCAGAGTTATTATGTTCCAAAATGGATTTCACATTAAAAATAATTGGAGCCATCAATGTACAACCCAAAATTAGTGTGGTATAGCTTTTCCAATAAAGCTTGTCCTTGCTTATATCTCAGAAAGATTACGTTTTTATTGGTGGCTCCAATAGAGACCAGTAGCTACAATATTATTCTAGAGGGAATTTAAGGAGGCACTTTCACACAAATGACATGACAATTATATTTTTAGACCAATGCAAGAGAGTTCTAAATTAAAATCACTGTGTAATTTCAGGTCAGTCAGCATATTACCTGCAGTATCTAAAGCTGTGGAGTAAATAGTTCACGAACAGCCAATGGACTACCCTGAATCGCATTAGATCCATGATAAATATCAATAATGCTTCTGTAACACCATAGCACAGCAACTACATTAATCAAATCGATGGGCTCTATCAAATAAGTCATATTCAGATGTCAAATTATGATTTTAACACTGCTGCAGTTTGGGGAGATTTTTTTTTCTTTTTTTTTTTTTTTAATGAAATGGTTCAAGTGCACAGAGGAGAAGTCACAAAGGAAAACTGTGCTTTCTGGAGTCCCCTGGACTTCACTCTCAGCTCTCCTCATTTTTCCATGTACATCAGTGATATTTAATCTATCTTACAGTGTTGTAAATATAACTGAAATTACTGTGCACCACTATCTGTAATTTCTGTTTCAATTTGTTCTGATATCCAAAATCAGTATCTCTGTCTTTCAGTTAGTCTAACTTCCATTTCAGCATTCTCATAATTTTTCCTTTATATGCAATACCAATCTTTTGCCTCATTTTTGCAGCTACGAGGTTGTGGCCCAAGTCTCGAGTTTCATCCACAAAACCTAAGTACATTTTCAATGTCACTCACCTATCTTTTGGACACCAATACATGGTCCCTCTGATTTGTTTCATTCATTCCTGGAATTTTACAGGCCCCTTTGTTAATATTTTATCTTGGAAAATACATGCTTACTGCTTTAATATAATTGGCAGCTATAAACTGGGCAGCTCTCAGCTC
This sequence comes from Schistocerca nitens, assembly GCF_023898315.1. Taxonomy (NCBI): domain Eukaryota; kingdom Metazoa; phylum Arthropoda; class Insecta; order Orthoptera; family Acrididae; genus Schistocerca; species Schistocerca nitens. The sequence goes on along the minus strand of NC_064616.1, from coordinate 632,098,196 downwards.
ATTAGTACGTGTTCTCTCATGCAAGCTTTCTTTACCAAAAAGGGCAATGAAAGATTCTTATTTTCCAAGCTTTGTGTTATTATCTCCCAGGACTATTCTTGAATCATGTGCAGGTATCTTTTCACAGACTTGGTGCAGCTAAATCATGTGCAGGTATCTTTTCACAGATTTGGTGCAGCTAAATCATGTGCAAAGATCTTTTCACAGACTTGGTGCAGCTGATGTAAAAGCTGTCCACCAGATCCTCATCTGATCCTTCTGTTAGAGCGTATATGTTTACAAAAGTTGTATTCTGGAATCTACCTTTTGTTCTGAGGATGAATATTCTATACTTAAATGGTGTAAATGTGGGAATAGATTTGTGCATATCTTTTGCTGCAATCAATGCAATGCCCTGATCTTGTGTATCATTTCTCCCAGAGTAATCTAATGTAAAATTTTGCTTCTGTATCTCTCCTTTACACATCCATCTGATCTCTTGGAGGGCAACTAAGTCCAGCCTGTTTTTCAACACTTCTTAGGCTACAATATTCATTGCTTCTGGTTGTAGCAGGGTAAGTATATTTCATGTTCCAAATTTAAGAGTTCTGTTTGTGTATCCTTGTTCCTTAACTTATTTTGTCTTTGTGAGGTCACTCCAAGTTTCTCTGTTAAGTTATTTGCAACAGTAATTTTTTTTCCAAGGCAGGGGTGTTGGCCCTCCACTCAACCTTCTATCTTTGGAGGACTATTTCTCCCATGCTCATCTGCCCCTGCCACTGTTCACCACTGTGGTTGGGCACCCAGTCTTCCACAGGGTTGCTCAGCTTCTCAGGATTTGCCACCTTGGAGGTGAGGGCAGGATTGAGTAGAAGACGCTATGTGATTTTTATCTTGTCTAAAGTCATGTTTTATGCATCATTATCCCATTTTAATCCCAGAAATTACTGTGGTAAAGGACATAATGGGGGAATCTAGAAGACCTAGAAATAGTGAGTGGCATGATGAAGAATGTAGACAGTTGGTGCAGTGGAAGAAAGGAGCGAGTTTAAAATGTCTCCAACAAAATACAAGAATTAACCGGGCTATGTATAATGAAAATAGGATAGAAGTGGCAGGGATATTCAGAAGAAAGAAAAGAGAAGCCTTAAAGAGGAAAATAAGATATTAAAGGGTACTATAATAGGAATGAAAGTAGAAAGTTTTAAAAGATGTTAAAAGAAGGAACACATGGGTACAGGCCTAAAATAATAGGTTGGAAGGATAAAGATGGAAACCTGCTGACAGAATAGTGGAGAGTGAAGGACAGGTGTAGAGAATATTTCAAAGAAATGTTGGACAGTTATTTCACTGGCAGAGAGCAACAGTTGTAGCTTACAGTAGGACAAAAAATAGAAGCTCGTAATCTTGCAAAAGTACAGAAGGTGTTGAACTATAAAAAAAATAAAATAAAAATAAAAAATGCAAACCTCCAGTAAATGATGGAATAATTTCCGAACTGCTAATCTGTTTAATATGGAATTAAAATCACGAAAGAATTCCAGAAGAATGGACTATAGATGTGATTCAGTCCGTATATGAGAAATGTGACAAGTCGCGTTGCTCTAACGGAGAAGAATCACTCTATTGAATGTGGCATTTAAGGTTTTATCCAGAATCCTGTACTGTTGACTAGCCCCATGTGGGTTATTATCAGTGCAGCTTTAGATCTAATAGATCAACTGTGGACCAATTATTCATTCTGAGACAGGGACTGGAGAAAATATATGATTATAATATAGAAGTCAAAAATAGCTATGTGGACTTCAACCAGGCCTTCAATAGTTGAAATAGGGAAGAGATGTGTATGGACTTTAGTTTTTTATTTTATATTCATTTATTTTTTGTGTCAGTCTTCTGATGGGTTTGGGCAGTCCACCATGAATTTATCTCCTCAACTAACACCAAACTAGAACTAGCACCCTATGACCTCAATTATTTGTCGGATTTATTCTCTCTTTCTTCTCCCACAGTTTTTACCCTCCACAGCTCCCTCTAGTACCATGGAAGTTATTCTCCAATGTCTTAACACATTGTCTCTCATCCTGTCCCTTCTTCTTCTTCTTCTTCTTCTTCTTCTTCTTCTTCTCCTTCTCAGTGTTTACCATTTTTCCATATGTTCATTTCTTTGCCAGTTCTGCGGAGAACCTCCTCATTCCTCATTTTATCAGTCTACCAAGTTTTCAACATTCTTCTATAGCACCAGATCTCCAGTGCTTTGATTCTCTTCTGTGCCAGTTTTTCCAATGTCCATGATTCACTTTCATACAATATTGTGCTCCAAACATTTAGTCACAGAAATTTCTTCCTCAAGTTACGGCCTATGTTTGATACTAGTAGACGTCTCTTGGGCAGGAATGACCATTTTGTTTGCGCTAGTCTGATTTTCATGTCCTCCTCCCTTTGTCCATCATAGGTTATTTTGCTTCCAAGATGGCAGAATTCCTTATCTCATCTACTTCATGATTACCAATTTTGATGTTAAGTCAATTACTATTCTCATTTATGTCACTGTTCATTACTTTTGACTTTTTCTGGTTTACTGTCAATCCATAGGGATGTTAGAAAATATAGAACTGCTTGGTATACCGTCCAAATAGATTTTGGTTATTAAAGCAATCTTGGCACGCTCCAAGGCAATGGTGACAGTGGATAGTGAATTAACTATCTGTTCCAGCAGCAATAAAGGAGTTAGAGATGTTGTTGTTATTTTGACAACACTTTTCAGTTTGACCTTAGAAAACTACAAATATCGGGACACACAGATGTAAGGAGCACAAAGTTGGCTGTATATGCTGATAATGTTGCAGTTCTCAGTTTGTGGGGTGGGGGAGTGGTTATGTAATTAAAAAACAGTATTCCATTTGAGTCCATAGACATATCACATCACTGCACTGGACAGATATTTGAATGTTGTGCAGGGGCAGTTGAATTTAGTGAAACTAAACTTCTAATTGTTGTTGTTTATAGGCCCGCTAACTCTGACTTCAGAGCATTTCTGCTCAAGCTAGAGAGGTCTGTTGATTCACTTTGTAGGAAGTACCAGAAATTAGTTATGCGTGGTGACTTCATTATAAATTTTGTGTATGATGGTGCAAGAAAAAGGATGTTGGTAGATCTCCTAAATTCGTATGATCTGATGCAGATTGTGTTTTTTCCAACTAGGGTGGAGGAGAACAGTAGCACAGCCATAGACAATATTTTTATTCATTCTTCATTACTAGATGGGCATTTTATAACAAACTTCCAAAAAAATTAAAAACCTTAAGTGGAAGCTGCCTTGAAGGAGTTCCTCAGCAATAAGTGTTTTTATAGCACTAAGGAATTCCTCTCAGAGGAGTGGAATACTTTCATTTGTATAAATAGTATTTACATGTACAAAAAAAGCAACATAATTTTTTATCTGTTAGACCTATTTTATATAATTGTTTCCCACAATGTTATAAGGGGAAATGATCAATATGTAAACTATCCAAAACAAATCCTTGTATTTGTCCATGGAGAATAAATAAATAAATAAACTTTAGTAGTAAAAGGGTGAATGGCCTTTCAGACCATGATGCACAAATTTTAAAACTAAATGGCTTTTGTACTCAAACGTCACATATAATTACAAACTATGTAGGAACGTTAATCAAACAGCAGTAGAGAATTTTTTAAACCTTCTCAAGGTTGTTTATAGTGCCGATAACATAGATGATAAGTACAATGCTTTCCTTAACACATTTATTGTGCTCTTTGAGAGTTGCTTTCCATTCGAACATTCTAAATAGGGTACTAGCAGTAATAGGCAGCCTGGGGTGGCTAACTGGTGGGATAAGGATTGCATGTAGAACAAAGAGGGAACTATATCAAAATGTTAGTAGTCACAATCAAGCTGCAGTAGCCCATTATAGACAATATTGTAAGGCGCTTAAAAATGTTGTTAGGAAGGCAAAGAGTATGTGGTATGTATATAGAATAGCTAATTCACAGGATAAAAATAAAACCATATGGTAAGTTGTGAAGGATGTGTCTGATCAGCAGCACAAGGTCGACAATATAAAGTCAGTTCGCAGTAAAAATATTTCTGTTACTGATAAATCAGATATATATACAGTATTTAACAATCATTTTCTGAGCATTGCTGGTGAATTAAATAAAAATTTAGTTTCTACTGGGAATCATATAACTTTCTTGGAAAATGCCTTTCCGATATTGATGTCTGAAATACTCCTCTGTGATACAGACAAGGGGGAAATTGAGTCAATAATTAAATCACTGAAGACTAAGGACACTCATGGTTATGATGGAGTGCTTAGCAGAATATTAAAGTAGTGTGCTGCACATGTTAGCCCTGTATTTAGCCATATTTGTAATTTTTAGACCTATTTCTATGCCATCAGTGTTTGCTAAAGTTATAGAAAAGGCTGTGTATGTAAGAATAATAGATCATTTTACATCACACGATTTGCTATCAAATGTACAGTTCGGCTTTAGAAGTCGTTTAACAACTGAAAATGATATATTCTTTTTTTCTCTGTGAGGTACTGGATGGGTTAAACAAAAGGTTTCAAATGCTAGGCATATTTTTTTTTATTTAACTAAGGCGTTTAATTGTGTTGATCAGAAAATATTGCTTCAGAAGTTGGACCATTACGGAATACGGGGAGTAGCTCACAATTGGTTCACCTCTTACTTTAGCAACAGACAGCAATAGGTCATTGTTCACAGTGTCGAGAATGGCTGTGATATGGGGTATGGTCAAGAGGAGAGTGCCCCAGGGATCAATGTTGTTCCTTATTTATGTAAATGATATGCCCTCTAGTACACGGGTAACTCTAAAATATTTCTGTTTGCTGATGACACTAGCTTGGTAGTAAAGGATGTTGTGAGCAACATTGGCTCAGTTTCAAATAGTGCAGTTCATGACCTAAGTTCATGGCTTGTAGAAAATAAACTAATGCTAAATCACACTGAGACTCAGTTTTTACAGTTTCTAACACACAATTCAACAAAACCTGACATTTTAATTCCACAGAATGGGCATATGATTAGTGAAACTGAACAGTTCAAATTTCTAGGTGTTCAGGTAGATAGTAAACTGTCACGGAAAGCCCACGTTCAGGATATTGTTCAAAGACTTAATGCTGCCATTTTTCCTATGCAAACAGTATCTGAAGAAAGTGATCATTCGACACGAAAAGTAGTCTACTTTGCTTATTTTCATTTGCTTATGCCATATGGTATTATATTCTGGGGTAACTCTTCCCATTATAAAACGATATTTTGGCTCAGAAACGGGTGGTTTGGGCAATAAGTGGTGTAAGTTCACAAACCTCTTATCGACCCCTGTTCATGAGTCTGGGTATGAAGACGGTATGTTGACATTGGCCTAATATATATATATATATATATATATATATATATATATATATATATATATATATATATAAAAAATAGAGGGAAAGATTCCACGTAGGAAAAATATATCTAAAAACAAAGATGATGTGAATTACCAAATGAAAGTGCTAGCAGGTCGACAGACACACAAACAAACTGCTTGTGTCTGTATATGTGTGGATGGATATGTGTGTGTGTGTGTGTGTGTGCGAGTGTATACCCGTCCTTTTTTCCCCCTAAGGTAAGTCTCTCCGCTCCCGGGATTGGAATGACTCCTTACCCTCTCCCTTAAAACCCACATCCTTTTGTCTTTCCCTCTCCTTCCCTCTTTCCTGATGAGGCAACAGTTTGTTGCGAAAGCTTGAATTTTGTGTGTATGTTTGTGTTTGTTTGTGTGTCTGTCGACCTGATATATACACTCCTGGAAATGGAAAAAAGAACACATTGACACCGGTGTGTCAGACCCACCATACTTGCTCCGGACACTGCGAGAGGGCTGTACAAGCAATGATCACACGCACGGCACAGCGGACACACCAGGAACCGCGGTGTTGGCATACGGAGCTCCATCGCAGTCTTTAACACTGGTAGCATGCCGCGACAGCATGGACGTGAACCGTATGTGCAATTGACGGACTTTGAGCGAGGGCGTATAGTGGCCATGCGGGAGGCCGGGTGGACGTACCGCCGAATTGCTCAACACGTGGGTTGTGAGGTCTCCACAGTACATCGATGTTGTCGCCAGTGGTCGGCGGAAGGTGCACGTGCCCGTCGACCTGGGACCGGACCGCAGCGACGCACGGATGCACGCCAAGACCGTAGGATCCTACGCAGTGCCGTAGGGGACCGCACCGCCACTTCCCAGCAAATTAGGGACACTGTTGCTCCTGGGGTATCGGCGAGGACCATTCGCAACCGTCTCCATGAAGCTGAAGCTGGGCTACGGTCCCGCACACCGTTAGGCCGTCTTCCGCTCACGCCCCAACATCGTGCAGCCCGCCTCCAGTGGTGTCGCGACAGGCGTGAATGGAGGGACGAATGGAGACGTGTCGTCTTCAGCGATGAGAGTCGCTTCTGCCTTGGTGCCAATGATGGTCGTATGCGTGTTTGGCGCCGTGCAGGTGAGCGCCACAATCAGGACTGCATACGACCGAGGCACACAGGGCCAACACCCGGCATCATGGTGTGGAGAGCGATCTCCTACACTGGCCGTACACCACTGGTGATCGTCGAGGGGACACTGAATAGTGCACGGTACATCCAAACCGTCATCGAACCCATCGTTCTACCATTCCTAGACCGGCAAGGGAACTTGCTGTTCCAACAGGACAATGCACGTCCGCATGTATCCCGTGCCACCCAACGTGCTCTAGAAGGTGTAAGTCAACTACCCTGGCCAGCAAGATCTCCGGATCTGTCCCCCATTGAGCATGTTTGGGACTGGATGAAGCGTCGTCTCACGCGGTCTGCACGTCCAGCACGAACGCTGGTCCAACTGAGGTGCCAGGTGGAAATGGCATGGCAAGCCGTTCCACAGGACTACATCCAGCATCTCTACGATCGTCTCCATGGGAGAATAGCAGACTGCATTGCTGCGAAAGGTGGATATACACTGTACTAGTGCCGACATTGTGCATGCTCTGTTGCCTGTGTCTATGTGCCTGTGGTTCTGTCAGTGTGATCATGTGATGTATCTGACCCCAGGAATGTGTCAATAAAGTTTCCCCTTCCTGGGACAATGAATTCACGGTGTTCTTATTTCAATTTCCAGGAGTGTATATAAAGACAAAGAGCTCTTTGTCTTTTAATATGTCTGCTTGTGAGATGTCTGCTTGTGTCTGTTTATGTGTTGATGGATATGTGTGTGTGTGTGGGAGTGTATACCCGTCCCTTTTTCCCCCTAAGGTAAGTCTTTCCGCTCCCGGGATTGGAATGACTCCTTACCCTCTCCCTTAAAACCCACATCCTTTCGTCTTTCCCTCTCCTTCCCTCTTTCCTGATGAGGCAACAGTTTGTTGCGAAAGCTTGAATTTTGTGTGTGTGTTTGTTTGTGTTTGTTTGTGTGTCTATTGACCTGCCAGTGCTTTCGTTTGGTAAGTCACATCATCTTTATATATTTATATATTTTTATATATATATCTTACTGCCATTTCTTGTTAACAATATTAGTTTATTCCCAAGAATAAGCAACTTTCACTCAGTTAATACTGGGCAGAAATCAAACCTGCATTTAGATCGGACTTCCTTAACTCTTGTGCAGAAAGGTGTGCAGTATACGGCTGCATCCATTTTCAGTAAGCTACCACTCAAATTCAAAATCTTTAGTAGTAATCTACGAGCTGTCAAATCGAAACTGAAGAGTTTCCTCATGGGCCACTCCTTCTTTTCTGTTGAGCAGTTCCTTGAAAAAGTAAGCTGATTCTTGTTGTATTGTTGATTGTGTTTACTTAAACTTTTGGATTGACTTTTTTCAGATTTATAAACATTTTATTTTTATCTGTTATTACTTTTATGTTGTAGTTTCATGTACTGAGACATTCCATGACCTTGGAGATTTGCTCCTCAATTTAGTCCTACGGAACTTGACGTGTGAATAAATAAATAAATAGATGAATGGCATCATTAGAGAGAGCAGTGGTGAAAGTGAAAGGAGCCACATAGCATATAGGACTAGAAATTAATGAATCAAAAACTAAATATATGAAACTCTGTAGAACAGGGGACAGGCAGTTTAATAACAGGTGAGCAGCAGGTTTTAATTTTGAGCAAATGGAAGGTTGTGAATACGTAGAAGCTGATATTCAGTTCCATATCCACTGAAATAAAAGCCTTAATTTTAAGTGATCATAGGTGTTAATACACATTTAAAAAGTTAGGATGGTAAATCAAAAATTCAGAATGACTATATATAAGGCTATGATTAGGCCAGTGGTTACATGTGGATGTGAAGCATGAACACTAATGACCAACAACCCAGAATTTTTGAATGAATAGCACTGTGGCAAATTTATGGGGGAATCGCAAATAATAATGACGCTTGGAGAGCAAGGATCAATTAGGAGTTGGATTGCCTCATACAAGGAGCTAACATCGTAAGGCTAATTAAAAGTAAAAGAATAGCCTGGCTGGAGCACATCCTATGGACGAAGGACGCAACTATTATAGAGAAGGTCTTCCATTGGAAACCTACAGGAAGAAGATGGAAAGAAAGACAACGCAAACAATGGCTGGATATTGTGGAAGAAAACATCAGAGCCCTAGGAATTAAAGGATGGAGACAGAAAGTAAACAAGGGGACAGAATGAAAGGAAATCATTAAGAAGGCAAAGACCCATACAGAGTTGTAAAGCCACAAGAAGAGAAAGAATAAATATAACTGACAATCTGATGATTCCAGAAGGATCTAAGTCCAATTGTAGGAATATCAGTTCTGCCACATGTAATGAATGCTGACCTTAGTTCAGTATTATAGTGAGTGGGAAGCGTGGGTCTTAAAATAAACCATAATACACTCCTGGAAATTGAAATAAGAACACCGTGAATTCATTGTCCCAGGAAGGGGAAACTTTATTGACACATTCCTGGGGTCAGATACATCACATGATCACACTTACAGAACCACAGGCACATAGACACAGGCAACAGAGCATGCACAATGTCGGCACTAGTACAGTATATATCCACCTTTCGCAGCAATGCAGGCTGCTATTCTCCCATGGAGACGATCGTAGAGATGCTGGATGTAGTCCTGTGGAACGGCTTGCCATGCCATTTCCACCTGGCGCCTCAGTTGGACCAGCGTTTGTGCTGGATGTGCAGACCGCGTGAGACGACGCTTCATCCAGTCCCAAACATGCTCAATGGGGGACAGATCCGGAGATCTTGCTGGCCAGGGTAGTTGACTTACACCTTCTAGAGCACGTTGGGTGGCACGGGATACATGCGGACGTGCATTGTCCTGTTGGAACAGCAAGTTCCCTTGCCGGTCTAGGAATGGTGGAACGATGGGTTCGATGACGGTTTGGATGTACCGTGCACTATTCAGTGTCCCCTCGACGATCACCAGTGGTGTACGGCCAGTGTAGGAGATCGCTCCCCACACCATGATGCCGGGTGTTGGCCCTGTGTGCCTCGGTCGTATGCAGTCCTGATTGTGGCGCTCACCTGCACGGCGCCAAACACGCATACGACCATCATTGGCACCAAGGCAGAAGCGACTCTCATCGCTGAAGACGACACGTCTCCATTCGTCCCTCCATTCACGCCTGTCGCGACACCACTGGAGGCGGGCTGCACGATGTTGGGGCGTGAGCGGAAGACGGCCTAATGGTGTGCGGGACCGTAGCTCAGCTTCATGGAGACGGTTGCGAATGGTCCTCGCCGATACCCCAGGAGCAACAGTGTCCCTAATTTGCTGGGAAGTGGCGGTGCGGTCCCCTACGGCACTGCGTGGGATCCTACGGTCTTGGCGTGCATCCGTGCGTCTCTGCGGTCCGGTCCCAGGTCGACGGGCACGTGCACCTTCCGCCGACCACTGGCGACAACATCGATGTACTATGGAGACCTCACGCCCCACGTGTTGAGCAATTCGGCGGTACGTCCACCCGGCCTCCCGCATGCCCACTATACGCCCTCGCTCAAAGTCCGTCAACTGCACATACGGTTCACGTCCACGCTGTCGCGGCATGCTACCAGTGTTAAAGACTGCGATGGAGCTCCGTATGCCACGGCAAACTGGCTGACACTGACGGCGGCGGTGCACAAATGCTGCGCAGCTAGCGCCATTCGACGGCCAACACCGCGGTTCCTGGTGTGTCCGCTGTGCCGTGCGTGTGATCATTGCTTGTACAGCCCTCTCGCAGTGTCCGGAGCAAGTATGGTGGGTCTGACACACCGGTTTCAATGTGTTCTTTTTTCCATTTCCAGGAGTGTAAGTTACTAAAGATCTTTGTTGCAGCAAAACTTAGTCAGAGAACATAATGTTTCATGATAACAAGTTACCCTAGCAAAAGTAACATTAAAAACTCTCACCATAATTTTGGATGCATACACAAACTATGAAGAATGAATTGTTATAGCATATACAAAATCTGTCGTATATGCAGTTCAAAACTTGAGAAACAATATTTGCAAGTAAATTTCAGAAAAAACTATTGTAGTCACTAGTCTTATCAGATTTCTGCTACTGTGATTATGAACTTGTGTGAATAATGTTTTCTTTCAGCACCAATGTAATTGAAACTTTTAAAAGAGCTGCCTATCACTCAGGAAACAGTTTAGTAAAATCCTTCTTCGTGGGGTTTTGGTGGAGTGGCCTATTCACATAAATGGAAATCTGTCTCTTCTGTTGCATCCTCTCCAGGACTTTCAAGGTTCCTTTCAGGTTTATTGCCACTTGGTTATATGTTGTATCCATCACAGTTGAGTTTCAGTAACAAGTGGCTCATTCCTGTAGCATGTCAAGCCAAATTTTCTATTGTTTTCTGCCATTGTTGTTTCCATAAGTCATTCATGGCTGTCATTAGTCAAACTGTAACAATAGGATCTTCTTCCTTCCTTTATTTGTCCATGAGTGTGTCACACTCCACTACTCAGCTTGGAGTGCATTCTGTCTGTGCACCTTGCGGGACTGTCTTCAGCACAGCTTCGAGTAATAGCTTGTTGAATCTCTCAGTTTTCTAATACTGCGGGAAACTAGTTAACTGCCCCCTTGTGTAACCTTGGAAAGCAGTCTGGTTGGCACTCTTTATATTCCATTGTGATGTGGAGTGTGGAAGTCTACTTCGGTCACAGCAGGTTGGTGCTGACTCCTATAAAACTCATCCAACATTTTCATGTGGCTGGTAGTGTTGTACATGTTAGCCCTGTAGTTGAAAAAGTCGAATCATGGAGATCTCTGAGTCCCAAATTTTCAATTTAAAGTTCATTTTATGTCTGGGATCATGTAGCAGGTGAAGCCCATAGTTATCATCTCATTCATTCAGTCTAAGGTCCCCAGTGAGACTGCTTTGATAGCCCCATCTACTGTGGTGTAAATGATAGGCACCAACATACAATATTGAATGATCATATAAGTATTTAGGGAGTATCTTTGGTGGCAGATCTGGGATATAAGGGCTTATGGACATTAACTAAGGTCATTCCATCCTTTTTAATTCCTACAGCATACTCAGATTGCTCATCTGAGGGTGTCACGTGCACCAGAAGTCCATTTCTTACTAACATTACCATTCTATGCTTCTCATACTCTTTCAGTGCTACTGCATCATAGCCAGGAACCGTCGGTCTATTCATTGAATCTTTGGAGATGTGAATCTCCTGAAGGAGAGCCACACTTGCGTCCACTGTAATAAAAATTCTTTTTAGTACCTCTCCCTTCACTTTTCCATGTTAATGTGGCATATGTCCAATACCTTAATCATATGCCCATCCTTCATGAACCTCTGTTTATGCCTTTGTTTCTACTGGGAAGCAGTAACATGTTCATTTGCTTCATGTGTGTAGTCTTTCCGCCCCTATGATTGTTCTCAGTGTTGCACAGGAGACACCATCAATGTCGACACCATAGAATAACTTTCCTCTTATTAGATGACAACTGTCCTCCTCCTGATCAGTGACAAACCAGTATCACTGTCATTCTCAACATTATCCCAGTTGTCATCTCTCTGCATCTCTCTTCTATCTATCTTGCTAGTCTTACCTCATTATTTCTCACTCTTCCCATATAACTTCCCATTTCTTTCAGGCACAATCATATTCTATCACACCATCATAGCAGGTCCCAGCCTTCAGTATCCTCTTCAGATGATACAGTAGGAGAAAAGAGAAAATTATAAATGAATATCTTAAAACATGTACAACCTTTTTTTGCCTGTTCTACTTGTAAGTTAAATAAAGAACAATTAAAATATATGGCATTTATATCTAATGAGTGCCATTTTGTTCATTACATGCATCTTTGAACTAAACTTCATAGTAAAAATTAGGTAATTATAGAAGTAGAACCAAGTGTGCCTTGCTGATCCTAATGTTTCCACCAGATACATGCATCCTGTATACAACAAATCTTTAAATGTAAGAACCATAAAAAACTATGAAAGTGATAACAGTTATTAGTGATATAAATATAGAGTGCAAATTGCTAGGGTCTTAAAACTGTATTTAAAATAAAGTGAATTATTGGTAATAAAAGGAAAAACGGGAGTGATCCAGCTATGATACATATTTTTGATGGCTGATGGCATTGCACTTTGGATTGCAAGATGTTTACACCACTGGCCACAAACTCAGAAGACATAATGCAGCCTCAACAACACAGGTTGGCACTCCATTGTAGACTGCTTGCATTCCCATTCTGGCTATGAGGTGTTAATGTTAACTGGGCAGATGCTCAAAAGTGGAGATTCGTCCCAACTAGTACAGTACAGCAATCTATACAAAGAGATCCCATCATCTTAAGCACACATGCAGGGTGTAGCAACCACCTCGTCTGAACAGACTGTCCTGAATATTAAAATATGCATCAGTTGTAAATTAGTTCTGCTGATTGAGGAGTTTGCCCAGTTCTTTCTGTTTTATAAAATATGTCTTGATTCTCTTAAAATTCTAACTGTGTACTTTTCAACTTTGCATTAAATTTTGGCTGTTTCTCAGTGTTACCAATATTATGTCCCTTCTTTTCAATATGTAAGCCGAATTGTAGATGTGCTTCTTGAATCTTCAGTTGAAGGTCCTGTCTGCCCATCTGGCTTGAGCTGTGGATTTAACACCACTGAATTAAATTGCCAACCAAGCTCAGTTCAGATGTGGAATGATTGTGGACACAAACCCAGAGGTAACACAAATAATTTGCAACATTTAACAATAAATTACAAATAAATCTGTAAGTTACAGCAAACAAATATACCACATCATAGCATAACACAATTTACAACAAATTCAAATGATATGGGCATTGCAGGTGCAGTGAACAGTGTAGCCTTCACAACGGCACCTTCGGCCTTTCTGGCGACTACCTTCACAAATACATTGACAAACAAAAGGCTTAGGAGAAATCGAAAACACACATATAAAATCATTGCAGAATATTGCACTAATAATAATAATAATAATAATTTTATTGTCTTTAAGCCATTACAGCAATAGACAAAGTCATACATATAATACAATACAGTACAGTACATGCTATAGAAGGACAGAATTGTTAAGAACTTTACAGTTTAATATCACAGGTCATGAAATCCTTTACATTGTAGAATGGGTTTACAACCAACCAGTCATGAAGTGTTTGTTTGTATTGTTGCTCTGGTAAATTTTGTATACCTTGTGGAAGTTTGTTAAATAATTTGTGGCCCATAAGTTCATAGCTGTTAACTGATTTTGACAGTCTGTGGTAGGGCGTATAGATAGAGCTGTTTGTCCTAGTGCTGTAACAATGTATATTTGCCCTGCGTTTTACTTTAGGTAAGTTCTTTTTTGTGTAGAGTAAAACATAATAAAAATATAGGTTTATTACTGTCATGATTTTTTGTTGAGTAAACAAAGGTTTACAATGAGCCTTGTATGGTGAGCCTGTAATTATCCTAATAGCTTTCTTTTGCAGCAATAGTATATCATGCACACAAGTGGAGTTTCCCCATAAAATAATGCCATAGGATATGATGCTTTGGAAAAATGAGTAGTAAGATACTCTAACATAATTTTTAGGTACACAGTGCATTAATCACCTTAACAAATAGATTACCCTAGACAATATACCGCTAATATATTTAATATGTGGATTCCAAGAAAGTTTATCATCCAAATATACCCCCAAAAATTTAACACAACTAGGATCATCTCATGGAAACTTGTCTTTTAAACTAAATACCATCTGCTGGGTTTTGCTTTCATTAAGCAAGAACCCATTTGCTTTAAACCAGAGTGAAGCTTGCTCAATTGTCTCTGTAACACATGTTTTAAGGCTATTAAGATCATTACTGCTGTTCAGAAATGTTGTATCATCAGCATAGAGTACTGTTCTGGATTTGATAAATGATGGCAGGTCATTTATCATTATTAGGAAAAGGAAAGGGCCCAGCACAGATCCCTGCGGAACACCTACCTCAACTTGTTCTATACTGGACATTTCTTTCCCAACACAGACGGCTTGCTTACGGTTTTGTAAATATGATCTTAATAGCTTAAGGCTGTTACCTTTAACATCATAAAAGTCCATTTTTTCGAGTAGTAGTGTATGTTCTACACAGTCAAAGGCTTTGCTTAGGTCACAAAAAGTCACTTGGGCGAAGCATTTATCTTCAAATACTTGATGGATGTATTTAACAACATTGTCTATGGCATCAATGGTTGACAGGTTTTTCCTAAAGCCATACTGTGATCCACTTATTAATCCTATGTTATCAAAGTAAACAGATAATTGTTGGTAAATTATGCATTCTAGAACTTTTGAGAAAACTGGGACTATGGATATTGGCCTGTAACTTGAGACAGAATTTTTATCTCCTTTTTTATGTACTGGAACTACCCTAGACAGTTTAAGCTCATCAGGGAAAAAACCCTCCAGTATACACTTGTTTATACAATATGTTAGGGGGTACACTATACAGTCTATTACTTTCTTAAGCATGTTACAAGACAGGTCATATATGTCTACACTGTCTGATGGTTTTAACTGCTTCACTATTCTTAACACAAAACCAGGTGAGACCTCAAAAAAGTTGAAGGTACTTGTGTTTGTTGATGACCTAGCAATATTTTTTGACAGTAACTGTGATGAGCTGATTTCAGGTTTAATTATAGCACTTCCTACTTCCTCAACTGATTTAATAAAAAAGTCATTAAATTCCTGGGGAGAGATACTAATTTTGTCACTTCTTTTATCTTTGGCGACACTATTTATTAGAGTCCATGCTACTTTGCACTTATTGGTGGATTTCTCAATACTTCAGAGATTGTGTGCTTGTTTGGCTTCCACAATTGCTTTTTTGTACTCATTCCTAGATCTAACATAGGCTAGTTTAGCATGGTTGGTTTTCAGATTTTTATAAATATTGTACAACAACATAACTTGATTTTTCAAAGTAGACAGCTGTTTTGTGTACCATGTATTTTGTCTATTTGGAACTTTTGCTTTTAGGACTCTGTCAGTTACTTTGCATTTCTTTATTGGTATGCAGTCATTAAAGTGTCCCAAAAATGCTTTGAGAAACCTATCAAATAGTACCTTTGTTGGCAGATAATTGCTTAGAGTATAATGTGTCTCATCATAACACAGGCCAAACCAATCTCTGTTAGAAAGGGACGTATGAAACCTGTCAATTTTCTCATCTGTGACTGGTCTAGTGACCACAACTTCTGGGACAAGCTTATTTACATAACTCTTATCAAGAGGGAACCTACTTGTATAATTTAAAGATACTGAATCATGATCAGAATATGGAAATACTGTCACAAAACATGATTCTTCTGTTGTTTTAAAATTTACAAAAATATTGTCAAGACATGCATGTTCTCTTGTAGGTTTGTTATTGACTGAATGTAAGTTGCACTGTCTTAGTAGGTTTTGGAGTTCAGTGACAGTACATTTTTGTGTTGTGACATCAAATTCAGCATTCACATCTCCACCTATCACAATATCATAATGTATCCATCTAGTATCTGTAAGTACATGTAACAGCAGGTCCAGTTTTTCTAAAAATACATTGGTTATACCCTTAGGTGACCTGTACAGGGAAATTACAACTAACTTAAAACTGTCTATTACTATACCAGCAGCTTCAAAGTTCTGTTCATCACACACAAAATCTAGATCTAATCTATTGAACGTACCGATAAGTGACTTGTTAACATATATTGCCACACCACCTCTTAAATTCAATTTTCTGCAGTAGCTACTGGCTAGAATATAATCATCAAATTTAATAAATGTAAGTTCACTCTCACTAGCCCAGTGTTCACTTAAACAAAAGATATCAAACTTATTTTCTAATCCAAAGTCATTGACAATAAATTCTTTATCCCTTACTCCTTCAATGTTAAGATAACAGATTATAAAATCAAACCTGTCTTTCTTTACAGATGCACTATTTTGTTGAGAGGCTATTAAATCTCTGATGAAGCACTCAATAACACCATAATTCAAAAACCAGAAAACTGCTCTAAGAGGATCAAAACCTACTAGGCCAATCTTGATGTAATACAAAAAATACAGTTTATAAAACTTAGCAATCAATAAATGAACCACATAATCTTTACTAATAGAACTGCAGGCACTCACCATTTCCTGCACTGAAGTGTTGCTTGTTCCCTACCATAAAAATCCATCAGTCATGTATCTGGAAGCATCCACAATCCACAACTAGTAGAGGCAATACTTGGCAGGTCCATCTAATTTGCCCAATTACATACAAATAACACACTGTATTTGCCAATTGTAGACTATGGCTACCACTGACAGTCTCCTCCAAGGTGCACTATGTAGACCCTCAGACACCAACTATGTGCCAATTAGCTAGAGTGACGCTGCAAACAAACTCACACTGGGTCTTCCCTCGAACAGAGACAACAAATACTGACTAGCCAGAGAAGACACTACTAACCAAGCCTCCCATAAACAAGACACTGGTGGACAGGACACTCAGAGACTCCTCACTGAGGCACGCCATGTGCACTCCTGTAATCTGGCTCACACAACTTGACTACCTCCTAGAGAAGTGCAGCATTGAGCACAGTTGCAGATCTTTGCCTGTCAATAGCAAACTGGCTCAACCTTCCCTGCTTAAACCAAAGCTGGAGTTGGAGGCAAGGGAGGAGGAGAATGATTTGGCCTACTGTAACCTGGTTTCTTCATCCCCATCATCCTTATCATCCTACTTACATTGGCTCCAATGAACCTGAATTCATTTCCTTGTTTTAGGATTCTGGACTCAATAACTGATTGGGGTACTCTCTCAGATGACCTCATACGGTCCTATAAGTCACAGTAGCATCTTCTCCATAATGCCCTGTGTGCCTCTACTATGTGCATGAAGATTCTACATGTATACCAAATCCCTGACATGAAGGAAAAGTCCGCTACATCCTTGGTTGTACAGCTTTGCCCACCTTTAATACAAGTGAGAGATACTGTGATGAGCTGCATCCCTTTTCTTCTTGATAATAATCAGTTAAGAGTCACTGATCATACACAGATTACTGAGTGGGGAATTGTTGGGTAGGCCAGCATGAGCTTGGCTGCTGTGGTCTTATGCGTCTCATGATCTGCAGTATTGAAAATGAAGGGCAGCCACCTGACTGAGCTATCCCACCTTGACTTATTATGAGAGTGGTTAAGAATTAATGCCAACTGCAGATTCCAGATGATGCATTCAACAAAGGATGGCTGAGGGAAATAAGTTTTTGTAGTAACATGATAGATGGTGTGATTGAAACAAAATATCTTAAATGGCCTGGAAAGAAGTGTTGCTGCATTATGCTAGGTAGACCAAAACTGGTGAAAATACTTATAAGATATTAAATGGTCACAGTGGTGGTTACTAACCTTCTGGGTATCAACCAGACAAATCTACTGAGTGCACATACTGTGACAAATATATACAGATGCCCATCCTTCATGTATGACAAGGGTCCTATGAAGTTCATAAAAAATTTGTTTATGGGACTACTATCTCAGGAGGACAATAGGAACTGTGGTGGGTATTGGAATTTGGTTTTGCTGTCTTGTACAGTTCACATTGCCCAGTTAATCTTTTAACATTCTTTGAAAGATCACTCTACATGAGGTGTTCTTTAATCTTCTGGAAGGTCTTTGTAAAGCCCAGATGCCAGCCACCCAAAGAAACATTGAAATAATTGAACACTGCTAGTATTAGGTGCTTTGGCAAGCAGATCTTCATCTGGTCATCAAATTGAATCAGATAAACCAATAGTCCCCTTGAAATGGAATACCAATCAACTATCTCTTCTTGACCCAGTCCCTCCAAAATCTTGCTGATCTTGGGTTACTGCCTCTGCTCTGCTTCAAATTACAAACAGCAATGTAATCTTAGTCAAGACAGCAGTACCCCTTCCGAAGGCTGTCCCAAGGTACTGGAATTCAAACTGGGTGACTCCTCCTCAAACATCAGACTGAAGGTGTCTGTGATCTGACTTTCAGCCCTATGTGTGTGTTTCATCCAAAATTTTAAAGCAGAAATGTGTACCAGCCAACGAGCAAAACTGCCAGTCTTTCTAAGCCCCATCAGCACCCAGCTCAATGCCTGATTATCAGTTTTAAGCTCAAATTACTTGTGCTCAAGATAAAACCTGAACTTCTCCAAGGCGAAGAAGACTACAAAGACCTCTAACTTATATACCAAGTAGCTTTGTTCCAAGTCTGATAGACACCGTGACACTTATGCCAGTGGTCTGTGTTCACCTTCCTCCCATTGAGGCAACATGGCAGCAACACCACTAGTCATTGCATCAGTTTGCACCACAAAGTCTTTATTAAAGTCAGGTATCACCAAGACTGGAGCACTGGCTAAAGCCGTCTTCGGGGAATCAAATTCTGATAGTTGTACATGAGTTCACCAAAAATCCTCAACTTTTATTCACAGCTGATTAAATGGTGTGGCAAGCTGGCCAAAATTAGCAATAAACTTCTGGAAGAAATTCACCATTCCAATGAACACTACTATGTACTGTTAACCAAGTTGATCTTAGATGGCTTAACAGTAAAGGTAGACAATATAAAACCTGACCCATGAGTCCCAGATGTTCATCAAAGGCCTCGCTGTATATCACAACATCATTGAGGTAGCTGTAGATGCAGCAGGATTTTAGTTCCTCATAGACAGTGTCCAATAACCCGGAAAGAACCACAGGTTGCATGGTTACCCAAAGGGAACATGATTGAACTCAAAGAGACTGTAATGTGTACAGAAAGCCATAGCTGCTTTTGACTTTTCTGCCAACAGGATTTGAAAGTAAGCTTGGCTCAAATCTATAACACTGAAAAAATGAGCTACATAAAATCAAGAGAAACAATTATAAGAGATCAGGCATTGGAACTGATTCCAGCACCACCTTCTGGTTCAAGGCCCAATATTTTACTACCGGATGGTACCCTGCCTCACCTGCCTTAGGAACTGGAAAAATAGGTGATGAATATGAGGAGACTGGAGGTCTAATAACTCCATCCTTCAGCAGCTGATCCACAATTTTTGTATCTCGTCCATTTTTGATGGTGATAAAAAATACAGGGTTTGTCTCATAGGGGTGTAATCAGTCAGCCAGAAATGTTGTTTGATCTTGTTAATGACTCCCAAATATTTGGTGAGAAGCTCAGAAAAACACCCTAGATCACGAAGCAACTGTTCTGCTTGATCTTTGCTCAAATGATTCACACTAAATCCTCTGGCCTCACAACTGATGACACAAAACCTCTGCTGAACATTATGCTGACAAAAGGAAATGTTCACCTCCTCCTCAAACAAAACAAAAAAAAAAAAGTTTGTCAGCATAGATCAATGTACATCCAGTCTTAATTAAAAAATGACATCCTTCAACCACCAAAACTGGAGAGGCCACAAAAACTTAACAGTCTTGACCGTCAAGTGACACTGGCCAACTATCAATAGCATACTACCATTGGTTGCAAAACATTTCTTCTGCACATGGCATATCAGCCCAAACCCTCCCATGCCATGAAATGAAATGTCGTGTGGCTAGGGCTTCCCGTCGGGTACACCGTTCGCCTGGTGCAGGTCTTTCGAGTTGACGCCACTTTGGCGACCTGCGTGTCGATGGGAATGAAATGATGATGATTAGAACAACACAACACCCAGTCCCTGAGCGGAGAAAATCTCCGACCCAGCCGGGAATCGAACCCGGGACCTTAGGATTGACATTCTGTCACGCTGACCACTCAGCCACTGGGGCCAGACTGTGATACTAGAAGTTGTCCTTGCTGTCTGATAAAGAGACAAAACTGCCAGAATCAACCAATGTGCAGACCATTTCAGACTTTAAAAGGGAACACACAAAGGGTAAAGGATGCATGTGCAACTCATGACTTTCCTTAACACTAAGTGATAGTTCACGGCCCATCTGGCCCTGTGCCACCCCCGGACAGTGTCATTTGTTTCTAAAAGCCTCTTGTGGTTGTTGACAATTGCAGACCACATTACCGGGGTGATGGTAATGAAAACAGACAACCTTCTGAAACCATTTTCATGTAGTATTTGGAGGTTGCTCACTTTCAGCTGTTTCCAAACAGTCCACCTCCAATGTTAATTTATGCTTTTGGTTTGGAAACCTAATGTTCTCAGCCACTGAACACACTTCATGCAGATCAGCAAACACAATCAGTCTCTCACACAACACCATACAGGACCAATCTTGCATATGCATTCCTTTAAGGATTAGGCACACCATCTTACTTTCTGATAATTTAATAGATAAAGCAACACTGGCCACATGAATACTTTTCACATAAGTATGTGAGGGTCTTGCAGTCATTGCACTCAAAAAACACACTCATTAATCAAGTCTTTCCTCTGTAAAACTGAGAATTCATTTGTTAATTTTAATTTACAAAATGAATTAAAGATAGCTATAGGACAATACCTAGAAAACGTTTTAATGAATACCATAAAAAACTGTTGAATAGTAATCAAATTCTGTGTGTATGTGGGAAATGTATTTATAAATGATTTTTAATAATCATTTGAAGGAATGTTTGATAATAAACTTTTTGAAATATCATTGATGACGAAAAATGATGGTTAAGAAAACAACAAACTCAGTGTGATACGAAAACAAAAATGTATTAACTGTCAAGAAATTAAAGATTGTTATTGTGTTTACTGAGATTCATGATGTAGACAAACTTACACATCAATATAAAAATCGTATTCAGCAATATAAAAAAATCAGAATTATCAGAAATACATTCAAACTCATCAGCATTGAAAAAAAAATGTTTAACATGCCACTAAATTAAAAACTGTTTGCTTTTACTTGACTCCATCATTTAAAGACAAATATTCAAGCAAATGTAAGATTTGTTTTATATAATACATGGAAAAAAACAATCCTTGTGATAAAAATCAGGTTGAAACAAATTAAAAACAATTTAAAATTGTTTTAATTTATTTTTATCTTATATTCAATTACTTTTAATAATTAATTCTTACTTATCATTTTTTAAATTTCTAATAAATTTTTTTCCTTATAATAATAATAAAGGAGTGAGGTGATAAAAAATCATCATGAACTCAGATTAATGTAAAATTCTTACCGCTGGTTCATCTTAAACTCAAATTTATATTTGTCCTATATCAACTAATTTTTAATAAGCCTTAATTCTGTCATTTGAATATTTTTGAATCCATCAAAACCAAAAAATTGTGGATGATGTGGAAGAAAATTTAAAATTACATAATGGACTGAAAGTAAATTTTATACTTTTTTGTGATTACAAGATGAAATCATCTGATTCTGAAAACCAACTGAATTTAAATTCCAAAATATAATTACAAAATTGTGAATGAAAAAGATATGATGGAAAGAAATTACAGCATGAATATCAAAATTTCAAGTTCAATGCTCTGGCTGGTGTCTAGACTGAAAAATTGGGTTACAATTATCATTTAATAAATATATACCATTACGAGTTTCACCTTACATGGATTTACCAGAAAAAATAAAATAGAATGAAGCTTGTATTATTGTTAAAAGCATTGATCAGAAATGTTTTTGTGGTCAATAAAATAATCATTATGTCCTGTACATAAAGATTAATAAAGAATTATTACAAATAAAAATGATGGTCTCAATAGTTATAAAAAAAATTGAAGTTTATGAATTTGCATTTGTGATTGATATATTCCAAGAACTGAGAATAAAATAAATGTCTCTACTAATTATTATTCATTTGAAAAAAAATATAATGTATAGCCACTGGAAATAACTAAATGTAAACAAGATAAGCATATTACCCTATTATATTTCAAAGACAAAAATAACTTGTATTATTATTGGATAAGGGTTTACCTTCACTTATTTCAACTCATGTAAGAAAACATAAAGACCCTAAATTTATTTGTGATGTGTGTTTATTACATTTTAATGTTACAGAAAAATTAGATAATCATATTTCAAAGCATTTAGTTAACAAATCATTAAAAGTTTAACTATCAGTCAAAATTTATATAAAAGTTGTAAAAATAATGAGTATACAATGAATGTTCCGTTTGTTATTTTTCATGATTTAAATCTTTACTTTTAAAACTGGACAACTGTCAACCAGAACCAGAAAACTCATTTACAATGAAATATCAAAAACATGAAGTAAGTACCTTTTCTTATTTAAGTAAATATATCAATGGACATATAAAAATCCAGTTGTATATAGAGGGCCAAATTGTCATAAAAAGTTATCGAATGTATAAAAAAGAAGCTAAAGAAATTGGTGAAATATATTTTTAATTTGAAGAAATGGAACCATTAATATTTGAATAACAATCAAGGAAAATACAGTAAAAATATGTTCACTATGTGGACATCATTATCCCCCCCCCCAAAAAAAACAAAAAAAAAACCAATGAAGTTCTTCATCATGAACATTCAGCAGAAAAATATACAAATCCATTATGTAATAATTGTGATGTACCACTAAATATCTGAGCTTTGTATCAATTTACCTGGTTCTGATTCTGAATTGCTCATAAAAGAACTGTTATTAGGAAATAGAAAATATTTAATGCCAAATACTGAACATAGATATATGAGTTTTGAGTTCTGACAAAAGAAAGAAAATCTGAAAAATGCAGTTCATTGACACATTTAAATTTATTGCTTCAAGTCTTGATAAAATATCTTCAAATTTGGGAAAGAATAAAATGGAATATAATATTACATTTTTTCAGAAAATCTAGTAAATTTGGTAATTAAATTGGCTTATATCCTTATGATTATATGGACAGTTGGAAAAAAAGTTAAAGGAAAAAATCTTCTATCAAAACAAGATTTTTATAATAAATTAAATGAATGTGATATTAATGATCTAAATTATAAGCACACAAAACTAGTTTGGGAAGATTTTAATACAAAATATGTTGGAAAAATCATGACATCGTAAAACTGATATTTTATTATTATGTGATGTTTCTGAAAACTTTAGAAAAACTTGTATAGAAACTTATGATTTAGATCCATCTTAGCAATATACTGCGCATCATTTAGTTTTTGATTCAATGTTAAAATGATGAAAGTTGAATTAGAATTGTTAAATGATTATGACATGGTTATAATGATTGAAAAAGGAATTAGAGGTGGAATATCTCAATGTTGTAACAGATATCTTGATGTGAATAACAAAAATTTGAAAATTGTGATCAAAATAAGAAATCAAATTGTTAAACATATTTAGATGCAAATAATTTGTAAGTGAAATATTAGATAATTGAATATATGGATATATATTTGAATTAGATTTAGAATATCTTTGATAGTAATAACCTCTTCAGTTGTACTAAGTCCCTTATTATTGGATCACTACTAGTTACGTGACACATACTGATTACAGAGCACGTGGCCACATCCCCTGTGTGTGGTTCGGAATAGATTGGAGAATCGGACCCATCCACTACATTGCAATCTGGCTGTTTTATTCTATGACATACCACCTTTTAACCTTTTTTTCTGATGGCTAACGAATGTTGGGTAAAAAGATTCCTAGCTTTTCTGCTCTAATGTTTCAGGCACATAGTCACCTGAAGATGAGGTTTTTACTGCCACAAACCCAATAGTGACCAAATAATAAAGGACTAAATACAGCTGAAGCAGTAACTAATACCCAAGGTGACTACTCATAGCTAAGGTTGCCACACCTACAAGGTTGTCTGCAGATTTAAAATATTGAAAAAATTTACATGATGAACATCAAAAAGTTATCATTATCTCCTGAAAATAAAATTGTACCTGATACTAAAGAAAATATATTAACAACTTTGAATGAAAAACATAATTTTGTAGTTCACTACATAAATCTTAAACAATATTTATCTCTTGGAATGAACATAACAAAAATACATAAAGTTTTAAAACTTTAACAGTTTGATTGGTTGAAGAAATATACAGATTTCAATACTGAAATGAGGACTATGGTGAAAAAATTGGTAAAAGTTTTGTACAAGTTCATAAATAAGTTAGTATTTGGAAAACAGTGGAAAAATATAAGAAACAGAGTGGATATAAAATTAGTTTCAAACACAGAAAAGTGTGTAAAACATATAACAAAACCAAATTTCAAAACAAGCACAATATTGAATCAAAAACTTGCTGTAATTCACATGAATAAAACTAAACCATCATTTAATAAATCCATTTATGCTGGAATAAACATACTCTAATCATGTAAAGAAATTATCTATAATTTTCACTGTTATGTAATGAAACCAAAATATGGAGAAAAAATTGAACTTTGTTATCGAGATGCTGACAGTTACATTTATAGTATATAAACAGAATGTTTTTATGAAGATGTGAAAGAAATTCTTGGTAAATTCGATACAAGTGATTGTCCTACCTGTAATATACACAATATTCCACAAATAAAGAAATAAAAAGTATTGGGGAAAATGGAAAAATGATGCAAGAATTTTGTTGTTTGAGATGGAAATTGTAAGCTTATAGTGATTTAAAGGAGGAAAGATTGAAAGGAATTGAGAAATATGTTGTAAAAATCAAATAAGTTTACAAAACTATTAAAGAGTGTTTGTTTAAAAATATGGAACGATTAATCTGATATCAAGAAATAAAGAAGTATTTTTGGCTATTAAGATTAACAAAAGAACATTAAGCCCATTTCATGATAAAATATATGTTTAGGAAAATAAAATGCATACACCACCATATGGACATAATAAATAATACTTTGTTAAAGCTTACACTTAGTATATTTCTGATAGTTATAAATTTCAAATTTAATGTATTTATGTCCTCCAGTAAAAAATAAATCAATTATATGTTCTTTGATTCCTAAGCTACATTCTCAGCTATTATTACCTTCTGTTAAACTCATAATGTCACTCTAATTTGAAAAAATTACCTCATCATAACTGTCAGTATAGATCACGTATATGATAATTAAACTTTTCAGAGATTTATCAGATATGATCTTCAAGTTTTCTTTTAAAATACATTTATTGTTAAAATTATTCTAATGCTTCCAAAGCACTGAAGATTTCCATTTATATTGAAAAATATTATAATAAATTTTGAAGAACTAAATGAGTGAGAGAAGTGAAAAATTTTTACAAGTTTTACTGAGATTTTTCATTTTTTTAACACATTTTCAAGAAAAAGAGATGAAAATGAAGAAATGATTTGTAGCTTTTGTACCTTGGATTTATTCTTGAAATATTTTCTGCATGTTTTTACAGCAACAGTGGGCTATTCAGTTTTAAAATTAGTTTGACAGCCAGCAGACTTCCCATCATCTTAAAGTTAGCGCAAGCGAATTTTCTCGCAATTTGAAGTTATGGTAGCTGGTGTGGAGGGGTAAATTGTTTAGACTGTAATGACAGTAGAGGATGTGGATTGTTGTTGGAATGTAGCCCAAATCAACTTGGAGTGCTGGAAGTGAGCCAGCACGAGGTAGAGGGGCCTTTCCTTTCCCACTGTTTAAAATTTACAGTGGAGAGATACAAACTTAGAGATAGGAGAAGAAATAATAGTGACCATACATCATTGAGAGACCAGTGTGCCAGAATTCTGCACTGTTAAAAATAGCCCGACAGATCTGACCTGGATTTTTACACCATAGACACAGTGACAGTATTCCAAGTCTTGGATTCCATCATCACAGAACCAGTATTCCAGATCAGCCACCTTGCATCGCCCTCTTCGATTCTGACTTCATTGATCCAGTGGAAAAGTTTGATGTGATTATACTTTGTGTTTACATATGAAACATTGCAGTAATGATACTTTAGTGAGGTCCTTACATGAGATGTGAATGACTCACTTCATGGTATTCTCATTGTTGATGCATATTTTCACTGTCCTTGGATGGTTCTTACACAGTGCAATCCATTAACAGTATCAACGCTTGAGAATTGAATATTGCAGTTATTTGTGCTGTATTCTGATCCTGCCCTGTTCTATCCTACAACAAATATACACACACACACACACACACACACACACACACACACACACACACACACCATCAGTAATAACATGTTATGTAAAGGAAGCCGCTAGTACTATCAATTTTAGAATGCATGACAAACAGATATCGAACGAAATCATAGACATCCTGTAAGGCTCATAAAGTTTATGTATAGTCTAGATGAAAGTGTAGTGGTATGATGCCATATTAAATTCTGTCGGTAATATTTTCATCGATTTAAGGACAAAGCTGCAGGATATGGCTTTGATTTGTGTTGGATGCATGAAGGAGGTTTGTGTCCTGTTGTGTTATTCCCTCCTGCGTCAATGTTGTTGGTCAATCTGTGTACAGCTGTCGATTGTGTCAATTTAATACATAATAGTTCTCAATAACGCCTCCAAAAAGAACGCCTGCACACACACCCGAAAAAATGTTTCAGTCTCTTCCTAGCTCATGTGAAGTAGGGCTCTGTTGTGTATTATAAAGGGAATAGGATGGAAGACGCTAGCATGATCAATTCTAGACTCTTATTTCCAAAATTTCACGCCAAGTGCTATACATTACACTGAGATCACAAAAGTTTTGTGGTACCTCCTAATATCATGTTGGCCCTAAACATGCGCAGTATACTGCAGCACTCAACATGGCATGGACTCAACAAGTAGGTTGAAGTCCCTTGCAGGAATACTGAGCCATGTTGCCCCTACAGCCATCGATAACTGCGAACTTGTTCCTGCTGCAGGGTTTTGAGCATGAGCTGATCTTTCAGTTAGGTCTCATAAATGTTTGATGAGATTCAGGTCGGGCGATGCTGGTGCCAAATCAGTTGTGGCTCCGTGACATGGCGCATTGTAATCCATAAAAATTACACCATTGTTTGGTAACATGATGTACCTGAATGGCTGCAAGTGGTCTCCAGATCGCCGATCATAACCTATTACAGCCAATTACAGTCAATTCAGTTGGACCAGAGACCCACCCCATTCCATGTAAACACAGTCCACACTATTACAGAGCCACCACCAGCTTGCATAGTCCCTTTTTGACAACTTGGGTCCATGGCTTCGGGTGGGGGGGAGGGGGGTTATCTGTGCCACACTCAAACCCTACCATCAGCTTTTACCAACTTAACACATTATATCCCAGAATTAATTTTTTTTTTTTTTAGATTTTGATAAAATTTCAGATCCACTACCCACATGGCTTAATAATCACATTATGAATGTTAATTTATGATGATGGCCTTAAATTCACAATTTTTTTTTAATGTATGATTTATCATATGATGGGCAGTAAGCGGTAGAATTACTTACACAATTTTACTGCAAGTAATATGTTGAATTTTTTGTGATTATCATTTATTACATGAATAAAGGAAGAAAAAGTACAGTAATAATTTCCAGGTATTGTAATGTTCATTTTATATATATTTTAAGGTTACATTATTTATTTATACATTAAGTATACATGGGAAATTCATATAGTAGAATCAACAAAGTAACTGTACTGCATTACACAAATAAAGTAAGACATTGTAATAACATAGGACAAATAACAAATTTGATGAGATATCCATTAAATGTAGCTAGACACCACCATTTGAAACCATAACTAATTGACTTGCCTCTTATAAACCGTTTCACAAAGTGGTGGCCATAATAAGGCTCCATGGCCTCATCCGAGGAGAAGTTTGACCCTAGAGGCTCTATGATGTCTTGAAATTTCTTATTTAGATTTGAAATTAGTGGCCAAACCGTATAAACTTTATGTTCTTTTTCAATGCTGTCATTATCATTGACATGGAAGAATCTATAAATTTTGTCAAAAGTCTTTCTGGAGATAGAATCCGAAACAATGACATTCTTTGCTTCAGGTCTGATCTCCCACTACTACATACGTCTATGCATGAACTTACAATATCCAGATAACAGCAAAATAGCGATGTATTTGTAGATGTCATCATCACTTATTTGTAAGTTGTGTCGCTTTTGAGTGGCATATTTTACTGTCTCTCTTGTCAGAATCTCAACCAAATCAGCATCAAAAACTTCACGAAAAAGATCTATTGTAGTCGAGTCTGATGTGCAGAGATGTTCTATTACGAGTATATCAGGTGTGGGATCATAAGATACCTCAGATTTTTGCGAAGAGTCTAGTCTTTCTTCTGTCCAGTGTCTTGTTGTCCTAACTCGGAATCGCGATCGTGATTTGGAACAGCAGGGATTTTCCTCTTGAATGGACGAGGGTGTGGCATTTTCAACAAGGCCGTCAGTATTTACTGATCTTATCTCTGCGGTTTGTCCCAGAGCCTTCTTCTGTAAATCAGCAACAGTGGCAAGTTGTCCTTCTGCATCACTACCTGCATCATCTCTATCAGTGTCCTCGCCATCATTTGGCGAAACAAGTACAAATTCAGGTTCCTCACATGCAGCCTCCTTCTGTCTAGAACAGCATATTTAGGGCCTCTCCTCTCCTAAGACTCATTCCTTTTCCAAATCATATTTGAAATAAATCGTACCAACTGCAAGAAAATGACCCCTTACTGCCCACCGTATGATATTTCATATGTAAGTACCACCACAAAGCAAAAAAGGTACTCTTTTCCAATTTGTGCTTATACATTGCATTTAAGTATTCAAATTACTAATCTGTAATAATATGAGCGAAATTATGAACCTGCACATCATCATTATATTATTACTTACCACCTGTCCATGATGAGGAGCAGCAGAGTCAATAGCACTATGACAAAAGCTTTCCACCAGTATATAAAGAATCCTGATCTCCACTCCTACTGATAGTTTCAACAATGGACTTTCAAACTAACAATAAAACATAAAAGAAATATTTCAGTTGTTGACAAAGAGCTTCTGAAAACAAATATGCCTGAGAACAGCAAGCGTATGATAAATCATACGATGGGATATAATGGGTAAAATCGTGACTCATCTGACCAGCCCACGGCTTTCCAGTCGTCTTGGATCCAGGAGCGGTGCTGCAGACGGTGTTGCGCTGTTAGCAAAGGCGCTTGCATCGGTCGTCTGCTGCCATAGCCCATTAACGCAAAATATCGCCGCATTATCCTAAAGGATGCGTTCGTCGTACGTCCCATATTGATTTCTGCTGTTTTTTCACGCAGTGTTGCTTGTCTGGTAGCACTGAAAACTCTATGCAAACGCTGCTGCAGCCGGTCTTTAAGTGAAGGCCGTCGGCCATTGCGTTGTGCGTGGTCAGAGGTAATGCCTGAAATTTGGTATCCTCTGCACACTCTTGACACTATAGATTTGGGAACATTGAATTCCCTAACAATTTCCGAAACAGAATGTCCCGTGCATCTAGTTTCAACTATCAATCTGCGTTTAGTCTGTTATTTCCCGTCGTGCGGCCATAATTTCGTCATAAACCTTTCCACACCAATCACCTGACAAGGGAACCTCCCCATCACACCCCCCTCAGATTTAGTTATAAGTTGGCACAGTGGATAGGTCTTGAAAAACTGAACACAGATCAATCGAGAAAACAGGAAGAAGTTGTGTGGAACTATGAAAAAAAAAAAAAATAAGCAAAATATACAAACTGAGTAGTCCATGTCCAAGATATGTAACATAAAGGATAGCACTTCTTCAGTAGGGCCGTGGTCCTGTGGTTAGCGTGAGCAGCTGTGGAACCAGAGGTCCTTGGTTCGAATCTTCCCCCGTGTGTAAATTTTAATTTTTTTATTTTCAGACAATTATCAAAGTTCAGGCACACACACACACAATCAACTTCGTTCTCCAAAATTCCAGGACATGTTCAGATTTGCTTGAACATATGCAGGATTTGACGATCTACACACGGAAAAATTTGAAAACGTTAAAAGCATATGTTTTGACAGAGCACAGGGAAAACTGTGCGACTGTTGCAGTCATTTGTTGCAGTTTATGTGACAAACTGTTATGTTTTCATCACTTTTTTGGGAGTGATTATCACATCCAAAAGAAAACCTAGATCGGGCAAGGTAGAAGAATCTTTTTACCTATTCGCCAAGTGTACAAGTTAGGTGGGTCGACAACATGTTCCTGTCATGTGACGCACATGCCGTCACCAATGTTTTCGGTTCCCATTGGAGAGGCACGTCCTTTCGTCTACTAATCGCACGGTTTTGCGGTGCGGTCGCAAAACACAGACACTAAACTTATTACAGTGAACAAAGACGTCAATGAACGAAATAACTGCGAAAATAAAGAAATTAAATTTTTCACTCGAGGGAGGACTTGAACCGAGGATCCCTCGTTCCACTGCTGCTCACGCTAACCACGGGACCACGGCGCTCCTAATTTCATACCCTCCTTGATGTTGCATATGTTGCACATAGACTACTCAGTTTGTATATTTTGCTTATTTTTTTTCATAGTTCCACACAACTTCTTCCTGTTTTCCCGATAGATCTGTGTTCAGTTTTTCAAGGCCTATCCACTGTGCCAACTTATAACTAAATCTGAGGGGGGGTGCGATGGGGAGGTTCCCTTGTGAGTACAACTGACGGCTCTGCCAATGCACTGCCCTGTTATACCTATTGTACTCTACACGACTGCCATCTGTATACATGCATATCGCTATCACATGACTTTTGTCACCTCAGTGTATATCGAACTTGCTTCCTTTTTCTCAATAGGTTCTGTAAAGCTGTGAGGACGGGGCGTGAGTCGTGCTTGGGTAGCTCAGTCGGTGGAGCACTTGCCCGCGAAAGGCAAAGGTCCCGAGTTCGAGTCTCGGTCAGGCACACAGTTTTAATCTGCCACGAAGTTTCATATCAGCGCACACTCCGCTGCAGAGTGAAAATCTCATTCTGGAAACATCCCCCAGGCTGTGGCTAAGCCATGTCTCCTCAATATCCTTTCTTTCAGGAGTGCTAGTTCTGCAAAGTTCGCAGGAGAGCTTCTGTTATGTTCTAAGGTAGGAGACGAGGTACTGGCAGAAGTAAAGCTGCGAGGACGGGGCGTGAGTCGTGCTTGGGTAGCTCAGTCGGTAGAGCACTTGTCCGCGAAAGGCAAAGGTCCCGAGTTCGAGTTTCGGTCCGGCACACAGTTTCAATCTGCCAAGAAGTTTCATATCAGCGCACACTCCACTGCAGTGTGGAAATCTCATTCTGGAGGTTCTGTAAAGTTTCACATAAATGTTTCGCAAAATAAACATCCACACACTTCTGAACTGAGTCACCATAAACATAGTCCTGGGGAATTTATTCTCCAGTTCATGCATCATGATTCCAAGCAGAGCACTGAACACATCTGTACCACAATTATTTGGCCTCTGCATAGGTACTTAACGTGATAATTCAGTGGTCGAAATTTCTGTCACACCAAGGCTTACCTATGGTGAAGATCGTGGGGTCATGCATGCGCTGACGCCCGGATCTCGAGCGCTAGGAATCGTTGAACATAAGTAAGAACTAACAACATCCCTACTGTAAATTTCACCAACATCAAAAGTTCAGTAAGTAATGACGTCATGATTATTAAAACTTACGAGGCCACGAATAGTTTCAATACATTCACAGCAAACAATAGCCACTGCCAAGCCATCCAGAACCTTTAATGAAATCAGCATCCTTTGTGATGGCAAAATTCAAAATACCACCAACAGATACCCAAAGACAGTCAACAACGGCCTTTGAACCAGTGCCTTTAAGCTTCACTTCATTCTTTGAAATATAAGCTGCCCCAGTGATGAAAGTACTATAGTAAGTCGCTTTATAAACAGTAAACAGTCGTGCGAGAGCACTGGTCCTCCTACAAAGACGCATCTATGTGAACCGTTCAGCCGGCCGCTGTGGCCCAGCGGTTCTAAGCGCTTCAGTCCGGAACCGCTCTGCTGCTACGGTCGCAGGTTCTAATCCTGCCTTGGGCATGGATGTGTGTGATGTCCTTAGGTTAGTTAGGTTCAAGTAGTTCTAAGTCTAGGGGACTGATCACCTCAGATGTTAAGTCCTATAGTGCTTAGAGGCATGAACCGTTTACAGCTGTTGCTTGTCCAGCAGCCCGAGCCAGACTCGCAGTGTGACCTCT
The DNA here is from genome assembly GCF_023898315.1 of Schistocerca nitens. Classification (NCBI taxonomy): domain Eukaryota; kingdom Metazoa; phylum Arthropoda; class Insecta; order Orthoptera; family Acrididae; genus Schistocerca; species Schistocerca nitens. The sequence continues at coordinate 632,065,589 of NC_064616.1, read as the reverse complement.
TTTCTCTTCGCTCAGATGTTGCGATACAGCGTCATCAGTTTAGCAGCGGTCAAACTGTCCTCGTGTAGTAGTAAAACTTTCGTATATTACAATGACATCATTGTATTGCACATTGAAGTTGTGACTGTGGTACTTGAAGTCCCGTACCACACCCTAATGGCGGGAGTTCAATTCTGTCGGTAAGATGTTACACAACTACATTGATAGTATAGTGGTGGGTGTACCAAAGATTTCACATTATGAGTGGCCATACCAAAACTGACATTTGTTATGAGTGGCTCTACTCATGAGTGGCTCTACTCATGGTCCGAATCCGAGTCCTCGAGAACTGTAAGTGGAACAGGGTGTCAGAACCAGTGCCAGGGAATCACGGTGCCAATTTGTTGCCAGCCATTGGCTGTGTTGTGGAGGACACCCGCTTTGTGATATAGTCACCTCGCCTTGTCTCTAATGATCGTCTTTAAAGGGACCATGTTTGTCTTCTTGTACAAGGTAACAATCCTACATCTACATCTACATTTATACTCCGCAAGCCACCCAACGGTGTGCGGCTGAGGGCACTTTACGTGCCACTGTCATTACCTCCCTTTCCTGTTCCAGTCGCGTATGGTTCGCGGGAAGAATGACTGCCGGAAAGCCTCCGTGCGCGCTCGAATCTCTCTAATTTTACATTCGTGATCTCCTCAGGAGGTATAAGTAGGAGGAAGCAATATATTCGATACCTCATCCAGAAACGCACCCTCTCTAAATCTGGACAGCAAGCTACACTGCGATGCAGAGCGCCTCTCTTGCAGGGTCTGCCACTTGAGTTTCCTAAACAGCTCCGTAACGCTTAACAAATAAACCTGTGACGAAACGCGCCGCTATTCTTTGGATCTTCTGTATCTCCTCTGTCAACCCGACCTGGTACGGATCCCACACTGATGAGCAACACTCAAGTATAGGTGAACGAGTGTTTTGTAAGCCACCTCCTTTGTTGATGGACTACATTTTCTAAGGTCTCTCCCAATGAATCTCAACCTGGCACCCGCCTTACCAACAATTAATTTTATATGATCATTCCACTTCAAATCGTTCCGTACGCATACTCCCAGACATTTTACAGAAGTAACTGCTACCAGTGTTTGTTCTGCTATCATATAATCATACAATAAAGGATCCTTCTTTCTATGTATCCGCAATACATTACTTTTGTCTATGTTAAGGGTAAGTTGCCACTCCCTGCACCAAGTGCCTATCCGCTGCAGATCTTCCTGCATTTCGCTGCAATTTTCTAATGCTGCAACTTCTCTGTATACTACAGCATCATCCGCAAAAAGCCGCATGGAACTTCCGACACTATCTACTAGGTCATTTATATATATTGTGAAAAGCAATGCTCCCATAACACTCCCCTGTGGCACGCCAGAGGTTACTTTAACGTCTGTAGATGTCTCTCCGTTGATAATAACATGCTGTGTTCTGTTTCCTAAAAACTCTTCAATCCAGCCACACAGCTGGTCTGATATTCCGTAGGCTCTTACTTTGTTTATCAGGCGACAATGCGGAACTGTATCGAACGCCTTCCGGAAGTCAAGGAAAACGTCATCTACCTGGGAGCCTGTATCTAATATTTTCTGGGTCTCATGAACAAATAAAGCGAGTTGGGTCTCACACGATCGCTGTTTCCGGAATCCATGTTGATTCCTACAGAGTAGATTCTGGGTTTCCAGAAATAACATGATACGCGAGCAAAAAACATGTTCTAAAATTCTACAACAGATCGATGTCAGAGATATAGGTCTATAGTTTTGCGCATCTGCTCGACGACCCTTCTTGAATCCTGGAACTACCTCTGCTCTTTTTCCAATCATTTGGAACCTTCCCTTCCCCTAGAGACTTGCGGTACACGGCTGTTAGAAGGGGAGGCAAATTCTTTCGCGTACTCTGTGTAGAATCGAATTGGTATCCCGTCAGGTCCAGTGGACTTTTCTCTGTTGGGTGATTTCAGTTGCTTTTCTAGTCCTTCGACACTTATTTCGATGTCAGCCATTTTTTCGTTTGTGCGAGGATTTAGAGAAGGAACTGCAGTGCGGTCTTCCTCTGTGAAACAGCTTTGGAAAAATGTGTTTAGTATTTCATCTTTACGCGTGTCATCCTCTGTTTCAATGCCGTTATCATCCCAGAGTGTCTGGCTATGCTGTTTCGATCCATTTACTGATTTAACGTAAGACCAGAACTTCCTAGGATTTTCTGTCAAGTCGGTACATAGAATTTTACTTTCGAATTCACTGAACGCTTCACGCATAGCCCTCCTTACGCTAACTTTGACATCGTTTAGCTTCTGTTTGTCTGAGAGGTTTTGGCTGCGTTCAAAGTTGCAGTGAAGCTCTCTTTGCTTTCGCAGTAGTTTCCTAACTTTGTTGTTGAACCACGGTGGGTTTTTCGAGTCCCTCACAGTTTTACTCGGCAGCTACCTGTCTAAAACACATTTTACGATTGCCTTGAACTTTTTCCATAAACACTCAACATTGTCAGTGTCGGAATAGAAATTTTCGTTTTGATCTGTTAGGTAGTCTGAAATCTGCCTTCTATTACTGTTGCTAAAGAGATAAACGTTCCTCCCTTTTTTTATATTCCTATTTACTTCTATATTCAGGGATGCTGCAACGGCCTTATGATCACTGATTCTCTGTTCTGCGCTTACAGAGTCGAAAAGTTCGAGTCTGTTTGTTACTAGTAGGTTCAAGATGTTATCGCCACGAGTCGGTTCTCTGTTTAATTGCTCGAGGTAATTTTCGGATAGTGCACTCAGTATAATGTCACTCGATGCTCTGTCCCTACCACCCGTCCTAAACATCTGAGTGTCGCAGTCTATATCTGGTAAATTGAAATCTCACACCGAGCGAGGTGGCGCAGTGGTAAGACACTGGACTCGCATTCGGGAGGACGACGGTTCAATTCCGTGTCCGGCCATCCTGATTTAGCTTTTCCGTGATCTCCCTAAATCGCTCCAGGCAAATGCCGGGATGGGTCCTTTCAAAGGGCACAGCCGACTTCCTTCCCCGTCCTTCCCTAATTTGGTGAGAGCGATGACCTCGCTGTCTGGTCTCCTTCCCCAAAACAACCAACCTAAATTGAAATCTCCACCTAAGGTTATAACATGCTGAGGAAATTTATGTGAAATGTATTCCAGATTTTCTCCCAATTGTTCTGCCACTAATGCTGCCAAGTCGGGAGGCCGGTAGAAGGAGCCAATTATTAACCTAACTCGGTTGCTGAGTATAACCTCCACCCATAATAATTCCCAGGAACTATCCACTTCTACTTCACTACAGGATAAACTACTACTAACAGTGACAAACACGCCACCACCGGTTGCATGCAATCTATCCTTTCTAAACACCGTCTGTGCCTTTGTAAAAATTTCGGCAGAATTTATCTCTGGCTTCAGCCAGCGTTCCGTACCTATAACTATTTCAGCTTCGGTGCTTTCTATCAGCGCTTGAAGTTCCAGTACTTTAGCAACGCAGCTTCGATAGTTTACAATTAAAATACCGATTGGTGCTTAGTCCCCGCATGTCCTGACTTTGCCCCGCACCCTTTGAGGCTGTTGCCCTTTCTGTACTTGCCCGAGGCCGTCTAACCTAAAAAACCGCCCAGTCCACGCCACACAATCCCTGCGACCCGGGCCGGCCGGAGTAGCCGTGCGGTTCTAGGCGCTACAGTCTGGAGCCGAGCGATCGCTACAGTCGCAGGTTCGAATCCTGCCTCGGGCATGGATGTGTGTGATCTCCTTAGGTTAGTTAGGTTTAATTAGTTCTAAGTTCTAGGCGACTGATGACCTCAGAAGTTAATTCGCATAGTGCTCAGAGCCATTTGAACCTGCCACACGTGTAGCCGTCCGCTGTGTGTAGTGGACTCCTGACCTATCCAGCAGAACCCGAAACCCCACCACCCTATGGCGCAAGTCGAGGAGTGGAGGGGCATGCTAGCTCACTGAAGTAGCTTATTCTGCAGGCGCTGGAGGGTCTGCATCCTGGAGGCACTAATCGTGGCCCACGCCATGGAGCCATAGGTGAGAGAAGGGTGGACAACCATACAGTACTGTTGGAACTTAGATACCAAGTTCAGGTCTCTCCTGATGAGGAACGAGAGCAATGTCTTTGTCAGCTTCAGTACCTTTAGGATGATGCACTTCACATGTCAGTGGAAGAGCAGTTTGTTATCCATCTAGACTCCTAGATATCTGTTATCTGGGGACCATGGAAATGAGACACCTGCTGTAGTGATGTTGTGGCAGAGGACTGGGAGCCATTTGGGAAAGTAGACTCAAGTAGTTTTGGTGGCATTGAGGGTAATATTGTTCCAGCTGCCTTTGGAAATGAGCAATGAGCTGGTCAGTGTTGCAGCTGGTCGTATAGAATGCTGTATCGTCAGTGTGTAGTGTCAGATGGCAGTGTGGGATGTCTGGTGTATTATTACCATAAATGTTAAAGAGGATGGGAGACAACACACAACCCTGAGAGGTACCCATCGGCATGTGTCGTATGCTCGAGCATTTTCCTCACTGAGTAAGCAGGAAGATCCTGTAGTGGAGGAAATCTTCCATGATCTCAATATAGATGTTTGGGATTGTCATCTGTATCAGTATTTTGTATACAAGACCAAATCCTGTTTTAAGTATTCTGCAGATCATGTTCTATAATCCTGAGAACTTGCAGTTTGGCTGCCAGGTATGCAGTGAGCCCAAACTGTTCTGGACAGATTGTCCCAGCCACAGCCAGAGACTGGGAAATCCAGTGGAGGATCGAAGATTCCAGGACCTTCCCCAAGGTATTCATGTGGTTGAAGAGCCTGTTGTCCATAGGGACCATAGGATCCTTCGATGACTTGGGGATTGCTTTAAGTCTGGCCAGCTTTCACTGTGGAGGGAAAAATCCAGTCATGAGACAGCAGCTCATAATTCTGGTAAATGAGACCAGAGGCTTGCTCAAAAGCTAACGGAGGTGTTTCTTTAAGATGCCATCCAATTGAGGATCTGATTGCCCACACGTCCATTGGAGGATCTATTGGACTTCTGCTGGGGGCATAAGGGGAGGGACAGTAAGATGTGGTCTGTTTCTGAAAGTGGCAGTGGCTGTCAGAATATTGTGTCCACCCAGGAGTTCATGAGGAGTGAGGTCCTGGCTGAGCAGTTGATTCTGGGGATCAAATGCATCTACCAGAGTTTCCACCAAATGGAGGTCATCATAAATTAAGCCATCCAACAGTGTGGATGGGATGGTTGGTTCTTAGCATGGTTTGCCTAACTGCTCAGACAACAATCCATTCCGACTTGTGTTGGAGGAGAAAGGTGGTCATGTTGGCATCATATTGTTCCGTTTTCAAATCACCGAGGCAGTGACAGAATTCACGTTGGAGATGTTTCATGCAATGCTTGTCCTGAGGGTCACAAAACTGCTTCCACTGCTGGTGGTAGCAGTTGTTATGGATTTTCATTTCGCACAATAGAAGACACAAGTCATCCAATGGTGTTAAAGCCTGAGGTACAATGAAAATGGAGGTCTTCATTGATTTCTGGATTTTCGTGGTTAAGTAATCAACAGCATTAAAAAGATTGACAGGGGTCGTCAGTTTGAGGCTTTGCCGGGCGGTGTTGTCAAGAACACTGGCAAATCTGTCTCAATCCATGATGACCATGGTACAATGGACGTTGAAGGACAGTGTGACATTGGTAAGGTGCAGGATCATTAGGTCATGGGCGGATGCCAGTTCATGGAGCGTTCACAATGAAAACTGCACCACAATGTTCTTGAAAATGGCCACATCCAGAACATGTGGCTCATAGCTAGAACACACTGGTATATGTGTAGGATTGTGAGGTCCACAGTGGACAGTGCCAGAGTACCTTCCAATTCGAGGAGGAGTCTGGCTGTGGAATTAGTGAGGCGAGAATACCAAGCCAGGTCTGCTCCAAAGCAGAGTATGTCAAAAGATGTCAACCTGCAGAGGTCCATTTCAAGAAACGGCGGTTTAGGGCTCAAATACGCTGCACCATAAGTGATAAATCCGAAGTTGGTAGAGGCAGTGACTGCTGTAGCCTCTATATGCTCCAGTGGTTGGATAGCCTCTTGACTGTGGAAGAGTGCGTTATATAGGAACTCTTCTGTACCTCCACCTTTGCAATGGAGCTAGTCTGCGTGACAGAAAACGAATTTCTGTAGATGAAAATCACCCATCAGTTAGAGGTGTGTTTCCATATCAAGTAAAATATCCACATGATGGTCACAGAGGAAGGTACTAAGTTCAGTCTTCATCTGTTTAATGGCATTGGCATTAATAATACAGATGACTAGATCCTGAAGGGGCTGGTGGTTGTGTGATGGACCATTCGCCATAATAACAACAATATCTGGCTGAGCCCTTCAGCTGGGGCGATGACTTTTGTGAGCTTGTCGTCCGACTGACGGATTTTCTGCACTGTTTCATGAATGACTGCCCTGATGCTGGGCTACGTGAACAGGGAGACGACCTGGAGGATGTCTCTCATCACCCCAAAACAAAGCATCTGTCTCCACCATTGGAGGATATCTTCGACCCTTCAGCTAAGGGGCGTGGACGTTGTGGCAGGTGGAGAAGCTGTTGCAATGGAGGCTTGGGGCAGTTCAATAAGTGAGTGTGAGAAGGCATCAGATGATCTTTCTGTCTGGTGGGGGCCGGCCACTGTGGCCGAGCGGTTCTAGGCGCTTCAGTGCAGAACCACGCTGCTACTATGGTCGCAGGTTCGAATCCTGCCTCAGGCATGGATGTGTGTAATGTCCTTAGGTTAGTTAGATTTAAGTCGTTCTAAGTCTAGGGGACTGATGACCTCAGATGTTAAGTCCCATATTGCTTAGAGTCATTTGAACCATTTGTCTGGTGGGCGTTGCTATTCGTCACAATAGACAGATCAGCAGAAGGAGACCAAGCTGCAGCAGCAAAGGTTGTCATAGGGGACTTAGCTGAGGGGGAGGAGGGGTGTGGAGGTCCTTGTGCTGCAGATATGTTGGGTGCCGGAGCATCTGCAGCAGTTTGATAGTTGTGAGATTGACTCCATAAGATGGGGAAAATGGGCGTGGTTCCATGGTGTTGAGGATGGCCAATTCATTCTCGATTTCCTTTCTGGTGAGCGGGAAAACTTTATTGCCTTCTGGTATATTGGACAACCCATCCAGAAAACCAGCTGGTGGGGTCGCATATGGATTTTCCCAAACCAGGAGTTGGCAGTCCTCCGATGCATGCAGACTGGTAAACTTAGCACACTGCAATGGCAGTGAGCAGTAATTACCAGTGTATTGCAAACGTTGACACTTATGGCAGATGGATGGTCCTTCATGCCCTTGATAAGATTCAATACACACCTTGAAGCATAGAATATACCTGATTTAGTATATATGTTCGACATTTTCTCTCCTAACAAGAAAGACAACTTGGGTTGGTAAAGGGATTAAGTTCCAGGTCTCAGGGTCCCTCTTGTACTGATGGACCAATGAGCTCCTGAAGTTGAGACAGAGCATGTCATCGCTGAAGTCCATTTCTGGAACTTCACATCGGAGGTCTTTTATTATAATTTTTGTTTTTCTGTCGTCAGAAGCCTGATGTGCGTGGTAATTCATGGCTCTCGACTTCAAAACGTAGACGGCTGTGAGGTAGCCTTCCTGGGTGTCAAGCATGTACTTGACATGGTCCTTCTGGCGTTGCAGTTCAGTGTTAAGTTTAATGTAATTCAAATAGCTCTGAGCACTATGGGACTTAACATCTATTGTCATCAGTCCCCTAGAACTTAGAACTACTTAAACCTAACTAACCTAAGTACATCACACAACACCCAGTCATCACGAGGCAGAGAAAAGCCCTGACCCCGCCGGGAATCGAACCCGGGAACCCGGGCGTGCGAATTAATGTAATTCATGGGATTGTAAACCACGATACAAGGCATCATTTCCTTCTTTTGTGGGGTTGACAGTGTATTCTGGGAAGTGGGATCGTGAGGGGGATCCAATCCCTGGTCCCAGGCACCAACAGGCACTTCTTCCCCTGGTTGTGAGTCATCTGAATCCATGCCACTGCCACTGCAATGGAAGCGAGCAGGTGACCATTTGAGCATTTGGCCTTTGGGAGACCAACAGGGAAGGAATTCTCAAAAGGCCTGCTGGGCCAGTGAGATGGTGTAGACAAAATAGCACTCAGTGCTGTGTCCTGGTGGTGGTTGTTTGCGTCAGTGTTTGGTTTTGACATGGCATGGCATTCGGTGGGTGAGAGGTCTATGACCAGGTGGCCATGGGAGTCGTAAGACAGTGAGGTGGAAGTGGAAGACCAGTCCCCTATGCGGGGCTGTGGACAAGGCTCTCATGAATCAGTATCATGTCAGAGGCTACTGGTGACTTGTGGTGGGAGGTATGGTGTGCTCAGTCCTTAACTCGTTGGATGGTGTCTGTGCCAGGGCCTCTGGCATCATGTTGGATTGGACGTCGATTTCTAGGTGTCACATCGCTACATGGAGGGGCGGCAGAAGATTCACCTAGCTGCGGATTACGGTTCTTGGTGCTATTAATGATAAGCTGGGGCCTGACTGACGCAGCCAGGCCCCAACAATTACCTTACTTCCAGTCCTCTATAAATCCCAGTTAGTCCGGGAGACTAGAAAGCAACGGCACCCTAGAAGGCAAACGACAAATCAAGGTCGACTCAGATATTACGGCTTGCAATGCTGATCAGAACTCGAGACTGGTATTAACGACGCACACGTACTCACAAATAAACACTGTCAGGGCTCCAACCTGACTGAACTGACAGCGCATACAGATATGGTCGTGCTGATATACGTTCGGCGTTATCAAAGCCGCAACCCACTTCTGCCCTGAATAAATCTGCCCGCAGCGTCTAGTAAAACTAAAGACGCCGCATGGGCACCGGCAGCTCACATACATGAAGTATACTACTATGCCGTGGAAGACAACATAGTTCTGCACTGGAATCGCAGAGAACACAGGAGTGCCTCATATAGAGAGCATCCCAATGTGCACCTGAGAGCAACAATATCAAGAAGAATTGCTTCTCTGCTTTTGGCAAGATCAATGAGTGTTTTTTTTTCTTTTTTCTCTTTTTTGGAGAGGGAAGTGGAAAGATCTTTATTCATTATAACGACACTGAACTTTGAGCTGCAAACAGTGAATATAGCACCAAAATTACCGCCAAGGACAAAATGCTATTTGCTAGTTATTCTTCAATTCCACCATAAATTCGACGCGATATTTCGTATTTTATCATGTGGTGACATCTTGGAACTGTATAGGACACCAACCAGAAGTCAGCAACACAAATTTCATGTTCCAACAAATACTTGACATCATCATCGAAGAGCAGTTTAAGAAATGTCTGCCATGGATTGAGCAACCCATATTACAATGCACATGCTGTGCAGGTTCATGGCTCTTAGATTCTTGAAAGTTACTTGACAGAGAAGACCTAATGCATGAAGGCACATAACTGTTCCCCCTTTGTGCCATCTGCGAATGAACTAGGAAAGGAAACGACTCGCAGTGATATAAGATGTACTTCACAGTCTGTTATATCAAGGCTTCGAGAATACACATAATCGCTTTTGTGAGGTTTGTAGTTTAGCAGAAGCGTCATGAAAGTCTTTATCTTGGAATAATACGTTAATTTGACATGTATAACTGTATGTTAAACTCCAGTCATCCCTCCTATAAGCAGAAAGCAACCTAGGGAAGTGTGGTAGGTCCGCTGTTGTTTTCTATCTACATAAATCATCTTTTGGATAGGGTGGATAGCAATGTCCGGCTATTTGCTGATGATGCTGTGTTGTACGGGAAGGTGTCGTCGTTCAGTGACTGTAGGAGGATACAAGATGACTTGGACAGGATTTGTGATTGGTGTAAAGAATGGCAGGTAACTCTAAATATAGATAAATGTAAATTAATGCAGATGAATAGGAAAATGAATCCTGTAACGTTTGAATACTGAATTAGTAGTGCAGCGCTTGACACAGTCACGTCGATTAAATATTTGGGCGTAACACTGCAGAGCGATATGAAGTGGGACAAGCATGTAATGGCAGTTGTGGGGAAGGCGGATAGGCGTCTTCGGTTCGTTGGTAGAATTTTGAGAAGATGTGGTTCATCTGTGAAGGAGACCGCTTATAAAACACTAATCCGACCTATTCTTGAGTACTGCTCGAGCGTTTGGGATCCCTATCAGGTCGGATTGAGGGACGACATAGAAGCAATTCAGAGGCGGGCTGCTAGATTTGTTACTGGTAGGTTTGATCATCACGCGAGTGTTACGGAAATGCTTCAGGAACTCGGGTGGGAGTCTCTAGAGGAAAGGAGGCGTTCTTTTCGTGAATCGCTACTGAGGAAATTTAGAGAACCAGCGTTTGAGGCTGACTGCAGTACAATTTACTGCCGCCAACTTACATTTCGCGGAAAGATCACAAAGATAAGATAAGACAGATTAGGGCTCGTACAGAGGCATTAGGCAGTCATTTTTCCCTCGTTCTGTTTAGGAGTGGAACAGGGAGAGAAGATGGTAGTTGTGGTATGAGGTACTCTCCGCCACGCACTGTATGGTGGATTGCGGAGTATGTATGTAGATGTAGATGTAGGTGATTTTAAGCTATTCTGCACATGAATTACAATCATTTTGCGTTGTAAACAGGACATTCAACATCACCAGTGGATCTCTTATGGTACTGTCTTGTGGGATTTAACATCATGTGGACCTGTGAGTTCTTGAGCTCAACGTCATCATCAGAAACCTGATCATAGATACTTCATGGCTAGACATCGCGAGAGTAAATCTTTGGTATTGTCTTGCTTATGGCAGTGGAAGCACTGAGATAGAGAAATACTGTTGGCGATTTCGGTCACTCAATATTTCTAAGATAAAAGTATGATTGAAGTGCAATCGAAGATAGATGGTAGCACAGTACATCCATTCGGAAGTATCGCAGAAGATGTGCAGTGAGATAATTAGCAGCCATATACATAATATATTTCCACGTGATTTCTAAATCTTTTCTATTGAATACGTGTGTAATCCCTTCAATAACACACTTGCTTTGGAATTCTTTTGCTGGTCGAGTCTGCAAAGTACACCAGATGTGACAGAGAAGATTCCTTTAGAAGTTTTGTACAGCGTTGCACAGTAGGGCAATTCTTCTAGTATAAGTGCTTCACCGTATAGCCAATAGCACACAATTAACATAGCAGAAGTACCATGACTGTATGTATTAGACTACCATCACCATGAACCCCACACAATCTCAAGACAAAACAGCGCAATTTACATCATACACTCATCCTGCTGGAAGAATGGACTGCCAATGTCCCACATCCCAATATACATCAACGACAGACATTAGTAGGTAAGTAGGTAGATAGGTACGTAGTGTCAGTTCTAGAATGTCTTTCATTGTTTGCAGATTTACCCCTCTCCCTACTTTTATGACGTCATGCAGTGCTGCCTTCTGACGAAGGCCGACTGCCCTATGTATAAAATGGCAGGCAACTCAAATTTTCGTGGGAAATTCAAAAATTGGCAGCAAATTAAAATAATAGGGCAGTTGTGCTGCAGGGTTTTTCCCCACTCTTATGATGTCACTGTGGAAGAAGGACTGTTGTCGTAGGTATAAATGGGGGGGGGGGGGGGGAATTCAAAAATTCAAGATGGTGCTTAGTCATGCTGGAATTCAAGATTAGTGACCAAGGATACTGGCCCAGCCTGCATAGCTGCCAAATTTCCTGGGTTTTCCCCCAAGACAAATGATGTTTGTTTTCCATGCAGGCCCATGCCTGCATGTTAGATAAATGATGACAGTCTGAGCCTGGGGTTCTGGGACAAAGACCATTGTCTCCCTAGGTCACCCTTATCCCCCCCCCCCCCCGCGTCTGTTTCAGGACAAAAGGTGTGTTTCTTCTGCAGTTACAAACCTGTCTGTTAGGCAAAAATGCCATTCTGACCCTGCAGGTACGTAAACGTGCTTTCCCAAGCTATTACTCACTCAGATATGCATGAAATTGCAGTCATGGTTTTCAGGTAATTTATTCTAAGCACAGAATTCAAGATGGCCACTGGGTTTTCCCCTGACGATACATACCACCTACTGAAGCTCAACTGTTCTAAGTTATACAGTTTACCCACCCCTATTACATCACAGCTTACACAACTGTCAGTTTAAGGTTGGATCCACTTGTCCTAAGATTAAGTCCACCTATGCTGTGCTTAAACATCAACTGGGAATAGGATAGTAATAACTGCATCTTTATATAGAAATACCACGCCAGGGAGAGCCCCCTTCCTGGAGTTGCCAAGTTCATAATTGCCAGACCAGTCGAGAAATCTGCAGCACCCATCCCTCCACAGTAGCACACTAATTGTAATGGCAGGATCGAGCTGCACCAACATTAGCTGTCAGAGAGGGCCACCGGGCCACTAGCTGGCAAGGTCTGTCACTGCACAGTGGTAGTATGTCGACAGACGTCAGCCATGTAGCCACAGAACCTAGCCCACCGCTCAGCTGATACCAGCACTGGACCACATTGACGAGCCCATCTCCTCTACTGCACCCACAGACACCGAGTCTTAAGTTAAGTATCCAAAACCTTGCCTACATCAAATGTAATGTGGCAGGAAATTCAAAATGCCACGTGATCGTTCCAGTACTCACCACTAGTATATTATTTTCGACGACTCTGCAGTCGCAGCCCATGTTAAAATGGTGGGGAAATATAAAGTGACCCATAACCCATGCATGCATATACACTCCTGGAAATGATAAAAAGAACACATTGACACCGGTGTGTCTGACCCACCATACTTGCTCCGGACACTGCGAGAGGGCTGTACAAGCAATGATCACACGCACGGCACAGCGGACACACCAGCAACCGCGGCGTTGGCCGTCGAATGGCGCTAGCTGCGCAGCATTTGTGCACCGCCGCCGTCAGTGTCAGCCAGTTTGCCGTGGCATACGGAGCTCCATCGCAGTCTTTAACACTGGTAGCATGCCGCGACAGCGTGGACGTGAACCGTATGTGCAGTTGACGGACTTTGAGCGAGGGCGTATAGTGGGCATGCGGGAGGCCTGGTGGACGTACCGCCGAATTGCTCAACACGTGGAGCGTCAGGTCTCCACAGTACATCGATGTTGTCGCCAGTGGTCGGCGGAAGGTGCACGTGCCCGTCGTCCTGGGACCGGACCGCAGCGACGCACGGATGCACGCCAAGACCGTAGGATCCTACGCAGTGCCGTAGGGGACCGCACCGCCACTTCCCAGCAAATTAGGGACACTGTTGCTCCTGGGGTATCGGCGAGGACCATTCGCAACCGTCTCCATGAAGCTGGGCTACGGTCCCGCACACCGTTAGGCCGTCTTCCGCTCACGCCCCAACATCGTGCAGCCCGCCTCCAGTGGTGTCGCGACAGGCGTGAATGGAGGGACGAATGGACACGTGTCGTCTTCAGCGATGAGAGTCGCTTCTGCCTTGGTGCCAATGATGGTCGTATGCGTGTTTGGCGCCGTGCAGGTGAGCGCCACAATCAGGACTGCATACGACCGAGGCACACAGGGCCAACACCCGGCATCATGGTGTGGGGAGCGATCTCCTACACTGGCCGTACACCACTGGTGATCGTCGAGGGGACACTGAATAGTGCACGGTACATCCAAACCGTCATCGAACCCATCGTTCTACCATTCCTACACCGGCAAGGGAACTTGCTGTTCCAACAGGACAATGCACGTCCGCATGTATCCCGTGCCACCCAACGTGCTCTAGAAGGTGTAAGTCAACTACCCTGGCCAGCAAGATCTCCGGATCTGTCCCCCATTGAGCATGTTTGGGACTGGATGAAGCGTCGTCTCACGCGGTCTGCACGTCCAGCACGAACGCTGGTCCAACTGAGGCGCCAGGTGGAAATGGCATGGCAAGCCGTTCCACAGGACTACATCCAGCATCTCTACGATCGTCTCCATGGGAGAATAGCAGCCTGCATTGCTGCGAAAGGTGGATATACACTGTACTAGTGCCGACATTGTGCATGCTCTGTTGCCTGTGTCTATGTGCCTGTGGTTCTGTCAGTGTGATCATGTGATGTATCTGACCCCAGGAATGTGTCAATAAAGTTTCCCCTTCCTGGGACAATGAATTCACGGTGTTCTTATTTCAATTTCCAGGAGTGTATTTTGCAAGGAAATACAAAACACTGTGTGATGCGCGTTTGTTCTCTCGGAAAACTCATGCAAATATCTTTGAAGACGAAAAAATACAGGTTCAGGTACTATACTTGTAAAATTCTCCAAAAACATTATGTGGAGAGGGGGGTAGGTGGAAGGGTGAGTGCTATGCTGCAAGTTATGCTCATAGCCCACCACATTCTTTTCATTTTCCATTTCGAGGAGTGGAGTAGGTTGTTTGAGATCTGGCCCATTAAAGAGTCATGGTTCTATTCAGCCAAGTATCAGACAAGCTGATAGTGGGGGAGTTGGGGGACACCAGTTGGGAATAAATGGATGAGGCTTTCCGTTTCCAGCACAGGCCTTACAACGAAGGAAAACCTCCCAAAAACCTTATCAGATCCTTGGAATTAGAAAGTTATTAATTTATTTCTGGAGCATCATCCTTCGTTGAAGACGTTGTCTCAGCCAAAAATCAAGCTTGTTTGACAATCAGAAACATTTATACTTATTTATAAGTCGAATTGTAGCCGTCAAAACCGGCGTAAATATAGACGATCTGTCTATAACATGTACCGCTGGCCTCTGGCAAAACGATGGGCAGCTGAAGAGACAACCATCAGCGTTCAAGTGAATCACGAGATGGAGTTCCATAATGATACGTCAGCTAGGCGGTACACATCACCACCCAAGTGCACATCGCAAGGTTCAAATAGTTCAAATGGCTCTGAGCACTATGGGACTCAACTTCTGAGGTCATTAGTCCCCTAGAACTTAGAACTAGTTAAACCTAACTAACCTAAGAACATCACACACATCCATGCCCGAGGCAGGATTCGAACCTGCGACCGTAGCGGTCTCGCGGTTCCAGACTGCAGCGCCTAGAACCGCTCGGCCACTTCGGCCGACCACATCGCAAGGCAGCAGCAGCACACGCGGTCTCTTTAGACATGAGTTGTGCTGTCTCATGTTACTCGTCGATTCTGTATGCCTCAGCTATTTGATAGGTTCTCTGGGGGTATCTCGCACCATGTGTTTACGAAATTTCCATTAGATTCCGGTTCAGTGGTTGTGGTTTTTTCAGTCATTCAAACAGAATTCATAATAGCTTCGAAAAGGCTGAGAATGGACGTTAGTGAAAAAATCTCATGGGGAGCTGCACAGGTAGCAGATCAGGTGGAATTTAGTAGGTATAGCTCTAACATGCTGCGGTACTATTCATTGAATTACCACATTAAGACGGTCCCAATTCTGCTACAGATACAAAACCACAACGATTAGGAAACAGAGTTGCACACATATTTTTGATAGACACAGGTGTTCATCTAGACGTCATGTTCATGTGGTGACATCTCGGAACTGTGCTGGACACTTAACAGAAGTCAAGGACACAGGATCTACCATCTTCTGGGTCTCGTGGACGAGCAGAGCGAGCTGAGTTCCACACAGTCAATGTTTACGGAATTGATGTTGATATTCTGTCTCCAGAAATGTCGTAAGATGTATTCGAAAATTGCACAGGCGACAGGGGCTAATGGTAGTGTGAATCAACTCGATGATGGTTCACAAAGTATCGTAGAAAAGTCAGAGAATGGGTCGGTAGAGAAATGTGTTTCTTCGCTTTTGATAGCTACACTGAACGCTAGTCAGAACCCACAATTCTAACTTGGTAATGATTTAACACCATCCAGCACTACTTAGGTCTACATTTTAAAGTCAAAATTAACAGAGACAAAATCCCTCGGTCTGTCGATGTAAGCAATATAGACCCATAGTAATATGCATCAACTCTATGACAGTTTTTGAAAAATGGAAATGCCTTCTTACTAGCGTGTTGGTCCACCTATCTTGGCACCCAATAAAATGTCACGAGTCTGTATTTCATAGATTTCACAAACCACTGACAGGTTGAAAGTGAATGGAAAGAGCAATTTGTGAACCAGTATAACATATTTCTTCTTTCTTGAGTGAAATATAACGCTTCCTACTGAATCCGACGCATGCACACAAGGTGAAGTGCGAAACAAATAAAGGGAACCTGCTGAAGATTTAACGCCATCCAAAAGCACTGAAACCCACACGTTAAAGCAAAATCAATAGAGCAGTACTATATCGGTTTGTAGGAACAGAAAACTTACGATATATTTCCTATAAACAGGCTGCAATCTCGTATTCAGGCGATTTCAAGCAGTGATTCATTATTGCATAGTCTTCTGGGGTTTAGTATCATGTGGACCTATGATCCACTGAGGTCAATGTCATCATAAGGAAGACGAATATCGGTACTTTATGGATAGAACTCACGTGAGTAGATCTGTGGTATTGTCTTGTTTATGATAGTGAAAGCACTGAGATGGAGATGTGCTGTTTAGATTTTACTCACTCAGTATTTCTAAGATAAAAGTTCGGCTGAAAGTGTCGCACGTTTGCGATCGGAGATAGATGGTAGCACAGCACATCCTTCGGAAATATCGCAGATGTGCAGTGAGCTAATCGTCGGACATATTTATACATACTTCCACAGGATCTCTAAGTATTTTCTTATGAATGCAGAACCAAAACCTTCAACAACACGCTTGTGTTGGTATTCTTTTGCTGGTCAAGTTTGCGAAGTATACCAAATGTGATGGAGAAGATTCATTCAAAAGTTTTATACAGCCTTTCATAGTAGGGCAGTTCTTCTATACATAACTGCACCTATAGCCAATAGCTCACAGTGAACGCCGCAGAGGTACCATTACAGTATGTACTATACTATCATCACAGTGAACTACAGTATATACACCCTCAAACGGAAGTAGCACTACCACAAACACTCATCCTGCTGGAAGATAGAACACAATTCGTTATACTGGACAGTGAATGTCCCAAATTACAATATACATAACCGTCAGACAATTGTTGGAGATTTCTAAATAATTTGTGATGGACACTGGTGTTAGTTGCATTGGTCTATAGTAGCATGATTGAGTCTTACACCACAGACAATTGTATATGTATTTGTGCAGGAAAATCCTCCATCGATTTCTTATGGTACTGTCTTCTGAAGTTTGATGAGGGGTGGACCTGCTCAGTGTCATCGTAGTATAGCATTACACAGAGAACTCTTAATATGGTTGGACCTCTCTTGCTCATCATTTTCTGCTCTTTGAAAAGATGCAAATCTTGTAAAATACATCAAAAAGAAGTAATTAAATCGATAGTTTATCACACAAGGAGTACTGCCAACATAAATCACGCACATAGTTACACTGTTAAAAAGCTTTCGCACCGACCGCAGGGCATTGCTCGCTCACACCCCAACTGCTACACTGGGCTAGCCACTTTGTGAATTCCCACACGTGCAGGCTCCGCTACGCCCGCTCAAGGTCCGCTACTGCTGTCAACTGCACCACGCAGCTGCCGCCTCTTGCGGTGCGCAGACTGGATGTGGTGGCAACACTTTGATATTGATACCTCAGAAATTTCTGTCAAAATACACGCCCTCCCCAGCCCTCTCTCTCTCTCTCTCTCTCTCTCTCTCTCTCTCTCTCTCAAATGGATGCTTCCTGTTTGTGTGAACCAATGTATGCAAACACACACAGACCGATGTGTCCTCCCCAACCCTCCGCCCTTCCATCCTCCAACCTTGTCCATCTCAGTGCTCATGCAGACCTGGCGTTGGTGGTCCATATATCCCTCTTTGTTCTCACACTTCCACTGCTATGGAAACCTGTAGCAGATGGAAAAAAGACATTCAGGAAGAAGTACGTAGCATCTGACATGTGCCTCACAAAACCAACCTTTGTCCTGAACAAATCAGTAGGTACCTGGTAACCCCCAACCACCCCCCCCCCCCTCCGCAGTCAGCTGTGGATGTCTTGCAAATATTCCCTCACTCTATTAGATTGATTGAATATTTAATTAAATCGATACCCTTTGTCTGCAGCCGGTTTTTTCTTGCGTCCTAATGGTGGGTACTAGGACTGGTATATTTGTCAGGATTCGATCCCGCAACTGCGCAGTTTCCAAACCCTACCCTTCCCCCTTTCGGATTTATTTTCCCTTGCTTCCTATTGGTGGATACTGACACAGTTAGGTTACTTGGTAGGAAGTCCATTACGTTGGAGGCAGCTGAAAATTTCAGATTTCAGCTCAATTGCATGCTATGTTCTTAAAAAATTTGCTGGAGAGGCTGGACAGATGCGTGCTCGCACTACCACTATCAGAAACAAAAAGTTGATCAATCGAGAATTTGACGTTTCGGTTGGGGTTTTAAAGCGCTATAGAATTCCTAAACTGGTGCTCTCTGCTACATTTGGAAGGAGGAGGAAGGGCCTACTGCATCATAGGATAGAGACAACAACAACAAATACCACCGAAAGACAGAGTCCACTGTGTTCTGTTGAGACACACGAAACACGACACACTTAAACCATGATCCAATCCCTAGTGGTAGTAGTTGTCATGGCTAGATGTCAGAGATCACTGAAACACTTGCACATCCTACACGCTCATGTCCCAATGTCCACACGCAGCATGCCAATTCCCTCATACACCGCCATTGCCAGCACCAATGCCCAGAGGTCAGAGAAAACTGCCGCTGCGACTGCAGCCACAGTCATGGACATGTGTGTATGTCAGAGTGCAGCACCCCCAGCCACGAAGGGCATCCGGGGATGATAGGAGTGGTAGGAATTCAGATGTTATCACTATGTCCAGCGCCAGCACTTTGCATTGATCGATACTGAATGCCTCAATTTTTCATGGAGAGTTCATGCAACACATGTGAACACAGAGACAGCCCAACATATCCTGAGTATTAGTTCACTATTTAGCTATCCAGAGGGTGCCGCTGCCGGGACTTGCCTCTACAGCTGAGGGCAAGAACCGACTAGCCAGCCAAGTGGAAGTTTTCCTTGTACCTGCCGCTCGTGAGAGCCTTAAGCCGCCAATGCCCATTCGTTCCGGCTACAGGCTACCTCGGCCACGCGCCCCGTACGCCAGACGGTGTCGTCCTATGAAGCCAGCCACAGATTTATCACTGTAATTACAATTAAATATTACGATTGTAGCCCCAATTTGATGACATTCGACAATGGGCGATGTATTTGAAATACCTCCTCCTGATGGGTGTGGCTCTGGAAATGTCAATATCTACAGGATGAGTTTTTCCACCATGTACAAACTCTAGGGATTGATTGGCGAGAGGATACGGAACAAAAAATGTCCAATGAACGTTTGTGTGGAAATGTATAGTTTTCATGCTAGAGACCATTTATTCAATCATATATTGTTACAGAGACCGTGGTGTAATACGAACTGTACCATGCAGCCACGGTACGCATTGAAAATGGTTTCCATGTGCCTCAACGCATGCGTGTATGCACCGCAGAATGTTCTGTCTCACTTTCAGATCGGGTAGGCTGCATCTGAACAGTGTCAAAGACAGCATGAATGCGCTGCTCCAGTGTCCCCACATCTGAAATGGGCTCTACATACACGACAGTTTTGAGTTGGCCCCATAACCAGTGAATGAGCAGGCATGCCACTGGACGCCCTCGTCCGATCCATCGATCAGGGAAGACACGTTTGAAATATGTCCAGAAGTTAACAGCAAAGTGGGCTGGAGCACTATCATGTAGCAGCCACGTAACCCTTTGAATCATCAATGGCACTTCGTCCAGCAGAAGAGGCAAAGTCACGCTCAAGAAACGCTGGTAGTTCCAGCTTGTTACGCGATGTGGAAGGAAGACTCGTCCCAAAATACGGTCGCCAATTATCACTGCCCACACATTCCAGCCGCACCGATGCTGATGATTCGCTATCACCATACCAGGGGGTTCCGCATGGTATCCCACTGTCATGAAAACTGAAGATACTGTTCCGTGTAAAGGTGGCCTCATCTGTGAATAGGATGGATGACACAAATCCTGGGATCGTTTTTTCCTGGTGAAGAAACCAGTGACAGAACTGCTCCTTATGTGGGAGGTCTGTCGCTAGTAAGCCCTGCACTCGCTATAAGTGATAAGGGTAGTAATAATTGTCATGGAGAATGTTCCACACCGTTGGGTGACCGTGTGGACAGGCGGACCAAATGCCTGGTACTGAATCGGCGGTCGCCTACCACAGTGTTAATCACATTTTCCTCCAAGTCTATTGTCCGAACATTTCGGGTCCGTCTTTAATGATTTCCTACTTCCTGAAACGACACTGTCTCAGACAAACGGCCGGCCGGGGTGGCCGAGCGGTTCTAGGCGCTACAGCCTGGAACCGCGCGACGCTACGGTCGCAGGTTCGAATCCTGCCTCGGGCATGGATGTTTGTGATGTCCTTAGGTTAGTTAGGTTTAAGTAGTTTTAAGTTCTAGGGGACTGATGACCTCAGAAGTAAGTCCCATAGTGCTGAGAGCCATTTGAGTCATTTCAGACAAGAAACACAGTTGCAAACACTTGATGTTGTGGTTGTTGTCCGCGAGAATAGGTCTCCTGATACAACCTTGCTGCCTGCTGATCGTTGCCATTTGCCTTTCCATAAGTAAACACCGTGTAGGTAAGCTCTTGATACGATTATGGAACCACTGTGTACAACGCTGTATTACATCCACTATAAGGTGAGTCTGCAAGAGAAGTGAATTGGACACAACGTTTCTGATTATGAAACTAAGTCTTTAATTATTTTTAGCATTTAAAGACTGACCTACAGAATTTTCCCTGACAGAGACAACTCAAACTTAACATATTCATTTATTACCCACAGTATACAAACCCAACGCAATGTGACTGCAATACAGTGACAACATGGATTCCAATAATTAACACAAAAGAATGGCCCTGAATTGGAAGAAATCCTAACAATAATAAAAATCCAAAAAATATGAAATTAAAGAAATATGAAACTACCTCCATATCTGTTAATTGCCTAAACTCATTTCAATCGCGAGTCCCGATAGTGGAAACCCCATTTTTTATTTTATAATTCACTTACCTCACAGAAAATCTTCATAACACGAACTACAGCAATTACAACAAGCAGCAACTACAGCCAGCTAAATAAAAAGATTCTAACTACTATAGACTCTAACTACTAGGAGGCATATGGTTAGCAAAAGAAAGATTTTGTTGAAGAGCAAACAATGTATTTAGAAAATTTTACCTTATTCATGTAACATTCACTTCCAAAAATTATATAGCTGTCAATAATTCCACTGCCCAAACATTGCCAATCAAACGTACGTCATCATACATTTCCTTGTGTCTCATTTCACAATGCATGTACTACTAACACAGAGTCTCCACTAAGAAAATCATGGCCATACTCTTCTCTATCCACTCGCTGACTGCTAGTCCATCCAAATCTTGCGGAAGGCGCAGAGCTCTGTCAGCGATATTAACACAGTCTACAGCGCTGCCAACATATAAACAGGCTACTTACAATTACTATGGCAGGAAAAGGCGCAAGGGCATGATGTATGAGGAACAGTACTAACGTCTACGAGGAAACCATACATAATGTAACTGTAGCTGGATGGTACAGCGCGTATTAGACCGCTGTGTCTGTAACAGAGTATGACTGAATAAATGGTCTTTAGCATGGAAACCATGCGTTTCCGGACGTAAGTTCATTAGACCTTTTTTATTCCGTACCATCTCATCGACCAATCCCTAGGGTTCGTAAACGGTGGAAAAAATCACCCTGTATATCCCTCTTTTGACTGGACATAATTTTCCATTTAAAGTCCATCATGCACCTTATGGCTATCGGTGAGCTGAAATCGCAATCTATATCTCCCTTACTACCGGACATAGTAACTTGTTTGCACATGTTGGAACAATGGCCACAGTAACTTTACATCCCAACACGAACTTTATAAGCCTGCCAATCACAGGATATCTATCACATATCTCCTACTAAGTATAATACTTCGCCAATAACTGAATTCTGGTGGCACCAAACAATATTGAGCGAAAATCAGCGATGTATGGGCAGGCCTCATTTGTTTTTCTTGCGAGTGGTACCAGTGTGTCTTTGGAAGAGAGACGTAACCGTCTTATAAGCGACTAGAAGGTAAAAACACGATCGCAACGACTATGTTACTGTCACCCTGTATAGAAAGTAGTCTCAATTCTACACGCACAAACAAGTATCGCTAATGATATACATGTTAAAAACTATATATGCTTTATAAATCGAGGTATCGTATTGCTCCTGAATGAAATGGTCTTCCATACAAATACAGTGACGCTGAATATAGACGGTGATCACGAAGTGTGTATTAACAGATCGAAAGTTTGGGTGCACATAGCCAACGGTGTAAGCTCCTAATAAAATCACCCTTATCACCGAATTTAGAAAGTGATTCGGCTGAGGAACATGGTATTATGCCGATATTTGCAACTCCCTCTTGCTACTGCCATATTTTCCATGCTAACAAACAGTATTTGCAACGCATTCTGCCTCGATTCCATGTAGACATTGTAACACAGGTTCTGCGATATATCCACTGGGTTATAGGCGAGGGAGGATGATGGTCGATTGAGAATGATCACATGCAGCGGATGGCGTGCTACGTGAGAAATCACTTAAAAAAATGGTTCAAATGGCTCTGAGCATAATGGGACTTAACATCTGTGGTCATCAGTGCCCTAGAACTTAGAACTACTTAAACCTAACTAACCTAAAGACATCACACACATCCATGCCCGAGACAGGATTCGAACCTGCCACCGTAGCGGTCACGCGGTTCCAGACTGAAGCGCCTAGAACCGCACGGCCACACCGGCAGGCGAAATCACTTAAAAAATACAAAGCTAGAGTGAGGTCTTAAGAAATGCACAAAATCCTATGACCAATATACTGGCTTTTCATATCTTTAGTGTTACACTTCCTGGTAGAAATGGTGTCAGCAATTTGCAATCAACCACATAATTGCGTTGGATCCTATGGAGATGTCTTTCATACAGGTACGAAACGGGGTCGCTATGCTTTCTACTACCTGTTTCAACTACCTTTCAAGGTAATCCAACCACACACTTTCCCCATCCGAAATACATGCACATAGATCATTGTATATAGGAAATGTCTTCGGATTTTTGGTAGGTTAGCGAATAAGGCAGGAAAATATTCTTGTACAATATCTTTATTAACTTTTACATATACAGTTCCTTATTTTTGTTAGTGGCGTTTTAATAATGTTCACTTTAATTTTTAAGTTATAACTTAAATCCGCATCTGAATCATCTATTTCTTTCTCCAGCCAGTAATATGACAAATACAGAGAAGGTATATTCTCGAATTCTGGTACATATCTAATTTTCTTCATGTAAAATTTATGCCTTTATATATTAACTTTGTTCCTTCCTGTAGTCTGTAGGCGAGAGAAGTTGGGGATTTTAATTTTTAGTCTTATCTCCTCCATGGCGCTATTGTTAAGGCGTTTCACATCTTCCTGTGTTCTCCTACATATACTCCAGTTCTTTAGTTCGATGTCGTCCATTTCCAGCTTCATTTACCGTGTGCATAACACGTTAATTGTACTTAAAAGTATAATTTCTTTAATTGGGAATGGCTTAAATCTGTGTGATGCATTTACTCTTTTTCTTAGGACTCGTGGAATGACGTTGCTCGTGTCAACCATTTCCAATTCTGTAATATCTATATCGGACGGTACTGTGGAACAGTGTTCTAGACAGTGAAAAATAAGTTTCTCCTGCTTTAACATAGCACCTCTGTATAATACTTATATTGTCTTTATTGGTATCAGAGTTAAGACCCCGACGTAGTTTATAGGTAGATAATTAAAACTGTATGCAGACAGAACATAGCTGATGAGCTTTTCTCGGTCTCGAGTATCTGAAAGACTGACGTGTACACCTGTCAATTTTGGATATTGTTATTACCCCAGTACACAAACTGCAGAACGTTATTAAACACAACAGTTTTTCTGTAAGTTATGTGTTAACTGACGCCACATGGACGCAGTTGGTACAGAGTCGCGTGGAGCACATTGTAAACACTATTTGTTGGTTGGTGTCTAATACACATAAACACTCTTGCACAGGGTCGAATAGATGATCCATTCTGTAGTTGTATACTGTACATTACCCCGCAGTCTGGTAATCCCAATGTATTGTATTGTATTGTGTAGATCTGGGGACCTAGAAACGATGGAGAGGCTTCGTCCCCGCTGAAGCCTTCAGTGGTACACAACCCCACAAGACTACAGCAGTCCACTCACCCCACCGCTTCCCCACACCGAACCCACGGTTATTGTGCGGTTCGGCCCCCAGTGGTAGTGCACGTGTCTGTGCGAATTATTCGGTTTTCCATTGCTGACACACGGTATGCTCTCTGGTTTATTGGTTGATGGTCTCCTGTGCTAATCCGGTGCTTCACCGTCGATTTGTCTAATTTGCTCTTCACCTGTGGATTGAAGCATTCAGAGAACTCTTGAAGAATGGCAAATAGCTTCTTCTGTTGTTCCTAAGTCAGATCTGGTGATAGTCGAGCTAGAAGATCTTGTCTCATAGTGGTAGCGCCAATTTCGCCCACAGATTCGGCATAGGAGGTTTCTACGACGCTCAGCTGTTCGGCAATTAACGGTTGAGCGCTTGCTACGCACATGCGTCTCGGAAGGATCTGCGGGTCTCGACGACAGTTAACTATCCACAATTCACCGAATCCGTTCTTAAACGAGACGACAGAGGCTGGGGTGACCAAGTTATTCTTCAGTGGTATGCTTCTCTTTCATTCCCCCTCCATGGGTTGATGCATGGCATGACACATGACAGTTACTTTTCTAGTGCTGACTGCAGGAATGATCACTTCATCCAGCACACATAGTCTCCACACACTCGGATGCTCATCTTCCTGTCCACAGTATCTCATCTCGTCTAGCATAATATTCGAGCGACCACAATCTATAATTGCCTGAGAAGCTTTCAGAAAGTCCCATCCGAGAATGATATATCTTCCTGCAGGTTTTACAAATTTCCCATTAGCCACATTCAGAAGAGATGTTTTGCTGTCGACGAATACGGTTTTCTGCAACTGGCGACAGTACTTCTCCGAAATGACTGAATATGATGCTCCACAGTCCACAAGAGCTTGGGCTGGTCGGCCATCCATGAGAATATCGACGTAGTTTCCTATCATTTTTGTAGTGATCGACGGCGGAGGATTTTTCGGTTCGGCAGCCTCACCTCCAAGGAAGGTCGTAACCTCTAGTTTTCCATGTTGCGGCGGCTAGGTGATCGGCTGGAGCTTCTAAACGGCGACGGAGACCTTGATCGGCGTGTTCGGGAGCGTCCTCTGCAGCGGCTAGCTTGCGGCGATGGTGACCTACGTTTTCCTGCACCCACATCTTCTTGTTCATCTTCGTCGTCCCGGAGTTGGCGTCGGCTAAGATCGGTCTGCTGGCTTCTGGCGCGGGCGTCATCAAATAACCGCCGCCTTTCTCGACAATAGCGCACCACATGTCCCGGTCGTCCGCAGTGGAAACATACTGGTTGGTTATCCTGGGTGCTCCAGATGTCTGTCTTCCTTGGCGTTCAAACATGTTCCTCATGTGGCATTGTAGGAACGTAATTTAGCCTGGGTCTCGACTTTTTCACCGTTTTAAAAGGAAACGAAGGACGAGAAGAGATTGGGTTCAATGTCTGTTCCACTTCCTTCCTTATGACCTCTTGAAATGTCTCGTTTTTTTGCTCGCCGTGCAATCAAAGTGCCTTCTGAACTTCCTCTCTCTCTGTCTGACGAAGACCACTTGTGAAATCAATTCCTTCCTCCATCACAGACATCTATACGACGTTTGGAGGCCGTCCAAACTTCTTGCGTGTAATTCTTTTTTGATGTATTGTCTCGATATAGTGGCACCATCTTATGAAGTCGTCTGCTGTCGAAACCTCCTTCAGGAATAGGGCTTGATACATGTCCTCAGCAACACCCTTCATGAGATGTGCAACCTTATCTTTCTCCTTCATTCTAGGATCCACTATTTTACACAGCTCCAAGGCGTCTTGAATGTAGGATGCTGTAGTTTCTCGTGGACGCTGCGCCCTGGACTTTAATTTATCTTCAGCCTTGCACTTCTGTCGTTGTGTGTCGCCGAAATACTTGCGCAGTTCCGCCTGGAACACTTCCCAGCTTGTGAACTTCTCCTCGTTGTTCTCGTACCAATTCTTGGCAGTGCCCTCCAAGTAGAAAAATACGTTAGCCAAACGCACGGTGTCATCCCATTTGTTAAATTTGTCTATACGCTCATATACCTTCAGCCACTTGTTTGGATCTTGGCCATCGTCACCAGAGAACCCGGAAGGATGTCTCATGTGGTGGCACGCAGTTGCTGTCATCGTAACGTCCTCTCCTCCTTCTGTCTACGATAGATTGCGATCTGTGGAATATGGCTCGAACTCGGGTTTCTCGCCACGTAAACGGCGGCTCTGTCGTGGCCTGATGGGAGCCACTGTGTCGTCGATAAAGTGCGCTATCACAAGTTTCAATACTCAGCGTCTCCACCGGAATAATGTCATGTAGAAGAAGGTGCAATTAGATGAATAACGAACACTAACTTCACTTAACGAAGGTTTATTCAGCAATTGCACATACAAGAGCGCGGAGTGAACCGCCTCCGGCCAAAACACACACACACACACACACACATATATATATATATATATATATATATATATATATATATATATATATATATATATATATAGTTACAGAACATTCCAGTACAATGATTCCTGACATTTGTGGATACTTCTAGAATGTACTCGAACCGATTACAGAAATTGAAATTTTGCAGTTAACCCTCCATGCAACATTCTAGTATCATAACTACTATACCACGGTGACTGTGCTAATTAGCTTCTTCTGCGACAATATGACGGAACTCTTACCCTCAGAGATGATAGTTCTTAAATCAGTAAGACCCTTGTTCTTTTATCTTTGTATTTCGTTCTATTGTCTAGCGGCTTCCATGTTTGCTATATGATACGCATGCTAATTCGAGTGTAATTAAATTGTAGTAAAGTGATCAATAAAACCAATGTATCAATGAACGGAGTACCACAACATTATTCAGAGTCTTCGTAAGTGGAGTCAAAGTGGTGACCAAGGAAAGTGCAACAGATTTAAACTCCACAGTGAAAAGACAAATATTTTCGGACCCCTTCAGCAACACACGATAGAAGTAAAACATGAAAACGCTGTAATGAAGCATCATTTCGTCGACAATGCAAATGGCTCACAAAGACATGACCCACATTCGCGTCAAATAGACCTCGGCGAGATCACACCCCAAGAACTTTGTGCCTCTAGTCAGCAACATTCTACATCTACATCACGTCTACATTTATGCTCCGCAAGCCACCTAATGGTGTGTGGCGGAGGGCACTTTACGTGCCACTGTCATTACCTGCCTTTCCTATTCCAGTAGCGTATGGTTCGCGGGAAGAACGACTGACGGAAAGCCTCCGTGCGCGCTCGAATCTCTCTAATTTTACATTCGTGATCTCCTCGGGAGATATAAGTAGGGGGAAGCAATATATTCGATACCTCATCCAGAAACGCACCCTCTCGAAACCTGGACAGCAAGCTACACCGCGATGCAGAGCGCCTCTCTTGCAGAGTCTGCCACTTGAGTTTGCTAAACATCTCCGTAACGCTATCACGCTTTCCAAATAACCCTGTGACGAAACGCGCCGCTCTTCTTTGGATCCTCTCTATCTCCTCTGTCAACCTGACCTGGTACGGATCCCACACTGATGAGGGGTCGTGCGGTAGCGTTCTCGCTTCCCACGCCCAGGTTCCCGGGTTCGATTCCCGGCGGGGTCAGGGATTTTCTCTGCCTCGTGATGGCTGGGTGTTGTGTGATGTCCTTAGGTTAGTTAGGTTTAAGTAGTTCTCAGTTCTAGGGGACTGATGACCATAGATGTTAAGTCCCATAGTGCTCAGAGCCATTTGAACCACACTGATGAGCAATACTCAAGTTGAAACGTCCCCTTTCAATAATTGTACACTACTGTGCTTAAACTGACACACAATATTTTTTTAGCGCAACGCAATCTGACTTTCAATAATCTCTACAAGAGAATGGCCCTGACTAACATTAACCTGTACTTTTCACAAATCACTTACCTCACAAAAATCTTGGTTACTCCCACTACTGCACTACAGCAAGCGCCACTACTGCCAGCTAAATAAAAGATTCAAACTATGGAAGGCACTAACTACTGATAGGGATAGTTAGCAAATGAAAGATATTAATAGAGAACAAACAATGTATTTACCTTGATATCATCATATATATATATATATATATATATATATATATATATATATATATATATATATATATAGCAGTTCATGACAAATTTCAAAACTCCGCCATCTCTCTCCCCACATCCACCACTGCTGGCGGCTCACCTCCAACTGCGCAACGCTACGCGCTGTTCACATCCAGCTGCCGCTGCCCAACACTACAATGGCAGACAACAATGCAAACTAGCCACAGACTGCACACAGCACAGCCAGTGATTTTTTATATAGAGCGCTACGTGGCGTTACCAATAAGAAAACATAAACAGCCTACTTACATAGCCCCCATGTTCCCCACAAAAAATTTTACAATTTTTTTTTGGGCACTGGCCAATACATATTTGTTAAAATTTTTCATAATCGTAATTACAATAACAAAGAAATCAAATGCACACACTTATTGATACAATGTTGGTCAAAAGCTAAAATTTTCTCACAGTCCATAAAGACAGTCCTGATCATTCATCACATTGCAGTGTTTTTCTCAAAGTCTGAGCAGTAAAAGAAAATGCACACGGAAGTAGTGGATTTCCATGCAGTCTTGAAGAAGTATCGTTGTCCTTCCAACGGAAAGACAGTGCTGACTCTCGACATGCAGACAGGTCATGGGCCACAACAGAGCAAACCCACAGCGGAGTCTGTCGAAGTTTTGAAGAGTATTGGTGGGTAGGTCATCACAGAGCAGACCCACTGTAGTCCTGGTAGAGATTACGGTATTGGTGGGCCACCAAAGATGCAGACCCACTGTAGTCCTTGTAGAGATGGCCAGCAGCCATCTGTTGTGACTATGCAGGTGCACAATCACCATTGAACAGTCTTGCGGATAATAGAGCAAGTCCATAACCACCACTTGTGCACTCACAAAGTTTTTGGAATTGTCCTTAGAACCAGCAATGCTGTTAACCAGTCCCTTGCTGAATTATTAACACACGTGCAAACACTAACAGTCCCTACGTGTCACATATTGTCCATATACTATGACCAACAGAAACGTGTGCAGTGAAATGTAACTTACAAGTTAATAATATGATGAACTGGTGACAATTACAATTTTATAACATGAGAATACAATTACAAAGGTACAAAATACATCATTAAAGAACATAACAATACAGAGAACATTTGTAATACAGGCTTTACAAAAGAATCGAAATAACATATACAT
Source organism: Schistocerca nitens (assembly GCF_023898315.1). NCBI lineage: Eukaryota > Metazoa > Arthropoda > Insecta > Orthoptera > Acrididae > Schistocerca > Schistocerca nitens. The sequence continues at coordinate 632,035,901 of NC_064616.1, read as the reverse complement.
CAGTGTCACAGGAATTATGACATAAGTACATACATGAAAGATCAGAATAACTTTTGGAATATCAACTTCACACATGAGCATTAAAACAAAACAGAATAAATAATGTCTAAGCATATTTACAAGGTAAATAACATATTATTAATGCCAATTATATTTGAGGATAACAGTATTCCTTATCATAGTGAATGTAGCTTAGTATTAGAAAAATTCTACAACATAAGTCTTATCAGATAAACATATAAATACAGGAAAAACATAAATACACAAGGGAACACAAACACATAGTGGGATAACACAAGGAAAGGACAGGGTTTCTTTTACTGCAGTATTTTGCAAACAAAACTTTCTTTACTTCTCAGAGATCTCCCTTCGTTCCTCACTATTTCCAAAAAGTCCTATCTATACCTGTTTTCTGTATTCTAACCATATTTCTTTCAAAATAATTATGGCTCATTGTACAATACTCATTTTGGCCCGAATCTTTTTTATATACCTTGTCAATGCATTGCTTCCAATTCATCATAGTTAGTTTCTTATATAGTCTACCCCCTCTTAAGCTAACTTAAATCTACTGAGCTCAGATGCTAAACTAAGGGACGAGGCAATGCAGCAGAACAAATCAAGTAACACAAACATCAATGACAAAAATTTCAAGCTGGCAAAGCAAGCTACAGTAAATCTAAATTACCAAGCAATTAAACATTACAACTAATATGAGGCAATGCGCAGCAAACAAGAAAAATAAATCTGGCTTAGCAGAGTAACACAAATTAAAATTCAGTAGCACTATGCCTGGCAAACAGCATAACTTATACCTAAACATGACAAAGTTCAAGCAGAAAAAGTATTACACTAAAAATGGCCATGTCTAATACCTATGTCACATCTTAACACTAGAGTGATGCATCACGAGAACTTACACTAGCAGATAAGTTACCAAATCGTAAAGAAATTGTTTATGCAATTCCTGTGAAGGGAAATGTCTTTTTATGCTCCCTCATTTTTTTGGAAATATATCACAAAACTATTATTTACTGGATCTGGAGACAGAAAATATTTATATTAGTACATCTATAAAATTTTATTTTAACCAGTGCTGCAGTGCAGCTAGAAACTAGATATTAAACAAAATGAGTAAATAAATACATAAAGCAAGCCATATGGCATTTCTCTCATTTCTCGTAGATAGACACTTGTCCTAATCAGGTGTGCAGATGTAAGAATGTTTCCAAGTTATTATTAGCGTGTCGTATTTACGATGCTTTCTACAAACGAATGTCAATAGCGAGGATAATGGCCTCCCCTTTTTTTTTTATTTCTACCACCTGCGCCACACACTAATGGCTTTTTCTCAAGGCGGCTGGCACACCTGGCCGCTCACAACGAATTACTTCACGGTCACTTACCTTTCTTAACGAAATATTTACGACAGCAGTTTTCGCTACAGCGACAGTCTCATATAAAAATATTTCACAGGTCAAGAATTAGCGTTGCAAATCTGTAGAAACAAAATCCTATAAATATAAGTGTCCAAAAAAAATATTCGTCAGCATTGTGATACAGTCACACATTTACACACATTTCATAACCTTAAAGTACGATTCTTGGTTTCCAACAACCTTTTCCACAAGTCAGAGTCCCTAATCACTTTTCATTACTCCTTACCTTATTACACATATACATATTCGTCGACACGTCAATCTTGCGACGACACTTCACTATTTCATCGTAATAAATACATAGCATAATCAAATTCCCCATATAGCATCAAATTGTTCATCATAAACATACCTCAACAGCATAATACACATCGTCGTCGTAAAAATAACGTCATAACACCTCAGTCAACTCTCAAAATCGTCGTAGCTTCCTCCAATAATTTCAAAACCTAAAAAAATTCTCTGCTCATGTCAAAAGTGTCATCCGCCTCAAACGCACTTCAAAAATCATTATCCCATACCAAATACATCATTCAAAGTTCTCATAGTATCACAATGGTTCCAAAAAAAAAATGAACAGTTCACAAAGTACTGACAAAATGCAATTTCATACGTGTGAAGTTATTCAACTGTGTAATTACGTAAACATCTGTCACTAATGTAGTAAAAAAAAAAGTTTATCTCTCAGTTCAAAATGGTTCAAATGGCTCTGAGCACTATGGGACTTAACATCTATGGTCATCAGTCCCCTAGAACTTAGAACTACTTAAACCTAACTAACCTAAGGACAGCACACAACACCCAGCCATCACGAGGCAGAGAAAATCCCTGACCCCGCCGGGAATCGAACCCGGGAACCCGGGCGTGGGAAGCTAGAACGCTACCGCACGACCACGAGATGCGGGCTATCTCTCAGTTAAATGATCAGATAGCTGTGTAATTTGTGTGTTAGAGAAATATGGTACCGATGTGTAAAGTTGTATAAGCAAATACCACATTAGCTAGGGCTCCTTGTGCGTGCCAAACACATGGTACACAAAGTAGGCGTGTACCTCCCTGAGGATTAATGTAATTATACCCTCAGGAGTTACAGATTACAGCAATGGAATGAAATGTATCATGGAAAACTTTCTTTGTAATTCAAAATCTTGAAAAATAAATGGTTTAAGTACAAAATTGATCACTCAAATGCGTGTCCTGTAGCGCTAAATGTGCGTCTTGCTGTAAGATAATTCTGTGGAAGTGTCGTAGTTATCGTCCTCCGAAACCTAAGTTCTGCAGAAGTCAATGTACTTACCTCATGATACACAAAAGTGAAATGCTTTGCGTATAGATATCGTAGTTATTACGCTTATTGTTGTGATGAAGAAAGCACTGTACTGTAACGTATTGTTGTGCCACGAAAAAGGCTGTCTCATTGTTGCTATACCACGAAAGTTACTACTAAAACATGTTTTTCTTTCCAGAAGAATTCAGAAAACTGTGCAGATATAAAACAGATACACCGCAAAAGCAACAAGGTGAATTGTGTCACACATTAGTAGCGTCGTGATATAGTCGTGTAGCTGTCAAATAAAGTAACCTCTGTGTCATCTGGTATCTCACAGAAAGTACTTCAAACCCAGAATGTATTTTCAAATAAACCAAAATGTTGCATTGAAATCTCATTAGCAGTACCAGTATGTGTCCTAAGTATGTAAGCCTGATAGTCGTTACGTAATCGTGCAGCTAACAAGCAAGAATGTACAAATATAACACTGTGTCGTCTGTTCACTATAACAATACATTCGTAATTTCTGTTTAAAAATGTTCCCTAGGTTCTAGACTGGATGTTTAACTTCAAAACATTGCTGCATGTTAACAGTTTCTTAAGTCTGACAAAGCTTACTAGCAATGTAAAGTGAAAAGTTATATGGCAAAGACAAAGTTAAGAAGCAGATTATCTTTCAATAAACGGTTTTACATGTGAAATGTGGTGTAAACCTTTACTCTTCCTAGTACGCAGAGTTTCAACTTTAACGCAATTATCAAGTGGTATACGTCGGTAAAGAATACTGGAATTTTTCTCAAGGTTAGGGTCTATGTTATTTTTCCCTGAGCCAGCGGGCGCACGTGGCTGCCTGTGGTGCGAGTCATTGTCTGCTATCTCTTTGTTGCCGCGCGTCGTTATTGCGGTTAGGAGACCTAACTTCTACAAATTCACTCTGACGGGAAGGCCCTGCCCTGTTTAAATCCCGCCAGTTCTGATGCAATTCAGGTCTGTCGTTACAATCACATCGTCTGTCGTCATGTTGGTAGTTCCTGTAGTTTCTTTCTTGTCGGTTAAGTGGTGGAGAATTTCTCCCTGAATCGTAACTGCGCACTGGACCGTTGCGTCTAAAGTTATTCTGTCTCCCGTAATAATAATTATTTTGGTTCCTATATTGTCTGTTTCTCTGATTGTCTCTGTAATAGTCATTACCGCGGAGAGGTGATCTTTCCCTGTAATTATTACTACTCTGCCAACGGTTGTTATACGGGTGGTGTCTGTTTCGGTCACGATTTGTGTTGTGAGAATAGCCTTGTCGCGTCCAGTTATTATTTCTTTCATCGCGGAATTGCGACGGATGTGATCTGTAATTGTTGTGCTCGTGCGTTCCGCGATTGTCAGTGTCAATTTCCAGTTCTTGTAAGAGTCCTTGAAATGCTTCAATGTCGTCTTTGCAACGTCCAGCCAAAATAATATGTCGTAAATGTTCAGGCAGTTTGATTAAGCAAATTCGGATGAGTTCTGAGGGGCTGTATGGGTTTGACAGGTACTGATTCTTGTGCAACATGTCTTCAAAATATTTCACAAGACTGGAGAATTCAGATTGTTCGAAATGTTTCATCATTATGATGCCATGTTTTACTCGGTCTTGTGTGGCTTGAGACCAATATGCTGAGAGGAAGGCATGGTAAAATTCTCCTTCACTGTGGCAATCGTGAATGACCGATCGCATTCTTACAGCTGGTTCATTCTCTAAGTAGCCACACATAAATTCTAATCTGTGTTCTAACGACCAGTTGGGAGGAAAACAATGAGAGAATTGATGGAGCCATGCTTGTGGATGAATGTCGTTGCCAGAATTCTTAAATGTTTTAAATTTACGTGTAGTAATGAACAGCTTATAGTCAAAATCATCATGTCGGCGAGTCGCATATCGGTCATTGTTAGGTCGTGTCGGCCGTTCCATCTCAAAATTCGGCGCACATTGCCAGTTTCTTTCATAACTTCCGAAATGCCCTGTGTTATTATTTTGCGTCTTTTCTGTATTTCTAAGTCCCTCTTCCCGTGTTGGAGCGCGAGTGTCTTCTGAAATTTGTAATTTTTGTATTACTTGTGCCAACTGATCTTGTACTTCCCGGATTTCTCTTTTGTACTGTATATTGATTTGATTTTGATTGAATTTCCTAATTTGTTCGCACTCTTCTGTGTCATTAAAGAGTACCGGTTTTGTGTCATTCAGATTATCATCTACCTTCGTAGATAAATTAGTGAACTGATCTGAAAGTTCGGCTACTTTATCCGATAGTGTACTTATTTCCTCAGTGTGTTTTTCTGAACCAAGTTTCAGAGAATCTACTGTGTCCTTTAAGTTTTCCTGAGTTTTTGCAAGTTGCGTAACCGAATCGGTAGATGCAACTGAGTCAAATTTAGCTTGCAAGGTCTCATGATTTTCATGAACAATAGTTTGCAGTTCTTTTATGGCTGCTTCGTGATTCTGTAGTGCATTTTCATGACGCGAAAAAATAGGTTGAAAATGCTCACAAATTTGGGTTTTTACGTCGTTACAGACTTTTTGACATTTCGATTCAATGGGATGTAACTCAGTAGTTAAATCCTCACGTGTTTGTTCAAGAGTTTGCTCCAATGAGTCTAACTTTTGAAGCTGTTGCTGTGTTTGTCTCTGGTGTTGTTCCATTGTGTCTAACTTTTGAAGCTTTTGCTATGTTTGTCTCTGATTTTGTTCCACTGTGTCTAACTTTTGCTGTGTTTGACTCTGATTTTGTTCCATTTGTTTCTGATTTTGTTCAAGTGTTGTGTCTAACTTTTGTAGCCTTTGTCCCATTTGTTGCATTAACTGTAATAACAATGCACTGGTGTCTGAAACACGTTCCTCAGTGCTTTTCGGCAGTGAAGTTGCACCGGCAACATTCACATTTTGACAAGCAGAAAATGTGTCTTGACTTATTTGAGAAAACGGTGAGGACCCAAATCCCGAATCCACAGCATTTGCGAGATTGTTTCCTGTCATTTCGGATTCCTGAGGCGAGCTGTCGCCGACCGATCGATCGATAATGCTTCCCTGCTCACTGATTGTTTCACTGTCTACGCCATTGTTTGCCGCCCGCTCCATTTCCCTATGCACAATTACCAAATTATTACTTTGAACATCAGTTAACTCATTACTCGGTGGCGCTAACACACTGCTTTCGTTTACACTGTCATTTCGCAGTTTACTTTGGAGCCTAGTATTACGTTTTTCACACGCCATTATTGTCACAGTGTTTCACACGACAACACAGAAAACCACAATTTGAAGAGCAAAAATAAGAGAACACATTAACATAACAATGAAAATAATATCTAGTTAATTGCAGCTGCGAAATACTTGGTGCAAATCTACATGCATGCCACAACTGTTTTACTGTACAACAATGAAAGACTGCAACTACAAAGGAGATTTTCTCTACAATTACGCGTTAGCAATAAACAAAAGCTACACTAATTACACAAACTACAAGAAAAAATCAGAAGATTCCAGTGAGGTATCCTGGCAGGGTCGCCATATTAAACGTCCCCTTTGAACAATTTTACAGGACTGTGCTTACAGCAAGCGCCACTACTGCCAGCTAAATAAAAGATTCAAACTATGGAAGGCACTAACTACTGATAGGGATAGTTAGCAAATGAAAGATATTAATAGAGAACAAACAATGTATTTACCTTGATATCATCATATATATATATATATATATATATATATATATATATATATATATAGCAGTTCATGACAAATTTCAAAACTCCGCCATCTCTCTCCCCACATCCACCACTGCTGGCGGCTCACCTCCAACTGCGCAACGCTACGCGCTGTTCACATCCAGCTGCCGCTGCCCAACACTACAATGGCAGACAACAATGCAAACTAGCCACAGACTGCACACAGCACAGCCAGTGATTTTTTATATAGAGCGCTACGTGGCGTTACCAATAAGAAAACATAAACAGCCTACTTACAAAGTATAGGTCGAACGAATGTTTTGTAAGCCACCTACTTCGTTCATGGACTACATTTTCCAAGGAGTCTCCCAATGAATCTCAACCTGGCACCCGTCTTACCAACAATTAATTTTATATGATCATTCCACTTCAAATCGTTCCGTACGCATCCTCCCAGACATTTTACAGAAGTAACTGCTACCAGTGTTTGTTCCGCTATCATATAATCATACAATAAATGATCCTTCTTTCTATGTATTCACAATACATTACATTTGCACCAAGTGCCTATCGGCTGCAGATCTTCCTGCATTTCGCTGCAATTTTCTAATGCTGCAACTTCTCTGTATACTACAGCATCATCCGCGAAAAGCCGCATGGAACTTCCGACACTATCTACTAGGTCATTTACATATATTGTGAAAAGCAATGCTCCCATAACACTCCCCTGTGGCACGCCAGAGGTTACTTTAACGTCTGTAGACGTCTCTCCATTGAGAACATCATGATGTGTTCTATTTGCTAAAAACTCTTCAATCCAGCCACACAGCTGGTGTGATATTCCGTAGGCTCTTACTTTGTTTATCAGGTGACAAAAAAATGGCTCTGAGTACTATGGGACTTAACTTCTGAGGTCATCAGTCCCCTAGAACTTAGAACTACTTAAACCTAACTAACCTAAGGACATCACACACATCCATGCCCGAGGCAGGATTAGAACCTGCGACCGTAGCGGTCGCGCGGTTCCAGACTGAAGCGCTTAGAACCACTCGGCCACTCCGGCCGGCTATCAGGTGACAGTGCGGAACTGTATCGAACGCCTTCCGGAAGTCAAGGAAAATGGCATCTACCTGGGAGCCTGTGTCTAATATTTTCTGGATCTCATGAACAAATAAAGCGAGTTGGGTCTCACACGATCGCTGTTTCCGGAATCCATGTTGATTCCTACAGAGTAGATTCTGGGTTTCCAGAAATGACATGATACTCGAGCAAAAACATGTTCTAAAATTCTACAACAGATCGATGTCAGAGATATAGGTCTATAGTTTTGCGCATCTGCTCGACGACCCTTCTTGAAGACTGGGACTACCTGTGCTCTTTTCCAATCATTTGGAACCTTCCGTTCCTCTAGAGACTTGGGGTACACGGCTGTTAGAAGGAGGCAAGTTCTTTCGCGTACTCTGTGTAGAATCGAACGGGTATCCCGTCAGGTCCAGTGGACTTTCCTCTGTTGAGTGATTTCAGTTGCTTTTCTAGTCCTTCGACACTTATTTCGATGTCAGCCATTTTTTCGTTTGTGCGAGGATTTAGAGAAGGAACTGCAGTGCGGTCTTCCTCTGTGGAACAGCTTTGGAAAAAGGTGTTTAGTATTTCAGCTTTCGCGTGTCATCCTCTGTTTCAATGCCATCATGATCCCGGAGTGTCTGGATATGCTGTTTAGATACACTTACTGATTTAACGTAAGACCAGAACTTCCTAGGATTTTCTGTCAAGTCGGTACATAGAATTTTACTTTCGAATTCACTGAACGCTTCACGCATAGCCCTCCTTACGCTAACTTTGACATCGTTTAGCTTCTGTTTTTCTGAGAGGTTTCGGCTGCGTTTAAGCTTGCAGTGAAGCTCTCTTTGCTTTCGCAGTAGTTTCCTAACTTTGTTGTTGAACCACGGTGGGTTTTTCGCCTCCCTCACAGTTTTACTCGGCAGTTACCCGTCTAAAACGCATTTTACGATTGCCTTGAACTTTTTCCATAAACAATCAACATTGTCAGTGACGGAACAGAAATTTTCGTTTTGATCTGTTAGGTAGTCTGAAATCTGCCTTCTGATACTCTTGCTAAACAGATAAACGTTCCTCCCTTTTTTTTATATTCCTATTTACTTCCATCTTCAGGGATGCTGCAACGGCCTTATGATCACTGATTCCCTGTTCTGCGCTTACAGAGTCGGAAAGTTCGGGTCTGTTTGTTACCAGTAGGTCCAAGAATTTATCTCCACGAGTCGGTTCTCTGTTTAATTGCTCGAGGTAATTTTCGGATAGTGCACTCAGTATAATGTCACTCGATGCTCTGTCCCTACCATCCGTCCTAGACATCTGAGTGTCCCGGTTTATATCTGCTAAATCGAAATCTCCACCTAAGACTATAACATGCTGAGGAAATTTATGTGAAATGTATTCCAGATTTTCTCTCAGTTGTTCTGCCACTAATGCATTCAGTTCAGGTGACAAGAGCGGGACAATGCAACGAACGCGCACGGACGTTTGCCGGTTCTTCTGCATCGGTCACGCCCCTGTCAAATCCTTTCATTACACAACTTGCGACCAGCCGGCCGGGACTCGTGAGAAGTGTCCCTTCCGCGCCGCGTGTGTTGCCACGAGCATCCGGACTTCAGTGCTGTTCCGCCATTACCTGTCATTCCTAAATTACCGGCTTTCCAACCTGGGCATGCTGCATCGTTATTTCAAATTGCTGAACTAATTTTACATAGCCACGGCATCATGGAAGACATGCCCAAGTTTGTTGCCATATTAAGTAATATTGCAAGTTATGCTCTTGTCATCAGCGATATCATCCGTGTCCCGCCGACTGTAAGAAAACTTCGCAAAATCGGCGCTTCTTCAACGACTTGACAAGAGTTCTGAACATCGGCTGCGTCTGGCTATTTACGAGGGATGAACTGGTAGCAAAACACCCTCGAATCTATGTCAGCAACTACGAGAGGCTGTATCTTCGAGCGTCATGCCGGACAAGACTCCTTGGTCATTCTGGTTACTCAAAGTACCTCCACTACTTCAACGCGCATTGTTCTCGAAGGAACATGATTCGAAGGATATTAATTAATTTGTGTTAAGGTGATAGACTTTATGCTGTTCCACGACAGCAATAAGGAGGAAACGAAGGAACTATAACGTTCCCCTGGTAAATTTACCAGCCATACGAGGTTTTCAAGGGACGCGCAGATACTACGAACCCCGAGCGCTTCACGAACACTGCCGACAGCGCCCGACTGCGGTATACTGACCTGCAGTCAGCTGGGGAGAGGACACCCTCAGCGGATGGCAACAATTCTCGCGTTGATGAGACGACGCAACAGCGATGCCCACTTCAGCGAGAGAGCACGCTACAGCTCACAGCCGTGCGACGTCCGGGAAATTCAGAAGTGGTGAACAATAGGCGCTCTGGATCACAACCGACAGTAAAATCACTTAAGGATTGGGAGCAGCAGGACGGATACAAGACTTAACGTGCGAACTACGCCTCTAACAGTCTCCTAACTGACACCGACTCCACGGTAGCACTATACCTGCTCGTTTATTTAAATCAACACGAAAAATTAGACACACAACTACGCGCCGCCAACGACATTCCCGTCAAACATTTCAGAACTATGGAACAGACAGTGGATACAGGGTTACATGAGACATTTACTTGGCTGCTCATTATAGCCGATGTGTACGACCCTATACTGAGGACGTACTTCCTACGAAATTTCCACCTTTCTCCCGACTTGACAGAGGGTTTCCTTCACCAGACAACTAGCGGAGAATCCGTGCGAGGACACATCGGCTTCACACTGACGGGCGAAACGATTCCTATCCTTTGCGACACAAATGGTTCAAATGGCTCTGAGCACTATGGGACTTAACTGCTGAGGTCATCAGTCCCCTAGAACTTAGAACTACTTAAACCTAACTAACCTAAGGACATCACACACATTCATGCCCGAGGCAGGATTCGAACCTGCGACCGTAGCGGTCGCGCGGTTCCAGACTGAAGCGTCTAGAACCGCCCGGCCACACCGGCCGGCTTTGTGACACACAATACGTACTGGAATACGACCTCCCGAATATGTTCATGAAATACGAGGAAACCAAAAGAGAGAGAGTTTCTATGCTCACTGAAAACTCTGTCTTGAGAGAAAAGTTGCGTCCTTCGGCGACAGACACGACAACAAACGAGTTCACATCAGCAGGGCTTGTCAGGCCATTAGAGAGTGAGCTTCACCCACCCACTTAGAGGTAAAGAAAGGCGGTTCTTGTGAACTTTGCGGTGACTGTCGTTCGCTGAACACACGTACGATACCCGATCGGTACCCAGTTCCCAACACACAGGATTTTTCACACTCTTTGACTGGCGTCTTAGACTGCAAAAAGGCGTGAAGATGTGCCCAAAACTACCATAATAACATCCTTCGGGTAATATGAATTTCTCTTCACGCCGTTCGATCGGAATTTATCCTGCAGCTGAAAGGATCGAACTATTACGCTCACTCCCACGTCCAAGCAACTATCAGGAATTGAGAAGATTACTTGGAACTATTAACTTTAACAGAAGACATTTGCCGCAAAGCTGCGATGATACAAGTTCCCCTTATGGGCACACTTGCGGGGAAAAACAAGCGCTGCAAGAAATCTCTTACATGGACAAAAGAGATACAAAGAGCATTTCACAATATGATACTGTGTCTGAAACAAGCTGTCACCTTGGCTCACCCTATCGAGAACGCTCCTTTGTCTACCATAGCTGACGCCAGCGAAACAGCAATTGGATCGGTCCTGCAACCATCGGTTAATGGACAACAGCCGTTACGGCTTTTTTCACAAAAACTTACCCCCGCACAACGCAAACGGTCAGCATTTGACTGGGCGCTCTTGGCCATTTACGAAGGTGTGCGGCTCTTCACTCTTCAAAGAGGAGGCGGCGGACAGCCTGCTCACAATTTATACCGGTCACCGCCCACTCGCGGAAGCTATGAGAAATCCGAGTAATGACTGACCTCCTAGACGGCACCGCCACGTCAACTTTGTCAATCAGTTCTTCACCGGCGTGCAGCACATCTAGGGTGCTGAAAACTTGTGGCGGCTTACCTGTCTCGCATTAACGCATTGTCTACAAATATAAACTATGATGACCTCGCTTCGGCTCAAGAACATGACCCGAAAATCCTGCGCTACTGCAGGATCAATCGACTGGTTTGATTTTTGAACGTGGCTCTCTTCTCAGATGTGAGAAACAGCTCTGGTGTGACGTATCACAAGGGAGCGCTCGTGCGCTGGTTCCACTTTCAGTGTGACACCACAGCTTTCACGGTCACCACCATCTGTCATATCCTGGTATTCTATCTTCCACCAAACTAGTCACAGAACGTTACACATTCCCACATGTGAAACGTGACTGCAAACTGTTGGTTAGTCGGTTGGATGATTAAAGGGACCAAACTACTTTGTCATGAGTCCCTTCTTCCTCCAACAGATAGTATACATGACTGTGCACCAGAGATGGCCTACTGCGCAGAACCTAGGGGAAGAAAACCCCCAAGGTCCATCAAAGGTCATAAGAAAGGAAGACGAGAGGCCCATCTAAGGAGAAGCTGGAAGCCCCCAAAAGCAGAGTGCAATAAGGAGACATACATCCTTCACCTCTCGCCATTTACCAGACATACCCCACTCAGAAATTGTCTATGAAAGACTATTAACATGGACAGGGCAAGAGAAGCACAGATAGACAAAAGAAAATTCGAAGGAACCACACGAGAGTGGGGAGGAAGAGTAAAAAAGCAGGTAGGATGAGGCCCAGGGTGGACCACCAAGTCCAGACAGCCACAGCCCAGCCTGGGCAGAGGAGGCGACGGATTGTCTGCCACGCTCTCAATAAGCCAATAAAGTTAAGTGGCCCTCCCTTAAAGAGAGTGGTAAAGGCCCCCTTGCAACGTACGGGGGGTTTATTGTAAAATCATCTATATATTGGCCGTTCTTCGCCGCATGGATCCGTGCGCGTTGGTAGCCAGTCACGACACAGACTTCCATGTATCCGTGCGCGTTTGTACCCAACCACGACACAGAATTCTCCCGCGGTTACTGTTGCCGCCAAACTTTTAACACGTATCTCCACTGTGGCGCGAAATCGCCTTTCTCTCTTTCGCATATAGCTCCTTCTCGCTTCTTGTTGTGATGGCCCAGCCTCTCCGAACGTCTTTGGTAGTCTGAAGTGCCAGCCGACAAAGGGGTCCGGCCGCGGCTATCCCGTTATTTTGACATGACATAAACACCTTTCTTAGAGGTTCCGGCCGTGTTGCAGCCTCTGAGCCCATCTCGTTAGTCTGACATGACCCACACAACTTCCTTTTCTGTGTCCATTCTCTCCTACCGGTGGGCCAATTATCAATTATTATTCAGTGTATTAGTACTGATTTAGCGCCATGTAAGGTGCAAAATCTGCTACCTTACACCCTTCACGAATAAAAACGTAAAACTAAGTCAGCCACTGAAGCATCGTCTCCTGACACTGGGATTAGCGAGTCAGGGAGATAAAGAGTTCATTGTAGGGCGGCTAGGTTGGGACAGTCCAGCAAAATGTGTACCACCATCAAACGGGAAACGCAACGCCAGTGGGAGGGGTCCTCGCGACAGAGGAGATGAGTGAACCAAGTATGGCCTATGCGGAGCCGACTGCAGATTGTGGACACAAGCTTGCGAAGACTGCCAACGATGCAAAAGAGGGCGCCACACAAATCTGGCACTTGGAGAATGAGATGTGCGACCGGGGCTAGCGGATCGAAGCACTACCTCGGCTACATACTGTGTGCTCTTCCAGCTTTTAAGGAAGGCTTGCAGGCGTCGCTGGCAGAGAATTTACATGGAGAGCCTTTGAGCCTACCAGCCGAGTTCCTCAAGCCTACAGAACTTCCGAACGCCCATCAGGCCAATCCCAGTCACCTGTGTGAAACAGCACATCTCACACATTAGAACATCACCTCCTCAACACTATGGAGCTCCCAAGACATTCGTTCATAAGGTCCTTGCAACCTGCAGATTTGTAATGCTACATATGGACATGTTATGTGTGGCTCTTCAACCACCATACTCCAGCCCTCACAAAGCGCTAAGGAGAAGTGTCAACACCTTAGATGTACTTCTCCATGACATATCTATAACCGTCAGTACATCGACATAACCTGCCTGGATCCACATGACACCACTGACGCCCAGGATCCAAATAGCACTCTCGCATCTGCCGATAAACAGCAACACTCAAACATACCTCATTGATCAGCGACGCCGCTAGAGCCACCGCCACCTGCTTCCCCTCCTCCACCACCGGTTGCACCATCCCTCCACAGGACAACCCCATCTCTCCCACAATCCAATCACGGGTGTACCCGCCGTCTACCAGGTCGCCTTGACGACCACGTCCTTGACTAGTGCAGATGCCTTCACCTCCGCCCCAAGGCTCCCGCACTGTGTGTGTGTGTGTGTGTGTGTGTGTGTAAGGGTGGGTGGAGGGGGGGGGGGAGGGCAGGGAAAGGCGCCTGTGGGGAAATTCTTCCCATCAGAGATTATAGTCCTTAAATCACTAACACCCTTGTTCTTTGGTGAAGTTATTAGCTTTTATCTTTGTCTTTAGTTCTGTCGGTTAGCTACTTCCACGCTTGCTACATCCATGTTAATTCGAGTGTAATTAAAGTGTATTGAAGTGATCAATAAAACAAGTGCATCAAAGAACAGAGAACCACAACATTACTCAGAGTACTTCCTGAGTGAAATCCCTACAAGTAGTACTCCCATGTGTACCTTGTAATGGTACAGAACAAATCTAAGTATTTTGATAAATAATATCCAAAACAGTATATGCATTGTCATGAGACGACAGGTCTAGGAGTCAGATTTTCTGATACAGCATCTCACAGTTTCTTCCATCATATGACCATTACCAGGTAACTTCCTATCATATTCCTGCAGTCGTGTGAATAGTCTGTGACACATTCAACTATCAAGAAGGCAGATTTATGACGAGGTAGCGAATGAATGTTTGACATTTTAAGGAAAATAAGCATTGGCTATATGGAAAGTATTGTATTGAACAACATGTGGAAGAATCTATTCGAGTGTAAATATGCTTCTCCACTCCTTTCCCTGCGTGATCCAGCAACAGTAATCCAATTTTCAAATAAAAAAACAATCTATGTTGCAGGTATTTATTTTAAAATTGACACGTTTTCTCCTAGTGGCGTATCTTCAGAATTTCTGTATACAAACAGTAACATACGTATTACGTAAATCGTGAAGATGAGCCTATACAAACCATGATAAGTAACAGTAATGGGTATAGTCAGATTCTCTGACAATGCGCCTATTTTTATCCTTAAATAAACAAACCACCGAGTTACGCTAGCTCCACTTATGTAACCAAACCATCACCTGGATGCACGTTTTATTTATTTATCACATAATTAATGGGCAGCAACTGTCACGAAAATTACCATAATTCATCGGTAAAATGGTGGCCTCGGTTCTTATCCAGGTGTTCAAAAGCTTTTAGTGTAAAGTGGTAAGTGTCATTGTAATGATGGTAATTTATAACCCAAAAACCTGTTGTCTTCTCGTCCCCACAACCCCAACCACCGCCCCAACTGTGCTGCTACTGGCCACGCCTCTACCACCGCCCCCACCCCTCCTTATTGCTGTCCCATCATCCTGAGACTGTCATTCTTAATGTGGACCTCACTGGAGCAGCAGTAACATCAGTATATTCAGATGATGCTGCAAATTTCCGGCATAGTACTGCACCCAGCGGTGTTAGCCTAGTAACACTGTTTACTGTTTCGTGGCTAATTTTTGCCGTTTTTTTAAAAGAAAATACGCATTTGATTGCAATTTTACTAATTTCTCCCACTTTTTAAGAAGGTACACGTAAATATTTGGTTCAAATGGCTCTGAGCACTACGGTACTTAACTGCTGCGGTCATCAGTTCCCCAGAACTTAGAACTACTTAAACCTAACTAACCTAAGAACATCACAAACACTCATGCCCGAGGCAGGATTCGAACCTGCGACCGCAGCGGTAGCGCGGTTCCAGAGTGTAGCGCCTAGAATTGCTCGGCCACTCCGGCAGGCCGTAAATATTTGTTTCGTTGCTATTTTCCCGAAATTTCTAAGAATATGTATGTAAATAAGGGTTTCATGACTAATTTTTACGATTTTTTAAGACGAGACACATAAATATAGGTTCGTTGCTATTTTATCGGTTTTCAGAAAACACGTGTAAAATACATGGCTTTAATGCTTAATGTGGCAGTATTTTGCATCTTACAGTGATTCAATTTTGACCCCTTGCCACGTGATTAATCTGAAATTAGGAAATATTTGATAGGTTTATGAGGACATTTGAATGTGACTGACATTGTCAAGTACATTTTTCCACAAATTCTTAATGTTCACTGTATGACGAGTAATAAGTTTTATTATCAAAGACTGTGAACTCAGTGGAATAAGAGACAGAAACGGAAGCAGTGAGTATTGTGGAGACGTGGCGGCACTGTTTTCAAAGGTGTTTCCCAGTCCAGCTTACCACAGGAGGTCCCACAGTGGCTCACGAGGTGGCTCAGGGTCTTCTCATTTTAGAGCAGTGGATACCTCACAGATAAGATCGTGAGAGCGCAGACATAAGGTAGACCCGAGGTCGGTTGGTGCCTTACAGCTAAGTCTGGAAAGTTACGGAAGTGATCGCTGAAATTTGAATGTGTAAGGAGCTTAATACGAGTCTATGTTAGGAGGTAATTGTTTCTTGGGCTCAAGTTTCACATGCTAACGAGACCTGAAGCTCCCTTGGCCGCGCAGCAAAACGTAGGCAATAACAATATTGAGATGGCTGACACACATGGCTGTAGAGAGAGCTTGTGGGATGGGCGAGAGTTGCAATTGTTGGAAGCACATTGAGCAAGTGAGGAGAATGCTGATCCGCAGGAATTTTGTGAGGATCGGTTCAGTCAAGCCTTTGGTGGACATTCAGACGCCGGAGACAAGTTGCAAAGACACATAAAGGCGGTCGTCAAGATCCGTAATTATGATGTAAGCAGTCCACCCGGGTGTTTACCCATCCATTACTGCAGTAGACCAGTGTCATGTGCATCTGCACATAGGAGCCCAACCGATGCGCGCAGTCGCGTCTTTCATGAGGACACAGGAGAAGAGATGGAAGAGGGAAGGATGGTTCAAATGGCTCTGAGCACTATGGGACTTAACATCTATGGTCATCAATCCCCTAGAACTGAGAACTACTTAAACCTAACTAACCTAAGGACATCACACAACACCCAGTCATCACGAGGTAGAGAAAATCCCTGACCCCGCCGGGAATCGAACCCAGGAACCCGGGCGCGGGAAGCGAGAACGCTACCGCACGACCATGAGCTGCGGACGAAGAGGGAAGGAGATCCACTGCAAGTACAGGAAGGGTATTGCGAAATCATGGACAAGTTTTAGATAAGACAGGCGTGTCTTACATCCTGGAATATCTCAAACGTCTTACCAATAAGGTCAGTACCGAAGTGAGTAATCAGATGGAGCGGGGGAACGCTGAAACACGTAAAGATATCATTGATAAAGTCAGCTCCAACATGGGATGCCAAATCTAGAATGCAGTAGCGAAATTCAAACGATTAAAAATGAGACCCCGGAAGTGAAAGATAAGGTTGCAGCACTCAGAACAAAACACGGGCGAGAAATTGCGGTGGCCAAAAGAACCGCGAAGGAGGATAAATTAATTGTGAGGGACGCGAAGCAAATTGCTTGCGAAATAAGAGAAGAGACGCAGAACACTGCGAAGATGGATAAAATTGTACTGTCTACGTTGCAGACACGGATAAAACGTGTAGAAGAAACGCAAATGCGAAAGACAGAAATTGCATCTAGCGAGGGATTGACTGCTGAGCTATCGCCGTTCAAACAAGGGTTAGAAAACTAAGTCTACAATTATCGGAGGAAGTCAAATCACAGACAACCATTCTTACGGAAACAGTAACGGACGGCAGTCACCAAGGTGGCGAGTGCCAGTTTGTCACCACCAGATGCGGTTCCGGTTAATAGATGCGTGGACTCTTGATATCAGAGTATCAAACCGGCTTCAGACAGAAAGCGTGCTTGACAAACAGGCGGTTACCAGCAGCATGACCCCCCGCATCTGCAATTTCTTGTGGCGCCACAAATAGTGAATGCGCGAAGAGTCAACGGCACGTATTATGTTCACAACTACTGTCTGATAATGCGCACCACGGCACACTTTACCAGTGCTGATAATGTGATGTAGAGTAGGAGGTCAAGATAGCGTGCGCCAAGAGGTGCGAGAACGAAGTGAAAATGTAGCTCGACCGGTCAGATAGCCTGTGGAAACTTTCGATTTTAAACACTTCAGTTCAGTGTGAAAGTTTCACACTACAAAGATGAAGGAAACGTATTACATCCCAAGACCTTCATAGAGCAATTTGATCTAGTATGGAGGCAGAGGTACCCAGACAGGGAGGGATTGGAGCTTGCCCTGAGAAATAATGTAAGGAGTTTCTTACATAAGACTAGATCCTTTAATTGATATCAGAACAAGTTAAGAATTAAGAAACCTTTCCATGTATCACCCTACACCATTCGCTGGTCTTACTGCGATAGGGTTTTCGTTGTGCTGCAGAGCATGATTGATGAAGGTGTATCAAGATCGCAAAGTCGGAGTATAATAGCCCATTAAGGATCAAAAAGGACGGTGGCATCCGGCTGGTACTGGATTCGCGGCAGAAAAATACCATTATCGTGCCGGGGACGGATCGTCCAGAACGACTTAAGAAACTCCTACCGAAATTCCGTGGAGTTTCGATGTTTTTCTCACTGGATTTGCGATCTAGCTTTTAGCAGATATAGCTCGAACCGGACTGCCAGAAGTACACCCTTCATTGCATTCGGGAGATGTTTTCAGGTCAAAAAACTACCTTTTGGACTAAACATATCTTCCACAGCTCTTATCAGAGGTATCGGGAAAATACTGAGCAACGAACTGAAAGGAAAGGTTCCGTGATATATGGGCGACATATTAATAGCAGAAAGTATCTAGGAGACACATAATTTACTGCTGGAGGAAGTGTTGAGCAGATTAAAGAAATATGGGGTGACCGTCAACATCACTAAATCATGCTTTGGAAGCAGTCGTGTAAACTTCCTGGGACGCGTTATATGAGAAGAAGGGATTAGTTCCGATCTGGAAAGATTTGCCGCAATTGATGAATTCTCAACTCCAATGAATAGAAAACAATTGAGAGGGTTCCTCAGAGTAACCAATTGCTGTAAGGATGTTTTATATATGTAACGATATTGGCCATTCCCCGACTCTGTCAAATGACTGCGAAGAAGGCAGTATGAGTGTGGGATGATTCTGCAGAACGCTCTGAAGTTGGCACTTGTCCCAGTACGTTCGCAGTATAAACTCGTTAATCCGTCCCTTAAGCTACGGGAGCATGGTAGGGACGCAAAAAAGGTCAGATTATTAGAGGAACACTTTTATTGGACCATAACATCCCAGTACAGTACAGCAAAACTTTAATGTCCAACTGGAAATACTGTCGGAAATATTGTTCCACGTTAAAACAGTAACAGAACTAAAGGGAAACGTCCACACACTAAGAAATCTTACACGAAAACGTGGTGTACAGTAGCTCATGTACCATACAATACATCTGTATAGTACAGTAATATATTGATACTGTGAGTGAAAGTTTAACTTCTGTTCATACCTTATTACAGAACTGCATTTACAAGCAACTGATTTGCACTTAACTATTTGAAACACGAGAAATCACACGGTGAAAGAAAAAGAAAATTGGTCTTAAGCAGGACGAAAAAAAGTCTGTAATGTCCTTTTACTTATCAGACAACAACTGTGTCTTTTTCGCTACGTTTCGCCATTTACTAATCCAAAAAATGGATATTGAGGTAGACCTAGAGCTTCGTTGGATGTATTGTAGGGCTATATCAAATGCAACTGGAATCACTCAACAGAGGAAAGTCCACTGGACCTGACGGGATACCAATTCGATTCTACACAAAGTACGCGAAAGAACTTGCCCCCCTTCTAACAGCCGTGTACCGCAAGTCTCTAGGGGAAGGGAAGGTTCCAAATGATTGGAAAAAGAGCAGAGGAAGTTCCAGGATTCGAGAAGGGTCGTCGAACAGATGCGCAAAACTATAGACCTATATCTCTGACATCGATCTGTTGTAGAATTTTAGAACATGTTTTTTGCTCGAGTATCATGTCGTTTTTGGAAACCCAGAATCTACTCTGTAGGAATCAACATGGATCCCGGAAACAGCGATCGTATGAGACCCAACTCGCTTTATTTGTTCATGAGACCCAGAAAATATTAGATACAGGCTCCCAGGTAGATGCTATTTTCCTTGACTTCCGGAAGGCGTTCGATACAGTTCCGCACTGTCGCCTGATAAACAAAGTAAGAGCCTACGGAATATCAGACCAGCTGTGTGGCTGGATTGAAGAATTTTTAGCAAACAGAACACAGCATGTTGTTATCAATGGAGAGGCGTCTACAGACGTTAAAGTAACTTCTGGCGTGCCACAGGGGAGTGTTATGGGAGCATTACTTTTCACAATATATATAAATGACCTAGTAGATAGTGTCGGAAGTTCCATGCGGCTTTTCGCGGATGATGCTGTAGTATACAGAGAAGTTGCAGCATTAGAAAATTGTAGCGAAATGCAGGAAGATCTGCAGCGGATAGGCACTTGGTGCAGGGAGTGGCAACTGACCCTTAACATAGACAAATGTAATGTATTGCGAATACATAGAAAGAAGGATCCTTTATTGTATGATTACATGATATCGGAACAAACACTGGTAGCAGTTACTTCTGTAAAATATCTGGGAGTATGCGTGCGGAACGATTTGAAGTGGAATCATCATATAAAATTAATTGTTGGTAAGGTGGGTACCAGGTTGAGATTCATTGGGAGAGTCCTTAGAAAATGTAGTCCATCAACAAAGGAGGTGGCTTACAAAACCTCGTTCGACCTATACTTGAGTATTGCTCATCAGTGTGGGATCCGTACCAGATCGGATTGACGGGAGAGATAGAGAAGATCCAAAGAAGAGCGGCGCGTTTCGTCACAGGGTTATTTGGAAAGCGTGATAGCGTTACGGAGATGTTTAGCAAATTCAAGTGGCAGACTCTGCAAGAGAGGCGCTCTGCATCGCGGTGTAGCTTGCTGTCCAGGTTTCGAGAGGGTGTGTTTCTGGATGAGGTATCGAATATATTGCTTCCCCCTATTTATACCTCCCGAGGAGATCACGAATGTAAAATTAGAGAGATTCGAGCGCGCACGGAGGCTTCCCGGCAGACGTTCTTCCAGCGAACCATAAGCTACTGGAACAGAAAAGGGAGGTAATGACAGTGGCACGTAAAGTCCCCTCCGCCACACACCGTTGGGTGGCTTGCGGAGTATAAATGTAGATGTAGATGCATTTTTAGCATTGTATGTGTTACTCGACTCGTAGGTTCATTGTCTTCGTTGTCGTCGTCATCTTTCTCGTTCTCATCGGTTGTTCGACATACGGCGTCAGTGATTAAGTAGTCAGTTATTTCTGCTTCCATTGTGCACCCAGCAACAGCTGTACTGATCCACTCACTTACATCACTGTGCCCAACGTCCGGTTGTAAAGACAGCATCACATATTTTCATTTAGTTCAGATGGTTCAAATGGCGCTAAGTACTACGGGACTTAACTTCTGAGGTCATCAGGCCCCTAGACTAAGAACTACTTAAACCTAACTAACCCAAAGACATCACACACATCCATGCCCGAGGCAGGATTCGAACCTGCGACCGTAGCAGCAGCGTGGTTCCGGACTGAATCGCCTAGAACCACTCGGTCACAGGAGCCGCCTCCATTTAGTTGGTGCCATAATTTAGTTTTACATGCTTTAATACGTAGGAAGAACATCTGTGTGCACAATAACACTTCTTGATCGAATTAGAAACAAGCTATTTCATACTAACAGTGATCGAACTGTCGCACCTAGCAATAGTCAACTGTCTACTGATCCAATGAGCCATTGACAAGTCCTGTCCTGACTGTAGCAGCGGCCCGTGTATTTGTTTGTTTCTTGTTGCTTTAAGGGCGCAAAACAACTGAGGTTATAAGCGCCCGTTCATAACTTAAAATTGTCAATTACCAAATAAATTTGAAGTCGATAATACTTACAAGGGAACCTCCCCATCGCACCCCCCTCAGATTTAGTTATAAGTTGGCACAGTGGATAGGCCTTGAAAAACTGAACACAGATCAATCGAGAAAACAGGAAGAAGTTTTGTGGAACTATGAAAAAATAAGCAAAATATACAAACTGAGTAGTCCATGGGCAACATAAGCAACATCAAGGAGAATGTGAGCTGAGGAGCGCCGTGGTCCCGTGGTTAGGGTGAGCAGCTGCGGAACGAGAGGTCCTTGGTTAAAGTCTTCCCTCCAGAGAAAATTTTAATTTTTTATTTTCAGACAATTATTATTTGCCCGTTCGTCCGTCCGATGCGATCACTTTTTTGGGAGTGATTATCACATCCAAAAGAAAACCTAAATCGGGCAAGGTAGAAGAACCCTTTTACCCATTCGCCAAGTGTACAAGTTAGGTGGGTCGACAACGTATTCCTGTGACGCACATGCCGTCACCAGTGTCGTATCGAATATATCAGACGTGTTTTCCTGCGGAGGAATCTGTTGACCTATGACCTTGCGATCAAATGTTTTCGGTTGCCATTGGAGAGGCACGTCCTTTCGTCTACTAATCGCACGGTTTTGCGGTGCGGTCGCAAAATACAGACACTAAACTTATTACAGTGAACAGAGACGTCAATGAACGAAAGGACAGATAATAACTTTGCGAAAATAAACTTTTCACTCGAGGGGAGACTTGAACCAAGGACCTCTCTCGTTCCGCAGCTGCTCACGCTAACCACGGGACCATTGCGCTCCTCAGCTCACCTTCTCCATGATGTTACTTATGTTGCCCATGGACTACTCAGTTTGTATATTTTGCTTATTTTTTCATAGTTCCACAAAACTTCTTCCTGTTTTCTCGATTGATCTGTGTTCAGTTTTTCAAGGCCTATCCACTGTGCCAACTTATAACTAAATCTGACGGGGGTGCGATGGGGAGGTTCCCTCGTTAGAGCCTAATCGACTGGAGGAGAGGGATAGCTAAAAATGATCGCTTCCCCTTTGAGGAGGTTGCTCAAATGGTTGAAAATAAAATTTCCTTTGCCATATTACTACGATGAATTAAAACTAAAACGCGATTTACAGCTCGTGTTGTTTCTGCCAAAGTATCTAACGATTCAGATGGTGAACATACATTAAAACGTAAACGGCTATAAAATCGGCATTGGGTCAGAAAATGGCACTCAGTCAAAGGGTGGTTGCACTAAGCACAGATTGGTGCGGTATCCCCACGTAACAAATAGCGGTGACTGAAACCGCAGTGCCCGATACGTAACCTGGCTAAAATAACCTCCTCGCGACGAGAGGCGCGAGAGGAAGTCGTCCAAACCCACGGGATGGTTTATTTTCCCGTAGTTTGTTCCCATGTAGAGAAGACTAGTGTTCATGCTAGAGTGACACAATGTTCTTACGTGTCGCAACACAGAGATTATCTGAAGAGACAGAGTAACTAAAGGGCCCAGGTAGTCTTAATGCGGCCTCGGGAGCAGCATCGGCAGCTTCATTCCCCGACACTCCGACGTGAGAAGGGACTCACATGAACATCACGTTGGCTGCATCATAAGCGTGCGAGTGAAGACATTCTTGGATTCGTTGTACTAAGGTGTGATACCTGTATAACACCCAGAGGCTCTGGAGGGCACTAAGTGAATCGTAACATAACACAAAATTGAGAAGCATGTGTCGTCGGATGAGATTGTAGACTGACCAATATCCCACCTGACTGTACCTGATTAATACTATGTACAAACCCTGTATGAACACTTGTCTGTCTCGGAAAATACACATATATTTGAGATCGTTGGACAAGCAGTACATCCGCTCACCCTGATACATATACTGAGGTTCCTGCCACATCCTGACCACTGTGCGAACCTTCCAACCTGTCTGGATCAACAAGCTGAGGGTCCGTAGGATGAGCTTCAGCACTACTATGACTTATCTCTATCGCATTGTTGCGTCAGTCTTCGCTGCCCGCATCCTCACATAAACCTTCCAGTCCGTTCCCGCTCACAAACTGCATCTAGGGTGTGAAGTGTCAGTGTAGTGTACGATATTCATATTGAGTGAAAAGTGTGTAGCGTCACGTAATCAGCGAATGTATCCGTACCCACACGACCAAACATGTTTTGTTCTGATACACATAGTCATTTTGTAAATATTCCTTGTATTTGATTTCCGTCTTATTCTGATTTTTGTAGAACGGCTGTTTTGAGAGAGATCTTCCAACTGGACGGATGTCTTTCGTGCCAGATCTTGTTGACGACGCATGAACTTGCTGTCTTTTGCTCTCAGGTGAACTTTTATTTCATCTAGCAGTTAGGCCACCGTATTTCTTATAAATTTAGGCAATTGATATTGATATATATCGCACTGAGACGTTTCGGAATTTTGCCGGGTTGGGAGTTCACGTCTCTCGTCTGTTGTGTGCACAGAAACTACGAGACAGTGTGCAGATTTAATAGTTTGTGCACGGCAGTCTGCTCTCCAAGATCTTTTATGTTAGCAAAAATGGTTCAAATGGCTCTGAGCACTATGGGACTTAACATCTGAGGTCATCAATCCCCTAGACTTAGAACTATCTAAACCTAACTAACCTAAGGACAACACACACATCCATGCCAGGGGCAGGATTCGAACCTGCGACCGTAGCAGCTGCGCGGTTCCGGACTGAAGCGCCTACAACCGCTCGGCCACAGCGGCCGGCTATGTTAACACTCAGAATATTCTGAAGGGTTGCATCTTTGCCGGCGGCGCAATATTTCTTCAAGAATCGTCACTCCGTTTCGCCGCCACGCTGCATTCACGGTGATATTGCAATTCTCTCCGGCACTGTAGGACTGTAAAAGTAAATTTCTATAATCGTTATTAACGTTCTTTTTATCTCCACTGAGGTTTCACACCAGTTGTTTGGGAGTAGTTTCTTCTAGAACTTCGGACTGAGGTGATGTCAGTCATTTCGTGTTTTATTTCACAGATCACGTAGCCAAAAACAGGGCAGAAATGGGCAGTTAATTGCTAGTGTCGGTTTAGAGTGACTTAGTTTGTTTTATATGTCAGTTGGACGATTATGTCACAGTTTCATCTTGATTTAAATGGGTTCTGACTTAAGTTCATGTACTGAAGTAATGCATTTATTATTTCAGTTGAGATTAATTTCCCTTTATCAATGACTTTCATTGTTTTGCGTTTTTTATTAATAATGTTCAGATGCAATAGTTAATTTGGGTGAGCTTGGGGACGAGAATATAGTCTGAATATCCTAGAAGATCACCGATTAATCTATGGGATTGTTGTAGAATATTCATTGTGATGTAACTATCTGTTGTCAGATATTCATTGTATTGTAACTATTTGTTGTTGTTGGTTAAGTATTGTTTCTAATCACTACCTCCTGGGGGGTACTAATGGCAGTGCCACTCTTCATATCGCGTTAGTGAAATCCATTGTGCAACCTTACACACTTGTAGGTGTCCTTGGTTTGTCTGCTTCCATATTCCGAGAGTAAGAGGTGTATAATACGCAAACACACACACACACACACACACACACACACACACACACACACACACAATGACACTCACACTCAATCCACAAACCAGGATTGGTGTTAACAACTATCACCGCTAACGTGTGATGCTATTTACAGTTTTTTTGGCAAATTGTTAAAATTTTATCGATTGTTTCTGAGTATTTCGCAACTACCTACTTTTTCAAGAAGACGCACTTAAATATGTAGCTTTAAATGTGTAATATCTATCAGCACAGCGTATACTCTGCGAGCAAACCAACATATAACACTATTTTCAGTTCTTAAAAATTTTGTCGATTTTCTCCACAATTTTTTTTAGGAAGACACGCCACAACAAGAAATATAGAGCAATCCTACTTTCACTTAAAACGAACTTTTCACCCGCACTCGTAGTGCGTGGTGTAACTGCCGGCTCCCCTAACACTATATGATTACACTGGGCTTGTAAAAAAAATAACAACTAGCATGTTTCTATAGAGAAAGCTATATACTTCCCTAACATGCCCCACTTCTGCGCCACTACAACCGGGATAATAATAGGAGTGAGACAGCTATGCCCGCTATTGAAGAACAAACAAACAAAGAAAAAAAACTGTCGTTCTAACAGTGTTTTCCTATTGCACCGCACCGCACACCCCAGAATGCTTGTTTCGATATCACGTAGCCTGTGGAAGGAGGGCGAGAAATACTTGTTTATTTAAATCTGAAAAAATGGGATAGGACCTCTCGTAAGGTATTCGAAGCGCATCCATCCACCCTGTTCTAGCTACAGCTGCGGACCAGAGTCCCTCTCCACTGCAGTGCTATGGCTGGCCGACTCCAAAGCGCGCTTGACAGCGTTAAGTGTCTAAACAGAAGAATACAGGCTTTCCGCCTCCCCTCATCCTCCTCACCTACCCAGCACCCAGGGGTAGGGAAGCGATGTTTCTGGCGCTACAGCCGTCCTCTACAACCGATGAGCATATCTCGATTAAAAAGTCAGTAATGCACCTCCCTTTCACTAACTCTACGAATTCGAGCAGACAGCTTACATGAATTTGCATCCCCCGTAGTCGATTATAGTGTGATAAAAAAATATGGACACTTTTCTGTGCAACTGAATGTCCAGCGCGTGCTTGTGTCACACCTCTGCTTTCATGGATCGCTACTGCATGGCACGGTTCGCCAAATAAACATCTGTTCCACGTGACAAAGCTTATATACGTTTCCAGAGATATACCAGTCAATATGTTTCACGAAAACTCACGTTTATTTACGGTTTGACAATTCTAGTGGTTATTTTCCGTCATTTCAACGGAATTTGTTCTAATTACGCTCCAATTCCAGCCAGTAGCTCTCTCTCCTTTCGTTTTATTCCACTGTCAGAGCGATCAGATATACACTGTGTGTCTCCTAGGAGTCGTCAAGCTTTTTTTTTTTTTTTTTTGTCTGCAACTTGAACCGTTCGTGAATGCAGAATGACACGCAGAAAGAATGTCTAAAAATTAAAATGCATTTCTTTCTTGTTTTTTCCTACATCAGTCACACTTAGGTCTGCTCTTCATATGATAGCTATGATTACTCTGTAATCTTAACACCTCCTCAACTGCATTGAAGTACCATGATTATTTTTGTAGAAACATAGAACTGACAGACAATACCAACATTCTGTCTATGTATGTAGTTTTCCATGGGGTTACAGACATATCATTTCGTCCCCCAGCATATTAGTATTTTTAAGACTTGTGCCACACTGTAGTAATAGGGCAATAGGTGCATCAGCACTATTTCTTAGTGTGGCATGCCTACATTCAGGGACAAACCTATTGTTCTCTTTTGATTGACAGGTCCTTAACCTATTGTTCTGCTAAGAGGATTATGACCCCCTGGGGACAATCCATCCTTTTGATTGACATGTCCTTAAAGTATTGTTCGGTTAAGTTGTTTTCAAATGTCATTCCTACGTCTCTGACCCTCTCGGAAATACAGCACCACTTCTGATATCAAATTAATTGACTAGTTAATTAAACTGACTGGAAAAAATTGATGGGAAATAGCTCAGTTATGCCACTTTCGATATTCACTAGATTCCTCAGGTAATTCGAATAGGCCCTTCCCACTCTACCAATTTCATTGACTACTTAATTAAAATGATCAATTAATTAACCGCCGCGCAATGTAGCCGCGTTGGTCTCAGGCGCCTTGCCACGGTTCGCGTGGCTACCCCCGTCGGAGGTTCGAGTCCTCCCTTGGGCATGGGTGTGTATGTGTTGTCCTTAGCGTATGTTAGTTTAAGTTAGATTAAGTAGAGTGTAAGCCTTGGGACCCTTGACCTCAGTAGTTTGGTCCCATAGCACATACCACAAATTTCGAAATTAATTAATCCCTCCCCCTCTGGTAAATTCCCCTCCCCTCCCACTACCCCCTGCCTGCCGCACGGGATTAGCCGAGCGGTCTTAGGCGCTGCAGTCATGGACTGTGCGGCTGATCCCGGCGGAGGTTCGAGTCCTCCCTCGGGCGTGGGTGTGTGTGTTCGTCCTTAGGATAATTTAGGTTAAGTAGTGTGTAAGCTTAGGGGCTGATGACCTTAGGAGTTAAGTCCCATAAGATTTCACACACACTTTTTTTTTTTTTTTTTCGCTGCCTGGATGTTCGCGGCTCTATGCTGGAAAGGAATGGTGTCACAACAGGAAATGCAATTACATAGCAGAGGGTATGTAGTTTATTTCTAAAAAATTCATATGCAGGGGTTGTATCTCTGTTGCTCAACATTCTCTGTTGTTTGGGAAGATGCAGGTCTTGTAAAATACATCGAAAATAAGTAATTAAAAAGATCGCTTTTTTAAAAATTCCGATCGCACAAGGAATACCAGGTTGAACCACCCATCACACGTAATTACAGTGTTAAAAAAATCTGTCGATCGCGAAGCACACGCCGTCCACCATCGACCGTCCACTAGCCCACAGAGAACGCCAGCTCGCGCCACAGCACGCGCAACTCACACGGGGACCCGCAAATCAACGCATCCGTCAGCTGCGACGCCACGCACCGGTGTGTAAGAATGTCCGCTCGGGCTCCACGACTGACAGGCCAGATGTTACGCTAGTCCTCGAACGAAAGCATCAGGTAGCGGCAGCTCTTTGATACTTGATACCAGACTAATTCTTGTCGAAACAAGGGCTCTCTCTCATCCTGTATCGTGCCACTGCTGGGACTGCAAGCGCCGCCACGCGCCATCGGTCGTGGTCGGATCGAACTACAAACAAAGCAGCGATTACCCGGTAAACCCCTGCGGAATACCGACACACGCGAGATGTCTTCATTCCAAAGCAAATACCTGACAGAGAATCGATCCATAAATACTGCTGAAGTTAATAAATAATTAATTTCTGGTCACGTGATCGTGATGTCGGGGATATAAGGCGGATACAGTAGCTATCTCACACACACAAATTAAGGATGTCACGAAACTAGTAACAGGCTGACTCGAAATACACTTTAAAAAAGATCGTTGCATACAAAGAGAGAGAGAGAGCTCTAGTTTGCTTTGCAGATGACATAGGAACTTGCATGAGATATTTCATTCCGCCATGGACTCTAAACTGCCCCAGCCTTCCCGGTGCACTTTTCTTGCGGTACACATCATGAACCGCTTCAAGAGTTGTTAAATCTGTTGGGGAATATCACATCTTGAAGATGTCACAAATGATGCTTCAGAGGATGTGTTACAAGGAATATTAAGTAAATCGTTAATATAGGCATTTAAACAATTTGCTTCACACAGTTTAGAACTACTCGAAATAAAAAAAAAAGATCGACACTGCACAGTAGTTTGCGTGTGTAACAGAAATGTTATGTTTTTGATCAGAGATTTCATTAAAGAATACAAACCTATTATTATCTGACATCGTGATTGGAACTGGTGATGTATGAAATGCTAGTTAGACTTTCAAACTTCGACCTATCGTCTCTTTTTTATTTTATCCGTTTCACCACTTCCACGAAACTTTTTCGTATTTTTGATACTTGTTAATTCAGCCAACACACAGTGGCATCTTATATATACAAGTATAATCTGACCGCCAAGTCGGGGTTTGTGTCAGTGCATTCGAAGCACAGCTATCGTCCTTTCGGGGTTAATTTTCAGGGCCAAGCAGATGGGTGGAGAAACTGCAGAACTGCTGTAGTTTAAGTACATTTTTAAGTTCCAGATTTTATTTGCCATCTGACGTGCTGAATGGGGGATGTAATGGAATTTGGTCCAAAAACATCATTTTCTTGATCTACACAGTTTAATCTGTGTTGTGCGTGAATTTTATCGTAATAGCAGCTTTAGAAATGCCTCTAAATTGTTAAACTGATTAACTCTACACTGGCGGCCACTCCCACCTTTTCCGACATTTGGGAAACTGCTTGCTTCAGCGGAATTTTTGTCAGTGTGAAGGCTGTTTTCTTTTGATATCTTTGGCTGACATCTACAGGGTGTTACAAAAAGGTACGGCCAAACTTTCAGGAAACATTCCTCACACACAAAGAAAGAAAATATGTTATGTGGACATGTGTCCGGAAACGCTTACTTTCCATGTTAGAGCTCATTTTATTACTTCTCTTCAAATCACATTAATCATGGAATGGAAACACACAGCAACAGAACGTACCAGCGTGACTTCAAACACTTTGTTACAGGAAATGTTCAAAATGTCCTCCGTTAGTGAGGATACATGCATCCACCCTCCGTCGCATGGAATCCCTGATGCGCTGATGCAGCCCTGGAGAACGGCGTATTGTATGACAGCCGTCCACAATACGAGCACGAAGAGTCTCTACATTTGGTACCGGGGTTGCGTAGACAAGAGCTTTCAAATGCCCCCATAAATGAAAGTCAAGAGGGTTGAGGTCAGGAGAGCGTGGAGGCCATGGAATTGGTCCGCCTCTACCAATTCATCGGCCCCCGAATCTGTTGTTGAGAAGCGTACGAACAATTCGACTGAAATGTGCAGGAGCTCCATCGTGCATGAACCACATGTTGTGTCGTACTTGTAAAGGCACATGTTCTAGCAGCACAGGTCGAGTACCCCGTATGAAATCATGGCGGTGAATCGAGGAAGTACAGTACATACTGACGAAACTAATATGAGGTCTAACATGGAAATTAAGCGTTTCCGGACACATGTCCACATAACATCTTTTCTTTATTTGTGTGTGAGGAATGTTTCCTGAAAGTTTGGCCGTACCTTTCTGTAACACCCTGTATATCTCTGGCTGACATATATTTCTTTGCCTGAAAACTTTCCTGCATGTGGTTTATTTACGTCTTGACAAAACTGACACATATTAGTAGGTGGAAGGTTGAATTCGCAAAGCTAGCCGCGGAGGTCAAGATTTATGCATCATGGGCGATGGAAAAATTGTGTTTAGGAAACGGAGGTTTCATGGAAATCGGTTTACCAACAAAAAAGAGGAAGCAGCTCGAAATGAAGAACATAAGCTCTCAGCTTCAGCACTGAAACTTGGGACAGGAGAATTGTACAGGTGCGTGAATGATGTTGATATGGATTCCAGTGGATTCAGACTTATTGATTTAGAGTTCCTTTGCCAGACTGTAAAGTTTTCGTGTTCATGTGTTAGCTGTAAAAATACGAAATGCGTGATTGTTGTTGAAGAAAGAAGAGTGGGAGTAGGCTGTGATTTAAAATTAATTTTTGGCTATGAATTTTCGCTTTCCTCCTCCAAAAAATCTGACACTGGTACCTATGAAAGCAATTTTAGGTTAGCATATGCTCTGAGATACCTTGGACAGGGCAGGGAAGGAGGTAATTTATTGTGTGGTTTTCTGAACATGCCTCCACCTTGTGGTAGGTTTGAAAAGATAAATAAAAAAAATGTCTGATGCTGTATGCGATAGTGCCAAAGTTTCTATGAAGAAAGCAATGGAGGAATTAGTGGAAATAGACAAAAAAGAAATAGATTCTGGGGTAGATATTCATGACAGTGAATCTCCTACAAATATTACTGGCCTGTGTGTGTCTGTAGATGGGACCTGGATGAAAAGGGGCCACACATCTCTGTATTGGGTTGCATCTGTTATTGGTATTGACTCAGGCAATGTTGTAGAAATTATGTCTAAATACTGCCACCAGTGTGCAACAAGGAAAATGTCCAACAATGAAGACAGTGAGAAACTGTGGCAAGAAAAGTATGCAGTCGCATGCTCTAAAATTTTATAGTGGCTCAGGTGGGGGCATGGAGGCTAGTGCAGTTGTGAGGATGTTCTTCCGATCTGAGAACCAGTATGGTGTTAGATATACTAAATACCTTGGTGATGGGGACTCCTCTTCGTTCGAAACTGTAACAGATAAAAATCCGTACAATACAACAATAGAAAAGTTGGATTTAGTTTGCCACATCCAAAAGAGACTTGGTGGTAGGCTTCGTCGCTTGCTGAAAGAGAAGGAAATGAAGTACTTGAGGATGGAAAACCACTAGGAGGTAAAGGCAGGCTTACCTGAAAGAAATTGATTCTCTTCACTTATTTTATGGGAGAGCTATCAGGAAAAACACACATAACTTAGAGGCAATGAGTCGTGCTGTGTAGGCAATTTTCTTTCATAAACTATCCACTGATCGAACACCAATGTACAATCTGCGTCCGAAAGACGATAGGCGTATGTTCAGCAACAGAAATGAGATGTATTCACATAAACACTCATTACCAGAAACTGTTATGAACGCAATTAAGCCCACAGTCAGGTTTCTTGCAAACCCTGATTTACTGAGGAGGTGCCTTCATGGAAAGACACAAAATGCAAATGAAAGCCTCAATAATTTAATTTGGATTAGATGCTCAACAATGACATTCTGTGAACTTGAAGTACTCAAAATAGGTGTCTATGGTGCAGTTTTATGTTACAATAACGGAAATAATGGCAGAATTGAAGTGCTGAAGAGAGTTGGTATAGATCCTGGTGAGTTTACAACAAAAGCATTTTACACCATCGACGAGAGCAGGGTCAAGAAACTAAAAGATCAGTGTCTTACCTGCAAATACAGGCCACTCAGATTCCAAGAGGAGAGAAGAGAAACCTAGAGGATGAGGAGCATCAGTATGAAGGATTTTAAAATTGAGGTAAGCTTATTACATATAGAAGTAAGAGAAGAAAATCTTTGAATCTCATTTTCTCTGTTTTACATTTTTTATGTTATTAGAAGCCTTTTCTCAAAAAGTATATCTGCTAATGCCATGAAATTTTCAGGAACTGTTCGCAACGTGTTGCTGTCTTCCTGGAACTAAAAAATACGAAATCCCGCAATTAAATTCTGATTCTTAGATGGCTGTATGTACCAAAAAAATTAATTTTGAATGTGGATAATTGAAAACTCTGTTAATGATACAATTTGTACCATAAATTAATAACTGTAGTTCAGTGGTCTTATAAACTTCTCAGGATACTACAATGAAATTTTCAGATTAATTGAATGATTAGAATTTGAGTTATAGCTTTTTATAGAAAAGACAATAAAAAATTAAAAATTCAAGTTTCTGGTAACATATTAATCCTGCATGATTTGTTATATTTTTCCGTTAAAACACAGCTCTTTTGCTTTACATAAAATTTTAGATTTGTACATTAATAAATATGGCTGTAATGATTTTTTAAATAAAAGTTTACATTTCTGGTTACATCCCGCCTTAAAACAGATGAGCCCTGTGTGGTGTGATATTCATGGACCACAAGCAACTGAGATGAATTCTATTGGGTGTATAGCTGAAAAGATTAACAATAACAATGTCTTTTCTGTAGCAAATTAAGATGCTGCTGCTTTTTAATGACTTATTTCTTTACTTTATGATGAGTGTAGACATTT
This sequence comes from Schistocerca nitens, assembly GCF_023898315.1. NCBI lineage: Eukaryota > Metazoa > Arthropoda > Insecta > Orthoptera > Acrididae > Schistocerca > Schistocerca nitens. Next base: position 632,002,794 of record NC_064616.1, on the reverse strand, counting down.
CATATTCAAAGATATGGGAGAACGGAACATACTGGCACAACTGAGACATTCCCAGCAAACACTGTATCACAAGCATTGCATCACTGAGGTCTTTGAAGAATGTGAAGTGTGCTAAAACACGGAAGAGTGCGAAGTGGCAACACGTTTCTACCATGGAATTCACTGGGATGATCCTGGCATACCCTATAAAGACGACTCTTCGATTATTCGACCACACTGATATTATCATCTTTGTGAATGGGAAAGACAAGATCTCATGGATGCGTCGAATCTTCAAGTTTGTTGCTATTCAAGACCTGGAATTCTACGGGTGTCCTGCTCTCCATCGACTCAAGAAGAAGAAGACATGTGAAAATAGAGTTGCAGTTATACCTGCTTATAAAAAAGTAAAATTACTTTGAGAAATAAATGTATTTTTACCTCATAATACGTGTATGATTATTCTTCAACCTGTTCCCACTTTGATAGTATACAGTTTCGTCCAGATACTATGTCTGTGGTTCTCGTAAATATAATTTTAGACATGGATGTTATATGTCTTTGGAAGCAGACGTGCTCACGTGCCTCCTGCTCCCATAACCCAATTTGTGCTGTACGATAGGCATAATTCCATACAACCTTTCTATATATTTTGTTATTCTCTGTCTTAAACTTCAGCTCCTTAATAGCACTCATCTTCAGAAAAACTTACTTGTATCACGCACAGCCTTTGTATGTACATATATAATGCAATAGGGGATAGGTTCTTTATAAACAACAACAACAACAGCTAAGATATATTGTAACGAATTCTTTTTTTATTCAGTTCACACAAATACAGTCAGTTCTTGAGATTGAAATTCACTTCTTGAGATTACAATATAGTTGTTGAGGTACAATTTAACTCTGCTATTCCAATGCAGAGATAGTTTTAACTTACATGCTACAACAGTAATACTGGCGGTGAATATTTTTCTTACATTTTTTTCTCAGTAGCACTGGATGAGAATGTCAACAATTTTTCCAGATATACAAATCTACGCTAAAAACTAATGTGGAGATACTTTTATTACAACTAAATTCCACAGTCCCAGTAGCATAGCTTTTACAATAATTCTGATGGATTGTGTACACTTGGAAACTAACTTCAACAGCCCCAACTGCAAAGGTTTTTACAATAATAATAAATCTGATGGACTGTGAGCTATATAGATACATATAAACTAGTCTGACCTGGATGGCTACTGGCAGGTGAAAAAACTTAAAAACTATTCTATTTACAAGACACATATCGTGTAGATATATATTTACAAAATACATGTTTGTAGTGTACAAATAAATAAACATACAAGATCTCTTCTGTTTATGCTTTTTTAAATAAATAAAAGTATTTTTGTTTATGCTGTTTTCAATTTTTTTCACACACATGGTGTGCATATATGTGTATATATATTTTTTCCTTTTTATCTTTCTTTCCACACTTGGTCTACATGTGTATATACACATGTACGTAGTACACATAAATATTTACACACACACACACACACACAAATACATCATGATGAAAGGGTCATATATTACCACTCTGCAGACTCTCTCTCTCTCTCTCTCTCTCTCTCACTCATTCTCTCACTCATTCTCACTTAGTCACAGTCCCTCGCCCCTTCTCTCGCTACAAGTGAGTTGCCTGAGTACGGGAGAGTTTCAATCCTATCATCACAAATGATCCTTTTATCGTCGCGAGTCCACAGGCTGATTTTAGACTGCAGCACAGTGTTTACTTCGTGTTGTCTCAATCAAATACTAGTTTGCCGTACCATATGTAGCGGCTGCAGTGCAGCACTGCAAACACTGCTGTAAAGGCGCCACAAATAGTCTCTGATAGAGAGGGATCTCGATGCCATATGACGCACACCCGTATCCTGCCTCTGGGTGGTACCTTCCAAAATGCGATATGCATACATTTTTGACCACAGACCTACAAACTCAACAATATGCAATCCATTCGCATCGTCTTTCACAAGGCCGATAACCTTCTTGTTCTGTGGAACAATGCCATAAGAGCTATCAGTCACGTATGAGGACGTGTCCAATTCATTGTTGTGATACCTCATTGCTTCATATAGATTACAACAGATGAAGCTATCTGTATCTATATAAAGTAATTTAGGACTGCAAAATGAGTATTCATAAACTCATAATGAAAGCAGTGCATATGGAGTTTGGATAGGTCTAGTGTGCACACCCTCACATAAATAGCTTTCATAAACTCTGCTGCCGTCTTCGTCATCTCCACGCCAACAGAGCTCTCACTGAATATGGTGACCCGCTTATAATTTGGTCTGGCAATGCATTTTATTACGCTGAAACGTCCATCTATTCAGTTCTGTTCAAAATTTCACGTCGTTCCCTCAAATCCGCCATTGCTTCACCGAAAATTGAATTCTTCATTAATTCAGAAAAATATTTCTCAAAGTCACATGTCGCACAAACTCTGTCTCTTATTCAAATCAATATACTCCTTCAACCATGGGGAGTGCTTGAAGGAGATAGGCTGGATGATTCTGATCAGCTCCTCCCCAAGTTGAGACACTGATGGAGATTACGGTAATGAATAATGTATCTCTGCTTATTCCCCAGCATTGTCATCAGTTCTGGGGGGGGGGGGGGGCAGGGAGTGGGGGAGCCTTCTTGCAGAATTAGTTGCTCTGGACACCGTGCCAAATCGAAGAGTGCATCATGCAAACTAGTGGGGTATGGGCGTTCTGCCTCCACCACACACCCTACATCAGAATCAGCCACGATACCCCCCCCCCCTCCCCCATGATTCTTATAACAAATCCCTTATCCCTTGCATTCGTCTTTGGGCACCCATTGAAACTTAACAATCGGTAGTGATTGTTGCATGCCATGCCCATATGAGTTTTTACATCCAAGTACATTATGTAACTTGCATCAAGGGATGCTTTGAACCTGCCACCCATCCATGGGTTATTTGCCTTCGCACACCTATGGATACATTGGCGACGTCCCCCATGGATCCCTTGCTCGAAGAAAAGAAGATGTCAGCATCAGTCAATAATTCGATGCTGCACTTTGTTTTCTTGACCATTGCATCCCAAGACAACCCAGGTGCCGTGTAATAAAAGGCGGCATCCAGAGAATATGTGGTTATGCATAGACTCCAGAAGTTCTCGAAAACGTATGCAAGCAAGCACACATCTGTTTCCATGTAAATCCATGTGTACTGTACTAAAGTGGAGATGCTGAATTCCCGCCAGACATCCACGGCATGCTCATACTCTGCATCCTTTATGGCATCGCCTGTAAGGTTGCTGGAGAATGCAGTTATGTCGCATAGCGTGAGTTTCGCCATACTATTCACATACTGGTATGGGAAAACCCCCTTCCTAGTCACAAGTTCAAACTTTTCCTAGCCAGGAAATGCAGCTCGAGTGATATGCATATCCTCCCAGGGTAGAGTTTCAACGAGTTTGTGGGGTGATGCCTGTATAAAACGCATTTATCAGGGAAGCAGAGCGTATAGCGTCATTCGTTTGGAGAATGAAACCTATTTCCTGACGCTATCAGCTAAGATACCGACCTGATTTTTCTCCAAACCGAAATCAGCCAAGTGCTCACCTAGAAAGTGAGCGTCGATTCCACTTAAACTATGGAAGGAAACGTGTATGTGCCTTGGTAGCTGGAACTTTCCCTTAAGATGACAGTGGTCCTTACGAGGAGTTTCTGTTTTTCTGTCTAACAGCAACCTACAAATATGACAGTCAACCGCGTTATTGTACAAGTCTTCATTCTTCTTCGATTGGTCATGAGAACGTTGTCACTGTAGAGCTTATCAACCTCCCACGAAATTTTTTCGAGCTCAGTGAGCAGCCAAACCGCAGGATTAACCCCAACATAAGATTTGTAGCGGTTATTACTCGAATTATAGGACGATACAATTTGGTATGCTACGTGCTTTTTTGTAAAGGTGTATGTGAGGCTGCAGGGTTACCTTCGGAGTGGGTCACATGAGCGAGGAGGCATTCAAAGTCGGCCTACACTACAAACGGGCATCACTCATGGTGGTGGGTATTTTTATACTTTATGAATCTGTTTTCCTCAGTAGGCATAATAACACATACCAGGTCTCTGGAAGCGCAGTCTACTAGATGCTGTGCTGATAAAGTGTCTTAGGAAGAAACATAAGCAAATATGGTTTTTACACTTCTAGTTTAATTGGCAGAACAGAAGTTGGGACATGTCTTTGATCCAAACATAATAATAATAATATTTTTCATCTTCAGAGAAGAGTAGCTCGTTTACGTGCACTTCACGCTCAGCGGCAAATTTTGAGAAATGGAGGTAGCCGACAAATATATGTTTGTCCTGCTCATCTGACTTGCTTTCCTTCTCTAGGCCATAAACATGAACTGATATTACGGTATTCTGCGCCTCAAGTTTAGGTATGTCCTGGATCTCGATGGGGAACTCGATGCTACCAAAGTTGTAACACTTATGTATGTCAAGATGTCTATGATACTGAGTTGTGTACTGCGGATTTTTCTCGTAATTTCTCTCACACTCAGGACTGAACATGCAAAACGAGCTTGGTCGGATTTATTTTCGACATTAAGATGCCCTCTTATTAGGTATATCGTTAGGTAGCTCTATAGAGCTGGACCCTGACTTCCATCTTGGAAAACCGGTAAATTATAGCACTCAAGGTGGATTCGTGATACCATTCGGCGATTGATGTGCTCCGTGTTATCATGCCATTTTACCCCAAAGATAATGAAGACTTAAGCCAGGGGCAACTTTACAGGGGTGCGACAGTACGACGCAGAGGACTGTACTGCATTTAATGGCAGGATATCAGGGATCACTGACTACCTTGAGCAGCTCCATTTCCACAACAGGAAGGCACGCCCTTAGAGACCCGACAGTGCCCCAGTGCCCTCCTTCCGGATTCTCGATCCTTGTGAACAAGATTCGCTCCTCAAAGGCGTCTGCAATCACCGAGTGTTCTAACTGCGGCATGGGGTCACACTGCGGAGTCGGGCCAGTGCGAGCAGCCTGGTTGCTGCAGCCCTGACCCACTTGCCGGCGGGAGGGTGGTTCGTGGACGCCATAGTGGTGCCGGGGCGGTGGCGAGGGTGGCGGCGGAAGCAGTGGTGGTGCCGGCTGCAGTTTCTTACGCAGCCACAAGCGGCGCCCTTGCTGGCGAAGCATGCTGCGCAAGACTTCACCTCGATGTTACGGGCTTTGCCGCCCCTCGGTACCCGAGCCGTATTGCATGAATTGTCCCGCAGACGCGACCGCTGTAGAATAACGATAAAGAAAAATAAGTACGACGTTCTAGACATTGCTTGCTGCAAGGAAAGAAAGAACACTGATTATTTGTAAGCAGCGTGAGTATATATTACCTATTTCGCTCTTGCTTCTTGGCATCTCCCTCATCTCCTCATGACGACGAAGGTCTTACTCCACCTCCTCCACGCAGTGTGGCATTTGCCCTCTTCTGAATCGGGGAGTGCCCATCGATTAATCACACTGATAATCGCCTGCAACAGTAATGATCTAATAACAAAGACAGATAAACATTCCCTGTCCCGCTTCTTTGTCTGCCACGAAATCATCCACAACAATAAAGAATATACACCATGTTACATCTATGATGAAATTTAATTACGTATACACAGTACTATGGAGATGAAAAAAAGTTAATATATGTATATATACTGAAACAATATGAAATTCTTAGTGAAAAGAAAAGAAATATCGTTTTATTGTTTTTGATCCTCAAAAATGGTTAAATGGCTCTGAGCACTATGGGACTCAACTGCTGAGGTCATTAGTCCCCTAGAACTTAGAACTAGTTAAACCTAACTAACCTAAGGACATCACAAACATCCATGCCCGTGGCAGGATTCGAACCTGCGACCGTAGCGGTCTCGCGGTTCCAGACTGCAGCGCCTTTAACCGCACGGCCACTTCGGCCGGCTTTTGATCCTCGATATAATCTTCAGCAACAACAAAATATTACGTAAACGATGAAATTTTTTTAGAAAGAAACTACATATACTGCAACGAAATTCTTAGTGAAAAAGTAACATTTATGAGTTTTGGTCCCTCGAAATCATCAACAACAACCTCAGACTCGTTCGCCGTAGCACATTATGTATACAGTGAAAGATATATGTACTACTTACGATGATACTGCTGCTGCTGCCATTGCTGTTGGTGTTGCTGCTGGTGCAGCTGCAGCCACCGTTGTTGCTGTTGCTGCTGATGCAGCTGCTGCCACTGTTGCTGCCATTGCTGTTGCTGTTGCTGCAGCTGTTGCCTCTCGGGCTCTTCAATGACCCTTTGGATATACGCTAAAACAATAAGACATGTATTCAATACGAAAAACTTAATGAAAAAAAGTTACAGTTATCGATTTTAAACCCTCCAAATCATCTACAGACCCGCTGGTCACACCAGTCTGCAAAGATGGAATATATACTTGCAATGCTGCCGATGCAGCAGCTGCTGCCACTGTCTCTGCTGTTGCACTACAGCATTCATTTCATCCACGCTTTCGTGTTGTTGGATATGCGCTGAAACAGCAAGAAGAAATGAATTCAATACGACGAAATACTTAGTGTAAGAGAAAACTTACAGTTACCGATTTGAGTCTGTACTTACCAGGTAATTCCCAATCATGATCTAACGGTCTCTGCCGTTTGCCGCCACTAACACTACTGACGGTGCTTGATGTTGCTGATCGTTTCATTTTTCACCCAAACTACATCTACATCTACATACTGGTAACGTACATCTATGTACTGGTAACACCAGGCAAAAGGAGCAAACTGGAGATTAACGCATGCCAGCGAGAGCAGGACACTCGCCCTCACACTACTGTGGTTGATGATAGAATGAGGGCGACTGCTAAAGGATGGGGCCCCTCCACGCCCACACCAACGTGGTGACCAAACCAAAAGTTCTACTGTCACATCCGTATAACATGTTAGTTTTTGAATCAGGAGTCACAGGATGCGGGCTGTGATGTTATCCATGCGTCTGGGTAAGATTACTCATTAACATGATCCATCAGGAGATAGAAAGTGGACGAAAGCGATCGAAGGGTAGCGGTTGTAAGGGCAGAGGGAAAAAAAGTGCCAAGGCAAGCGCCAAGGGGAAAAAAAACCTCTGCGACAGTAGGACGGGTAGTAAGGGCAGTAGCGGCTTGCTATCTGCGACAGCGGATGCAAGGTGTGGTTATGTTAGTGCGAGGTATCGTGCATCGTTACCTTTGTCGTTGCGGAAGCTCGTTGCGGGGCTTGCTGCAGTTGCTGCGCCCCTGCAACAGTTCAAGGTCGTTATACATTAGTGGGCGATCGGTCATAGATCGGCTCGCAGACACTGTAGGGGGTGTGTGTGGCTGGTTTGCGTGCTGTGTACAGTACGGTTTCCCTGCGGTTGCCTGTTTTTCGGCGGGTCGAGCATCTGGGGTTACCAGTAGTAGCTGTGTTGCAGGGGCTCGCCAGTACTGTCGTGATAGCGTGCTATGGACCATAGATGTCTAGTTCCTAGCCAATAGTGTCTTTGGTCTGTTATGCTTCCATCTATGGTTGTGGTCGTAGTTACCCAGAGAAAGGATAATCGGATTGCGCGAGTGTCTCGTGTTATTGTACAGTCGTGTGGAGAGTTTTTGGAATACCTGCAAGATGATATCTAGCCGATATTCCCGGTGAAGGTCCGCGATGCGTGTGTAGCGCGGAGCGTTGCTTATGATTTTGAGTACTTTGTTCTGTATGAGCTGCAGACGGCGCAGGCGAGTGGGCGCAGCGTTTCCCCGGACAGGGGCTGCGTACGTCATCAGGGGTCGAATAAGTGTCATATACATGGACCTAGACACCCTCCTATTCAGTGTGCTACGCCTGTTAAGCATAGGATAGAGTTGTTTGAGCCTCGCGTTTGCTTTGTTGGTCATTTGTTGAATGTGGTCCCCCAGTGTAGTTTCCGGTCCAGCCAGACACCGAGATATTTGATCTTCTCGCGGAAACGTATTGGGTGTGCATGTAGTGTTATTGGGTTGCAGTGCTGATGTTTGCGCAGTAGCTTCGGTCTTCTAGTGAACAGAACGGCTTCGCACTTGTCGACGTTTACTCTAACACGCCATTTCACCAGCCAAGGCTCTGCCTTTCTGAGTGCAGTCTCTAGTCGTGAGTTAATGTTAGACGTCTTCCAGTCTTGCGCAAGGATGGCGGTGTCATCCGCTTAGATAGCCACCGTTGTGTTGTGTGTAGCTGGGAGGTCGTTAATGTAGAGGTTAAACAGTAAGGGCCCTAGGATGCTTCCTTGGGGTACTCCTGCCTGGATACCATGTCATGTCGATTGTTTGCCCTGCACGTCGGTGTTGAAACTCCTGTCCGTGAGATATGAGTGTATGAGACGTACGAGCCCGTCGGGTAACACTGCGTCGCTGAGTTTGCGTATTAGGCCGTTGTGCCATAGACGATCGAAAGCCTTTTCGATGTCCAGGAACACCGCCCCAGTTGCTTTGTTTGTGTTGTATCCGTGTGTTACGTATTCAACGACGCGGAGGAGTTGTTGTGTTTTGAGTGGTGAGTCCTGAAACCGAATTTCTCCGGTCTCAGGGTGTCGTTTGTGATACAGTGCCTGGTGAGTCGTTTTAGTATTACCTTCTCAACGATCTTGCTGAGCGCGCTCAGCAGACTGATGGGTCGGTAATTTTGTGGGAGGGAATGGTCTCTCCCCGGCTTCCTGAACATCAGGACCTTGGCCGTCTTCCAAAAGACGGGGAAGTGTTGGTGTTTGAGTATGGCATTCGGGATGTGTGTTAGGTAGTCTACTGCTTTGTCCGTGAACTCCTGGAGGACACGGTTTTGAATGCCATCGTGACCAGGGCTTACCTAGCGGTGGTATGCATGATGGCCCATTTGACTTCAGCTGTACTAGCTTGTCGGATGATGTTGAGCGCTGGTTGGGCCAGGATGCGTGTGACCTCCTGATCGGTAGCAAGTGTGAACGCTGGGTCTGAGGGATCCAGGTTCGGTGTGAATGACGCTGCGAGTGTGAGGGCCATCAGTTCCGCTTTTTCTTCCGCAGAATATGCTGGTCCGTCAGGCCCTTGTAGCGTGGGGGTGTACAGTTTCTCCCTGGTGAAGTGTCGGGCCATCTGCCACACGCCAGGTCGCGTGATGTCCAGCCCTTCGAGTTTCTGGTCCCACTGTTGTGTCTTAAATGTTTGTATTTTGTCCCGGATTATACCCTGGAGCCTGTTCATGTGCTGTTTGAAGTGCTGGCACCTGGTACGCTGCCAATGTCTCCTGAGGCGGTTACTCATTGAGATAAGGCCCAGGATCTCCTGGGGCAGGGCAGCACTATGTTGTTGTGGTGTGCGGATCGGTATGGTGTCGGTTATTGCGTCTTGGACGGCGCTGGTGAGGGTTTCAACTGCCTCATCAATTTGAGCTGTCTCGTTAATCGCGTGGGTGGGCGGGATGCGACTGTCAAGCGTTTCCTTGAACAGCGTCCAATTTGCGCGCCTCTAGTCTAACATCCTGCGTTGTTCTATGTGCTGCAGTGTTTCTTCAATGTACAGTATAACGGGTTGGTGATTTGAAGGCAGATCGTTTTCAACGGCAACGTTGAGTGTCGTTGTTATGCCCTCGATGAGGGCCATGTCTAACACGTCTGGCCTGTGTCCCCTCCGGTAGGGAATGTGCGTCGGTTCGGACGGGGCTAGTGTGATGTAGTTTCGTCCTAGTGCGTGTTCGTATAGTTTCTTGCCGTTGGCGTTTCGTATTCGTGAGTTCCAAAAAAATGGTTCAAATGGCTCTGAGCACTATGGGACTTAACTTCTGAGGTCATCAGTCCCCTAGAACTTAGAACTACTTAAATCTAACTAACCTAAGGACATCACACACATCCATGCCCGAGGCAGGATTCGAACCTGCGACTGTAGCGGTCACGCGGTTCCAGACTGTAGCGCCTAGAACCGCCCGGCCACCCCGGCCGCCTCGTGAGTTCCAGTCCGGGTGATTTGCGTTAAGATCTCCAGCGGTGATTACGCTCGGAGATATGTTGAGTATTGTGCTGATGTCGTGTGTTTTGGTGTTTTTAGGGCTGTTGTATACTGACACCAGTGTAATGTAAGCTCCTTTGAACATGACCCTGACGGCGGTTGCCTCTAGTTTTTCAAGTTCATGGAGCACAATGTTTGTGTGCTCTATGTCTTTGTGTATGATGATGGCTGTTCCGCCATGACCGGAGCCGTCCGGTCGGTCGGTACGATAGGCGCAGTAGCCGGTGAAGTTTAGTTGGTTTCGTGGTTTGAGCTTAGTTTCGCTCAGTAGTGCGATAAGGATACCCTTGCGCTCCATGAGCGCGGCAAATTCCGCCCTTTTGTTGTTGATCCCGCCTGAATTCCAGAACAGGATCTGTGTCAGTGTCTCGTTGTTTGCGAGGGGGCCGGCTGTGGCGTGTTATCCATGTAGTGGTGTGAACAGTGTGGTGAGCACTGTTTGTATGGCTGCCCAGTACTGCCCCGGCTGAGTAGCAATGAGCCGTGTGATGAGTGTGGTGACAGCCGCCGTGATCTTGTTAAAGATCTGAGCGGACGTGTGCTGAGGGAATATTGTTGCCAATAAACCCTCAAGTGTTATGTTGGTGTTGTGTGTGTCGGCCTGTGGCTCGGTTGTAGTGTTGGCGGCCGCTGGTGCGGGTGTTGGCGTTATGTGTGGGCTGGCGATTGTGTTGCTGTTGTGTGGTGCATTTTGAAGTGCCTGTGTTTCTGTTGTGGTGAGGGGTGGAGTAGTGTGTGTGCTGGTATCACTGGCTTGCTGACTGTGTGCCTGCGTTTCAGTGTTCTGTTGTTGTTGGGTACTTTGTTGTGGTGTACGTGTGTTCCCACTCCTGTTACCTCGTGGTCGCCTACGCTTTATCTGGGTTCTTGGTTCTGGGGCTCCTTGTATAGGTACGTCTTCCTGTGTGTTGTGTGTGGATTCGCACGTTGTGGCTTCAGGGGGTGGGGTTGTGTTGCTTTTGGGGACTGGTGTTGGTACCGGTGTGGTTGTGGTGTTGCATGTTGGCTGAGACGGTTGTGTTGTTGTCGCAGCGGTTGTGTTAGTGCGTGTGCAGGGCGCGGAGGTTCCGCGGCCCGCTCCGCTCCTCCAGGGCGTGTAGCCATGGCGAACGATACTCCGTTCCTAACAGGGTTTGGTACAGGCTTTGGACGTGATATGGCGTTGGGTGGCTTCGATTTTTGAGTTTTGCGCCTCTGCGCCTCTTGGTACACGTCGCAGCCCCTGTGGCGGCATGGCCTTGACCACAGTTGGCGCAACGGCGTATGTTTTGGTGGATTAGTGTGCAGGCGTTGGATGCGTGTTTGCCAGCGCACCCGCGGCAACATGGTGACAGGCCGCAGCGAAGGGCCAAATTACCGAATCGCTGGCAGTTGTTACATTGTTGGGGGACTTGTGGTGGTTCGTATAGCTCTACCCTTACGTCCATCTACAGAAGGCTCTTTATCTGCAGAAGGCCGAGGGAAGCGGCCGTGTCGGCCATCTCGACCAAATAGTGTGGCAGACGACTGTGAGAGCGGAAGCCCGTCATGCTGGAAGTACTTTTACAGTCGAATCCCAGGAAGTTGAGTGCCACTTGTACTGTAGTGTTTGGGGTACTGCGGTCCACTCCCTTTACCACGTACTGCTGTGTTCGTCCTTCAGCTGTTCTGTACGTGTAGTGTTCGATCCCCTTTTCTTTGAGGAAGATAAGGAGATCTTTGTATTCGTTGTTAGTTGACATGTACAGTGAGGCCCTATCCCCAGAGTACTTCGTGTGGACCGTACAAGGTGTGTGCCTTTCCCCGAATGTTATGTTGAGGACACTAAGGTCCCCGTAGGTATTACGACTGGGGGAACAACCAGTCTTTTGTTGTGCGGGCGTAGCTGCGGCTTGTGTTTCTGTGGTGTTGCTAACTGCAGGTCGGGTCATGTTGGTTGTTGTGGTTGTGCCCCTTGCCAGATGTGTGGGTTTTGGTGTAGGCAGCAGCGCCTTTCGGCTGCCTAGCGAGTGTGGTTGCTCGCTTGTTTGCTTACTGTTTCTGGGTTTGCGTCGTGGGCCCTCCACCTGCCAGGACCCAGTGAAGTGGTATTCTAGGACCGCATCTGCAGCCGCTGGTTATACCGCTGGAGTCAGTTGCCACAGTGGGACGGTTGTACATGAGTCACCAGTTGCAGGTGAATATAGAGTGATGTGGAGGGTACTTGTCCGCGTGGGGGAATCACTTGGGCCATAGAGGTCGGTTATTAATCGATGCTGGTTGAGCAGTTCCTGCGCTTGCGCAGCGATTTGCCGATCCTTGTCGGCCAACACCTCCTCAACGGCGGCAAGCGGGACGTTGACGTCGACGGGAACAAATGGCTCTGAGCACTATGGGACTTAACATCTATGGTCATCAGTCCCCTAGAACTTAGAACTACTTAAACCTAACTAACCTAAGGACATCACACAACACCCAGCCATCACGAGGCAGAGAAAATCCCTGACCCCTCCGGGAATCGACGGGAACAGTCGACTCACGCGCCTTTTTCACTGCAGCCTTGCTGCGGGTTAGGGCTGGGGAAACACCGGTGGGATCTCCCATCTTGGTGTTGTCAGGAACTTTATTAGGTGTGGGTGGGCACGACAATTTTGCTTTTTCTGAAAAGAAAGAGCTACCAAATAGGTCCTACGGAAGAGGGGGAATGCACTACGGCATAGTGTGCGCCGTTGGTGCATTGGCCTGGCACCTAAAGGAGGTGCGGAGGAAGAAAAGTGGCCTACAGTACGCGGGGTGGTCCGACGTGAATGGGCCCCTGGCACTGGTCAACCCTAACACAGAACGAGATAGTCTCGCTGGGGGAGTTTGTAACCGAAGTTACTGGTTGCTGCGAGTCAGTGACTCTTGCGGCAATTAACCCTCTACGCGAGCTACGGGGGAGCAAAGCTCAATCTTCCGCTGATCCACCGAGCGCTACTGACGCTTCGAAAGAAGACTCTGTAGAGCAGAGCAGTCAGCGAGGCCTAAACCCCAATAGCTACCGATGCACCGACGATCACCGGCTGAGAGCTCCTTCCGCTGCGACGGCTGGAGCGCGTCGACAGTGATAGCGACTGCATTTTCACAAAGGATGGGGCCCCGCCACCCCCTCACCAACGTGGTGACCAAACCAAAAGTTCTACTGTCACCTCCGTAAACATGTCAGTTTTTGAATCAGGCGTCACAGGATGCGAGCTGTGATGTTGTCCATGCGTCTGGGTAAGATTACTCATTAACATGGTCCATCAGGAGATAGAAGTGGTCGAAAACGATTGAAGGGTAGCGGTTGTAAGGGCAGAGGAAAAAAAGTGTCAAGGCAAGAGCCAAGGGAAAAAAACCTCTGCGACAGTAGGACGGGTAGTAAGGGCAGCAGCGGCTTGCTATCTGCGACAGTGCATGCAAGGAGTGGTTGTGTTAGTTCGAGGTATCGTGCATCGTTACCTTTGTCGTTGTTGGAGTTTGTTGCGGCGCTTGCTGCAGTTGCTGCGTCCCTGTAACAGTTCAAGGTTGTTGTAGATTGGTGGGCGATCGGTCATAGATCGGCTCACAGACGGTGTAGGGGGTGTGTGTGGCTGGTTTGCGGTTGCCTGTTTTTCGGCTGCTCGCACATCTGGGTTTCCAGTAATAACTGTGTTGCAGGGGCTCGCCAGTACTGTCGTGTTAGCGTTCTATGGACCATAGATGTTTAGTTCCTAGCCAGTAATATCTTTGGTCTGTTATGCTTCCATCTATGGTTGTGGTCGTAGTTACCCAGAGAAAGGATAAACGGGTTGCGCGAGTGTCTCGTGTTATTGTACAGTCGGTACGATAGCGACTGCACCATGACAAGGGTTTATATACTCTCTGCCCACTCCACCCACCACTTCCCCTCCAGGGAGCCAATAGGAACGCAGAATCCTACCCCACCTGCAGATGAGTGCTGGTCTGAGTGCGCTGGACAAGTCTGTGCCGGTCTGCGAGCACTGCATATGTCCTGCTGGTTGTGGGATATTTGCTATTCAACGTAATACACAATTGGCCATTAAAATTGCTACACCACGAAGATGACGTGCTACAGACGCGAAATTTAACCGACAGGAAGAAGATGCTGCGATATGCAAATGATTAGCTTTTCAGAACATTCACACAAGGTTGGGACCGGTGGCGACAGCGACAACGTGCTGACATGAGGAAAGTTTCCAACCGATTTCTCATACACAAACAGCAGTTGACCGGCGTTGCCTGGTGAAACGTTGTTGTGATGCCTCGTGTAAGGAGGAGAAATGCGTATCATCACGTTCCCGACTTTGATAAAGGTCGGATTGCAGCCTATCGCGATTGCGGTTTATCGTATCGCGACATTGCTGCTCGCGTTGGTCGAGATCCAATGACTGTTAGCAGAATATGGAATCGGTGGGTTCAGGAGGATAATACGGAACACTGTGCTGGATCCCAACGGCCTCGTATCACTAGCAGTCGAGATGACAGGCATCTTATCCGCATGTCTGTAACGGATCGTGCAGCCACGTCTCGATCCCTGAGTCAACAGATGGGGATATTTGCAAGACAACAACCATCTGCACGAACAGTTCGACGACATTTGCAGCAACATGGACTATCAGCTGGGAGACCATGGCTGCGGTTACCCTTTACGCTGCATCACAGACAGGAGCGCCTGCGATGGCGTACTCAACGACGAACCTGGATGGACGAATGGCAAAACGTCAATTTTTCGGATGAATTCAGGTTCTGTTTACAGCATCATGATGGTCACATCCGTGTTTGGCGACATCGCGGTGAACGCACATTGGAAGCGTGTATTCGTCAACGTCATACTGGCGTATCACCCGGCGTGATGGTATGGGGTGCCATTGGTTACACGTCTTGGCCACCTCTTGTTCGCATTGACGGCAGTTTGAACAGTGGACGTTACATTTCAGATGTGTTACGAGCCGTGGCTCTACCCTTCATTCGATCCCTGCTAAACCCTACATTTCAGCAGGATAATGCACTACCGCATGTTGCAGATCCTGTACGGGCCTTTCTGTATACAGAAAATGTTCAACTGCTGCCCTGGCCAGCACATTCTCCAGATCTCTCTCCAATTGAAAACGTCTGGTCAATGCCCAAGCGTATCAAGGCCGTTATTACGGCCAGAGGTGGTTGTTCTGGGTACTGATTTCTCAGGCTCTATGCACCCAAACTGTGTGAAAATGTAATCACATGTCAGTTCTAGTATAATATATTTGTCCAATGAAAACCCGTTTATCGTCTGCATTTCTTCTTGGTGTTGCAATTTTAATGGCCAGTAGTGTATTAAATGTGGGTAATGCTCGCCTCCATTTTCCTATATTTAAATTCAGATTTCTATGTATCTAGGGTTGACACAATTTCTGTCTGACGAACCGGAGCATTTCTCTCACAAGTCAGGATTGACCATGCCAAACAAGTTTGGTCGGTTTTATTTTCGACATTAATATATGCCCTCTTATTAGCTATATCCTTAGGTAGCTCTATAGAGCTGGACCCTCCATATACCGGATCATAGACATGTGTATGGATGCCCTGGAAGGAGAAATCGGGATAAAGCGGGCGACTTCCCTTAAGCTTAAAGAAGTGAAACTTTACAGCATATTCCGCTTGTAGTTGCAAACAGCTGCAGCTATAGCAAAAATAACGGAACTTTGAAAGATCACTGTGTATTTGTTCGACAGTGTCGGTAGCTAACAATTATTTCACAATTGCTGTTGACTTTGTTATGCCCAACGTCACATTCTTTATTTCTTCGGAAACATTAAAAGTTTGGAGCTTAGTGTGAAAGTATAGTGCACTTATTTCAAAGACATGATGATGTTTAACGGTATGATAGCACACTGCTCATTTCACTGCTGTTACTAATTGGCCCTGTTAGAATGAATTTGAAACAAAATGACTGTCCATTTCTTTAAGTGCTTCCACAGTGCACGTTTGATTTGTGGTTTGCGTCAGCTAAATATCCTTAATATCTGCTCTTCCCCCATCCACAAAAAATATCATAACACTTACAAATTACACATTCTGCTTCATAGTCACGCCTCCTTCGTTTTATGGGGAACCATTCATCTGAATATTTTTCTTGGAATGAACAATTCCTCTTCGGCATTTTGAGTTCACTTGAAGCACTCAAATACCTAAATAACAAATTAACCGCCATACGACTCGGAGAAACAGAGAATCACGTTGCTGGGAAGCTTAAACTAAAGTGAGATAACGGACGCTGATGGCGGTCCATCTATATGGCATCGCGCTTTCGAGTCACAGTGTTTAAAGCAGGACTCGTCCCTTTTAAGCACGTCAGGTGGCAAATAAATTCTGTTCCATATATATTACACGGTAATGGTACAAGTTGTTTAGGGAACAAGTAGTAATCAAAAGCGTTCACGTGGCGACGATTCGTAATCAGCTTCATATAAATATCCGAGAGCACATTGTACACATTTCTTGATTTCACCCGCTCAAAGACGTTGTAAGCAGTAACATTCTCTTTTCCCAGCGAATCCGCAGTCCTCAAGGCTAACTGTCGTAACATATTGAGGAAGTAAGGGCTCTAGAATATTTTTCTAATGTGTGGCTACAGCTCTTCTTCTTCAATAAGCAAAGTTGTGCAGTCACTATCCCCTTTAATAGCGATAACTAACGCATGACCGTACTTCGTACAATACACTCACTACCATTCCTCAAATTCACTATTCACAGACATCCTGCACACACTTGAAGTTGAATAACTGAATGACGATGGATTGATAGTAATTATTCAGTTACATACAGCTGGTGCGCTGAAAGGGATAAACAAAAGTCTGTCGTACACTTTGGAATGAAACATTCTTTGCATTCAAGCCTATAGGAGATTTCTACATTTCATGATATTCCTTTTTGAAAATTCAGCTTCCGCACACATTATAGGATCTAAACAGGTCTGTATTAATAAGTCATCGTTACTCGCACATTAAACAAACAGAATCTTTGTATGACGCTCTGACAGGCTCTTTTCCTTTTTCGTAACGAACTCATTTTTTCCAGCTGCAACAACGGATCCTCCTCATGCTGCAAAGTGTTAAACAGGTGCGGTGCTTAGCAACAGAACTTAAAAAAGTGCTTAGACTACAACAGGTTTTCGGTTTCACCACCCGTCCTGCTTGGCCCCTGAATATTAACCCGAACGGAAGTACTCTACTATATACTGCACTTGCAATGGTTTCTTAGTCATGAGAAATTTGTATGATCTGGATGATGGTGCGTAGGTCTACGGTAGCTATGTTTGGAATGCCCTGACACAAAACCCGACTTGGTTGTCTGAATATTGTAAGTAGGCTGTTTAGGTTTTAATGTTTGTGACGCCACGTAGCACTCTGTATTAAAACCGCTGACTGCGCTGTGTACAGTCTGTGGTTGGTTGGACTCGTTGTTGGAAGTTATTCGCCAGTGTAGTGTTGGGCAGTTGGATGAGAACAGCACGTAGCGTTGGGCAGTTGGAGGTGAACGCCAGCAGTGGTGGATGGGGCGAGAGAGATGCCATCGTTGTCAGATAGTAATATCAGCGACGATCTGGACGTGTGTCCGTCAGAAGAAGAAATTTGTTAAACTGGATGTCACGAGTGTGTATATTCGTGACATCCAGTTTAACATATAAAAACTTTTGAACACTATTAAGGTAAATACATTGTTTGTCCTCTCTCAAAATCTTACATTTGCTAACTATATGCCTATCAGTAGTTAGTTCCTTTAGTAGTTAGAATCTTTTATTTAGCTGGCAGTATTGGCGCTCGCTGTATTGCAGTAGTTCGAGTAACGAAGAGTGTTAGTCAGGGCTATTCTTTTGTGGGGACTATTGAAAGTCAGATTGCGTTGCGCTAAAATATTGTGTGTCAGTTTAGAAATGATCAGAATAAGTAAAGAGAAAACAGTCTCAGTACGTTCAGTTTCACTCTGGAGTTTGAAAATCAAGTAACGTAGAAGTTTTACCAGCACAGTCATTCTTTACATTAAAAAGGGGAAGTTTCATATGTCAACCCCTAGCCCAGGATATCTCACTGGAATCGTGTGATTCTTCTTTTAGTTTGAGTAATTAGTGTAATTATTGTTTATTGCTAGCGTGTAATTGTATAGAGGATTTCCTTTGTAGTTGTAGTTTTTCATTGTTGTACAGTAAAACAGTTGTGGCATACAGGTACATTTGCACCAAGTATTTCGCAGCCGTGCTTGCAGTTCATTAGATATCATTTTCAGTGCTATTTTAATGTGTTTTCTGATTTTTGCTCTTCAAATTTTGCTTCTCTGTATTATCGCGTGAAATATTGTGACAATTATGGCGTTCGAAAAACGTAACACTAGGCTCCAAAGTAAATTGAGAAATGATAGTGACGACGAGCGTAGCTTATCAGCACCACCTTGTAATGAATTAACAAATAATCAAAATAGTAATTTGGTAATTGTGCATATGGAAATGGAACAGGCAGTAAATAACGGTATAGACAATGAAACAATTAGTGGACAGGGAAGTACTGTCGATCGATCGATCGGCAACACTTCACCTCAGGAATGCGAAATGACAGAACAAAATCTTTCAAATACCGTAGATTCAGGTTTCGGATCATTACCCTTTCCTCAATCAAGTCAAGATACATTTTCTGCTTTTCAAAATGCGAATGCTGCCGGTGCAAATGCACTGCCGAAAAACACAGAGGAACAGGTTCCAGACACTAATATATTGTTATTGCAATTAGTGCAACAAATGAAACAAAATAAAAAATCAGAAACAAATGGGACAAAGGCTTCAAAAGTTAGACACAATACTTGAACAAAGTCAAAAACAATCACAGCAACAAATGGAACAAAATCAGAAACAAATAAAAGAAACACTTGAACAAACACGTGAAGGTTTAATTAACATCTGAGTTTCTTAAAATCGAATCTAAATGTCAAAACATTTCTGAAGATGTAAAAACACAAGTTTCTGAGCATTTTCAGCCTATTTTTTCGCGTCATGAAAATGCATTACAGAATCACGAAGCAGCCATAAAAGAACTGCAAACTATTGTTCATGAAAATCACGATACCTTGCAGGCTAAAATTGATTCAGTTGCGTCTAACAATACGGTCATGCAACTTGCACAAAATCAGGAGAACCTAAAGGACACAGTAGATACGATTTCCACACAAATGGACACACTGAAACTTGGTTCAGAAAAACACACGTAGGAAATCAGTACATTATCGAAAAAAGTAGTAGAACTTTCCGACCAGGTAACTAATTTATCTACGAAGGTAGATGATGATCTGAATGATACAAGACCGGTAGCCTTTACTGACACAGTAGAATACGAACAAATTAAGAAATTCAAACAAAATCAGACTAAAATTAATACACAGTACAAAAGAGAAATGCGAAAGGTACAAGATCAGTTGACACACGTAATGCAAGAATCAGATATTTCAGAGAAGACTCTCGCTCCGACACGAGAAGAAGGATTTATAAATACGGAAAAGGCAAAGAATAATAACACAGGCCATTTTGGAAATTTTGGAAGAAATTGGCAAGGTGCACCGAATTATGAGATGGAACCGCAGACACGACGTAACAATGACCGATATGCGACTCGCCGTCATGATGATTTTGATTATAAGCTGTTCATTACTACACGTAAATTCAAAACATTTAAGAATTCTTGCAACGACATTCATCCACAAGCGTGGCTTCATCAAATCTCTCATTGTTTTTCCTCCCAATTGGTCATTAGAGCACAGATTAGAATTTGTGTGTGGCTACTTAGAGAATGAACCAGCTGTAAGAATGCGATCGGTCATTCGCGATTGTCACACTGAAATAGAATTTAATCATGCCTTCCTCTCAGCATATTGGTCTCAAGCTACTCAAGATCGAGTAAAACATAGCATCATAATGATGAAGCATTTTGAACAGTCTGAATTTTCCAGTCCAGTAAAATATTTTGAAGACATGTTGCACAAAAATCAGTATTTGATAAATACGTACAGTCCCTCAGAACTCATCCGGATTTGCATAATTAAATTGCCTGAACATTTACGACACATTATTTTGGCAGGACGTTGCAAATACGACATTGAAGCTTTTCATGGACTGTTGCAAGAATTGGAAATAGACACTGACAGTCGCGGAATGCGAAAACAGGAACACAACAATTACAGGTCATATCTGTCACAATATCATGACGACAGAAATAGTAACTGTACAGGACAAGACTACTTTCATAACGCAAATCGTGATCAAAACAGACACCAATTGTATAACAACCGTTGGCAAAATAATAATAATTACAGGGAAAGATCACCTCTCTGTGGTATTGACTATGATAGAGACAATCATAGAAACAGACAACATGGGAACCAAAAGAATTATTACCAAGGGAGACAGAACATTTTCAGATGCAATGGTCTACTGCGCAGTTACGATTCCGGAAGAAATTCTCCACGTGACCGACAAGAAAGAAACTGGAAACTACCGACAAGACGACAGATGATATAATCTTAACAACAGACCAGAATTTAACCACAATTGGCGTGATTCAAACAGGATAGGACCCTCTCGACAAGTTGAAATTGTAGAGATACGATCTCCAAATCCCAATAACGACGGGCGACAACAAAGAGACAGTAGACAATGACTCACACCATTGGCAGCCACAAAACTTACTTATGAAGCTGACGACGCAGCTGCCATGGCTATTAATTACGTAAAAATGGAAGACTCTAGAGACATCTTATGCCAGCAACACGACATAAAACAGAACAATATTGCATATCCTGTAATTCACTTTACAGTAGATGATGTGAAATTTACGGCAGTAGTTGACTCTGGCAGTCCAATTTCAGTAATTACTGAAACAGCTTTTAGCAAATGCAACAAATTGAACGATTGCCCCACACCTCTTTTACGTAAGATTAAATTACAAGGTGCAATATTTGGAAAAAGTGTAGATGTATTCCAACAAACTAACTTAGAATTCTTTTGTCAAAGCCGCAGATTCACTATGAACTTTCTTATTGTTCCATTATTGTCGACGGAAATTATATTGGGAGTAGACTTTTTGAATGAATACCATACAATTTTAAACTTTCACGATGCTGAAATAAGTTTAGAGAAAGAATTTAAGTCAATAGGTTTGAAATTTGAAGATTGGTTTTCAAACCATGGCGAGGAAATCAATCGGCTTTTCCTCTTGTTAGACCACAGCTCGGAACTTTCGACGGAACTTAACACTAATAATCACTGTGCTATTACTGACAGGGATGATGATGACTTATTAGACACTAACGATTTAATTCAGAATAAAATTCAAACAATTCAGAGCTGTAATGACACTGATAGGCAGGACCTTTTTGACATTTTACAAGCAGATTCCACAGTTTTTATTCACAAAACAGGAACAATCAAAGGATTTCAATACCAGTTTCGTGTTCGTGAGCATACTAAATTTGGCGTCAGACCATATGTAATTCCGGCATTGTGTTAGAACGGAAATACAGTCTATGCTTGACGAGGGCTTATTGAACCTGCAGTAAGCTTATACAATAATCCATTTCATGTTGTTGAGAAGAAAAATGGATCGATCAGGCTTGTATTAGATTCGAGACAAATAAATACTATCATCATTCCTGAGACAGACAGCAAACGTTGGAAGAACTTCGTCAAAATTTTAATGGTGTAAAAGTGTTGTCCTCTATTGATCTTAGATCCTGCTTCTATCAAATCGAACTTCATCCAGAATGTAGAAAATACACAGCTTTTCTCTGCTTCGGCGTTTGTTATCACTTTCGGAAACTTCCTTTTGCTTTGAACATTTCTTCGGCAGCATTCATTCGTGGGCTAAATTCCATATTACCTGAGTTCTTAAAACGTCATATCACCGTATATGTGGACGATATTCTAATTGCAGAAACCTCATGGTAACAATATAATCGCATTCTCAATAGTGTATTACGTACTTTTGCAGAATCTGGAATTACAGTTAACTTGGAAAAGTCTGCATTCGGCAGGACAAAGGTGAAGTTTTTGGGACACAATGTTTCTTCTGAAGGCATTCAGCCGGATCCTGAAAAGTTAGAAGTAGTCAGAGCCATTCCAGTTCCATCCACAAAAAAACAAGTCTGCAGTTTTCCAGGTCTCGCGAACTTTTACCGTAGTTTTTTGCATATGCAAATTCTAATAACACCAAAACTTTGTTCTCTTATTGGAAAAAATACTATTTGGTACTGGGACGAACTGGCACAGTTGGAATTCAACTCTTTGAAAGAAGCGCTACTTAACGCACCAATCCTAGCTCACCCAATCTGTCACAAGATTTCTGCCTCAGTACGGATTCTTCTAAAGTTGGTCTTGGTGCCCATTTATTTCAAGAAGCCATAGAAAATGACACTTCTGTTCAGAAAACCATCGCTTTTGCTAACCACGTGCTAAAAAAATCTGAAAAAAATTATTCCGTTACTGAATTAGAAGCTTTAGCTATCGTTTGGGCATTTAACAAATTCCGTTTCTTTGTTTCTGGTAAACACGTAAAAGTATACAGTGATCATCGTGCATTACAATTTCTTATGTCTTCAAAATTAAATCATGACAGTCTAAAACGTTGGGCATTATTTCTGCGAGAATTCCACTTCACAATAGTCTACATTCCCGAGAAGGAGAACATTGTTGCGGACGCACTGTCACGTGCACCGGCTGGGCTTGAGAAAAGTAACACAGAAGCCAACCTCGAGAAAAATTTCACTATTCTTTACATTCAGAAAGTCGCCTTTGAAAACTTAATCACCACATCTTTAAAGGACATTGCTCATGAACAAGATAAAGATCCGATTTGGAGAGACATCAAAAGTAAATGGCATGAAAAGACAAACACGCAAATTCGGCATTATTATCTGATTAGAAACAACATACTCTTCAAACGTTGCACTGTTGATGACAAGCTATGGGTAGTTTGCATTGCTGACGATTTTGTTAATAAGCTCATTTGGTGCATTCTTTTCAGCTACGCACATTTTCGTCCACGAAAATGTTATCATATTCTTCGAACGACTTGTTATTTTAACAACATCAAAAAGAGAATTCGAAGAGTCTTGTCTATTTGTAAACTTTGTCAAGAACCTAAACCATCTACCATCTCACATCTTGCTCCGTTTCCTATAATTCCTACTAAATTGAAACAATTTGCTGCTGTTGACCTCATGGGACCCCTTGTCAGAACATCGAATGGATTTTCGTACGTTATAGTCGCTGTCTAACTTACTTCAAAATTTGTTTCTTTCACACCATTGCGTAAAGGAATTGGACGGTCTGTATCCAACGCCTTTGTTAAAAATTTCTTACGTGCTGTTGGACACGTTGCTATAGTCTTTTCAGATAACGGACCACAATTCAGATCTGCCGTTTGGTCACGCATGCTTCGGAATCGTAAAATCAAACCTGTTTTTGTTTCATTGTACTCACCGCATTGTAACCCATCTAAACGGATTACGAAAGAAATCAATAAGGTTTGCACACTTTATTGTCACAGAAAGCGTCAGTATTGGGAGAGATATTTAGACTAATGTCAAAACGTGCTCAATGAAATGCCTCATGACTCCACTGCTTTACCACCTATTCTTGTACTGAAGAATGAAGAACTACCGAACACAATCAGAGAGCTTGTACCTTTACCAAATACACGTAAACTTCGACACAAAGACATAATTGAAGGAAATGCAAAGAAACTGTATATTGGTCAGAAAGTTTTCATTAAAGCACATTCATTCTCGATTAAGAAGAAACACTTGAGTCACGAATTCTTTCTGATTTACAATGGACCTTACCGGATCCGTCGTATACCACATGATAATTGCGTTGAAGTTGAAATTCTGCATACTAGGAAAAGTAAAGGATTACACCACATTTCACATGTAAAACCATTTATTGAGAGATAATTTGCTTTCTGACTTAGTCGTTGCTACAAGTTTGCTACTTCACGTTACTAGTACGCTTTGTCACATTTAGAAACTGTTAACATGCAACAATGTTATGAAGTTCACTATCCAGTCAAGAACCTAGGGAACGTATTAAGACCGTATTCTTATAAGTGCATTTTCATAGGGAACTGACGACACAGTATTAGTGTGTGTACATTTTGTTTGTTGGTTGCAGGATCACGAAACGACTATAGTGCTGACATGTTTGGAACATATACTGCTAATGAAATTTTAATGCAACATTTTGGTTTACTTGAAAAGACTTTCTGGATTTAAAGTACTTTCTGAGAGATTACGGATGACACAGTATTTGATTTGTTTGACAGCTACATGATTATATCACAACGCTATTAATGAGTTACACAATTTACGTTATTGCTTTTGCGCTGTATCTGTTTTATGTCTGCAAAGTTTTCAGCGTTCTTCTGGAAAGTGGAACTTATTTTGGTAATAACTTTTGTGGCATGGCTACAGTGAGACAGGTATTTTTCTTAACACAACAATACGTTACAGTACAGTACTTTCTTGGTCACGGTAATGTACATAATAACTACGACTCTTCACATATTTTTACCGTTAAGCAATGACAGAAATTATCTTACAGCAAGACGCACAGTGTAGTGCTACATGACACACATTTGAGTGATTAAGTTTTGTGCTTGGAACATTTTTAGAAAGATTCTTGAGTTACAATGATACAGTGAAGGTTTTTAGTGATATATTTCAACATCTGAGGGTATAATTACATTAACCCTCAAGGAATATGCTTACTTTGTGTACTATGCATGTGGCAAACGCAAGGAGACCTAGCTAATATGGTATTTGCTTATTCAGTTTTACACATCAGTACCATATTTCTCTAACACAGAATTACATAGCTATCTGATTATTTAACAGTGAGACTAACATTTTTTACTACATCAGTGACACATGTTTACGTAATTACATAGGTAGATTACTTCACACTTATGAAATTGTACGTTGTCTGCATTTTGGGAACTTTTCACATTAACTTTTGGAACCATTTTGATACTGTGAGAGATGTGAAAGATGTTTTTGGTAAGGGATCATGATTTTTGAAGTACGTTCAAGGTAGATGACGCTATTGAGAGCATTTCTTTTTTTTATGGTTTTGAGATTATTGGAGGAAGCTATGACGATTTTGAGATTTGATTGGTGTGCTATGATGATATTATTACGACAATGATGTGTATTATAATGTTGTTATATGTTTATGATCAATAAGATGATGTTATATGAGGAATGTGATTATGTGTTTATACGAGTATGTATATGAATAATGAGTAGGAGTTAGGGACTCTAGTTTGTGAAAAAGGATGTTGGAAACCAAGAGTCGTACTTTAAGAGTTATGAAATGTGTGTACATGCATGAATGTGAGCACCACAATTCCAACAGAAAGTTTTTGGACACTCTTATATATGAGTTTTGGTTTCTACGTATTTCTAATGTAAATTCTAATTGAGCATTTTTTTAGAGACTTTGAAATTATTGAAAGAAGCTACGATGTTTTTGGGATTTGATTAAGATGTTATGATGTTATTATTGTGACGACGATGTGTATTGTGATGTCAAGGTGTAGTTGTGATCATTATGAAGGGTGAGTGTGTGCATGAATGTGAGTACCAAAATGCTGACAGAAAATTTTTTGGACACTGTTGTTTATGAGATTTTGTTTCTATACATTTCTAACGTCAATTTTCAACCTGTGAAATTTTGTTATTTATATGAGACTGTCACTATAGCAGAAACTGCTGTCATAAATGTTTTGGTAAGGAAGGTAGGTGATCTTTACGTAATGTGCTGTGGGTGTCCAGCTGCGCAACAGTCGCCTGGAAAAAAAAATAGTGTGTGCCTTTCAGAGGCACAGGTGTAGAAAAAAGAGCCTATTAACCTCGCTATTGACATTTCTTTGTAGAAAGCATCTCTAATATGACACGTTAATACTTGAAAACATATGATTACGCTATGGAGATTGTACTTTCTGATATTTACTGAAATGCCTATGAAATGATGATAAATATTTTACGTCTACACAACCGATTATGACTACTGTCTTTCTAGTTGAGAGATTTTCTACAGTCTTATGAAATGCCATTGGCTAGTGAATGGCATCTTCATGCTTTGCCTCGTATATATTTGCCTATTTTGTTTGATATCTAGTTTCTAGCTACACTGCAGCATTGGTTAAAATAAAATTTAATAGATGTACTATTGTAAATATTTTCTGTCTACAGATCCATTAAATAATAATTTTATGATCTACTTTCTTGAAAAAGGGAGCACTAGGAAACGAAAGAAGTACAGGAAGGAGAACTGATATAGATGTTAGGATGTAAATAAACATTTCCCTTTACAGGAATTGCATACATAATTTTTTTCAATGACTTGTTAATTTGTTTGGTAGAGTAAGTTATTGTGATGTATCACTCTAGTGTTTTGATGTGACATAGGTATTAAGTTGTAAATAGACAATCCCTTTATCGGTATTGCTATCTTTACTGTAATATTTTTTCTGCTTGAGCTTTTTCATGTTTAGGTATAAGTTATTGCATTTGCTGCTGCTTTTTCTCAGGCACTGTCCTACTGAATTTCACTTTGTATTACTTTGCTTAGCCAGTTTTACTACTGATTTATTTTTCTTGTTGCTGCACATAGGCTCATATTAGTTGTAATGTAGCATTTGCTTTGCTAATTTATATTTATTGCTGCTTGCTTTGCCACTTTGCATTTTTTCTCATTCCTGTTTGTGTTAATGTTTGTGCTGCTGCATTGCCTCATCCCTTAGTTTATGTATCTGAGCTCAGTAGATTTAAGTTAGCTTAAGAGGGCGTATACTACATAAGAAACTAACTACGAAGAATAGGGAAAGAATGCATTAAGTAGTTATATGAAAAGGATTTGGGTCAAAAAGAGTATTGTACAATGAGAAATAGTTATTTTGAAAGAGGACATGAATAGACAAGTAGGGTTTAGGGACAATAGGGTTAGGTAGGACTTCCTTGAAAACAAATAAGGAGGTAAAGAATATGTGAAAATACTAATACAGAAAGCATGCATAGATAGGACCTTTTGGGAATAATGATGAATCACGGGAGATCTCTGAGAAGGAAAGAAAGTTTTGTTTAAGAATGAAATACGATAAATACTGCAGTATCAAATGTTATACTGAAAACAAACCCTGCCCTTTCCTTTTGTGTGATTCCACTGTGTGTTTATATGTACCCTTGTGTGTCTATGTTCTTCTTGTCTTTATGTGTTTATCTGCTGAGAGTTATGTTGTAGAATTTTTTTAATACTAATTTACTATGATGAGGAGTACTGTTATCCTGAAATATAACCTGCTCTTTACTTTGAAAAAATGTTTAGATATTATTTACTCTGTTATGTCAAGTTAATGTTTGAATATTCTAATTTCTCTTTTATTTACTTATGTCACAATTCCTATAATACTCATGTATATGCTTATTTCTATTCTTTTGTAAAGCCTGAATTACTAATAATGTTATCATTATGTTTATAATGATTTTTTTGTACTTTTGTAATTGTATTCTCATGTCATAAAATTGCAATTGACACCAGTTCTTCAAATTAAAGAAATAGTATGGTTTCATTTCACTGCACACATTTCTGTTGGTCATAGTAATTGCACAATATGTGAGAAGTTAAAAAAAGGACTGTTAGTGCTCGCACGTGTGTTGATAATTCAGCAAGGGACTGGTTAACAGCATTGCTGGTTCTAAGGACATTTCAAAGTTTTTTTTGTGAATGCATAAGTGGTGGTTCATGGACTTGCTATATTATCTGCAAGACTCTTCGATGGTGGTTGTGCACCCACACAGTTGCAACAGATGGCTGCTGGCCATCTCTATAAGAACTACAGTGGGTCTGCACCTTTGGTGGCCCACCAGTACCATAATCTCTACAAGGACTACAGTGGGTCTGCACCTGTGGTGACCCACTAATACCATTATCTCTACAAGAAATACTGTGGGTCAGCTCTGTGATGACCTACCTACCAATATTTTTCAAAACTTTGACTGACTCTTCTGTGGGTTTTCTCTGTTGTGGCCCATTACCTGTCTGCATGTCAAGAATCAGTACTGTCTTTCCGTTGGAAGGCAACACTACTTCTTCAAGAGTGCATGGAAATCCACTACTTCCATGTGCATTTTCTTTTACTGCTCAGACTGTGTGTAAAATTGTAATTACTACTGTGATGAATGATGAGGACTGTCTTTATGCACTGTGAGGACAATTTTTGCTTTTGACCGACAGTGTATCAATAAGTGCGTGCATTTGATCTATTTATCATCGTTAATATGGAAAATTTTAACAAATCAGTATTGGCCACTGCCCAAAAGAATTTTTAATTTTTTTGTGGGGAGCTGGGGGGCTATGTAAGTAGGCTGTTTAGGTTTCTATGTTGGTGACGCCATATAGTACTCTGTATTAAAATCGCTGTCTGCGCTGTGTGCAGTCTGTGGCTGGTTGCACTCGTTGTTGGAAGTTATTCACCAGTGTAGTGTTAGGCAGTTGGATGTGAACAGCCCATAGTGTGCGGCAGTTGGAGGTGAACAGCCAGTAGCTATATGCCTATCAGTACTTAATGCCTTCAGTAGTTAGAATCTTTTACTTTGCTGGCAGTATTGGCGATCGCTGTATTGCAGTAGTTCGAGTAACGAAGGTTTTTGTGAGGTAATTGATTCATGGGGGGTATAGGTTATTGTTACTCAGGGATATTCTTTTGTTGGGATTATTGAAAGTCAGATTACGTTGCACTAAAATATTGTGTGTCAGTTTAGTAATGATCAGAATAAGAGAAAACAATCTTACTATGTTCAGTTTCACTCTGGAGTTTGAAAATCAAGTAACGTAGAAGTTTTACCAGCACAGCCATTCTTTACATTAAAAAGGGGAAGTTTCAATATATACAGGGTGGAGAAAAACTGTGTCACGAAATTTTAACCCTGGATAGCTGATGTTAGTAGTAACCAAAATAGGTCGATAATGCACAATATTTAAACTACGGAAACTTAACGCCATGGGCCATCTGATTGGCCGCATGCTCTGGACACCCCCTGACCGTGAATCCTTTGCCTGCCAGAGATCGCGATATATCCAAGACGGTCTCGGTTGTAGCACACCTGCCTTCAACTCTGAGGGCGAATTCGCTGGGGTCCTGACACATACATTGTAGTTTGATGATACTCTCCCTGGAGGCACCACCTTATCGTAGCACTGTCCGTGCGGGTGGGAGAGTTTGCGTGTTCCTGTGATGCTGAGAGCTATACCGGTGGTAGCGTAGCTACTGGCAGGTTCAACCTAGCCGGTCAGGTCTCAGCAGAGGAGCCAGACGAAGTGTGCCTCACAACGACCTACCGTCCCTTCCTCCCTTTCCCTTCCAGTCCCTTCCCTTTCCTTCTTCCCCTCTGTCAGTCTCTTCATCGGTGTAGGAGGCGGGTAATATCGATAGGTAAACACTCACGGCTTCTGTACCGACGAAGCAAGGCACCTGTGATGTGCCTTAAGGGCGTATGTCAGGATACTTCCAGTGGCATATGGCCATTCACTGCATCCCCTGCCTCTTGCCAGTCGTATCGGCCCTACGATCCACTGCCAACCAGAGGCGGAGGACGAGAGAGCGGATCTACATCTGCGCAACTGCTTGTCCACTTTAAATACCTTCACGCGCAGTTGACTCCGGCAAAGTTTCAATGGACTATGAGCTTTGAAAGTCCTGCGGCGATGGAGTACTGATGGTGAGGTAAGGTTTTGGTGTACCTGAACCTTAGTTGGTGCTCTGCACGTTAGGCGGTCAGACGGTGATGGTCGTTCTGGTACTCGTGAGAGACGGGAGGACTGGTTCGGCAGCTCGTCAGACGACAAAGCAGCCCTATTTAGGATCGCTCTGCTTTCCCTAATCCAGGGAGGGGCCTAGAAAAGGTGGCCTAAACATAGCCCGTCTCAACCCAGCACAAGTGGCAAACTGCGGTCACTTGTTCACTAACATGTGCGGTCAAAAAAATAATAAAATAAATAGTTACCTTAAATATCTAATGATTGGAGTCTGGAACGTCCGTACTTTACAGGGTAACGACCATAATCAGTGCCCAGAGAGAAAGACAGGACTGCCGGCCGCGGTGGTCTCGCGGTTCTAGGCGCGCAGTCCGGAACCGTGCGACTGCTACGGTCGCAGGTTCGAATCCTGCCTCGGGCATGGATGTGTGTGATGTCCTTAGGTTAGTTAGATTTAAGTAGTTCTAAGTTCTAGGGGACCTCAGCAGTTGAGTCCCATAGTGCTCAGAGCCATTTGAACCAAAGACAGGACTTATCGCAAGGGAATTGGCTAGATATAACATCGACATTACCGCCATAAGTGAAACACATCTTAGTGACTCTGGACAGTTATGTGAACCGCTCGGAGGTTATACCTACTACTGGAGTGGAAAATCATCCACTGAAAGGGCGGAAAGTGGGGTAGGCTTTGCCATACGCAATAAATTGGCATGTTCACTAACAGAACTCCCAAAAGGTATCAGTGACAGAATAATAACACTCAGACTTCACCTGGCATCCAAGAAATATCTTCACTTGATCAATGTATACGCACCTACATTGCCATCTCCGGATGAAGAGAAGAACAAGTTCTACCAAGACCTCCGACATGTCCTTAGGGATATTCCTTCTGCAGATAAACTTCTGTTACTTGGTGATTTTAATGCTCGTGTTGGGAATGATTTCAGTGCTTGGAATGGAGTCCTCGGTCGCCATGGGATTGGAAAATGCAACTCGAATGGCTTGGATCTTCTAACTCTATGTGCCGAGTTTGAACTCTGTCTGACAAATACATATTTTCGTCTGCCTGAAAAATATAAAACGACATGGATGCATCCGCGATCTAAACACTGGCACCTTCTGGATTATGTGATAGTACGGAAAAAAGATCTTGGTGACGTACTGATCACACGTGCAATGAGAGGCGCTCAGGGATGGACAGACCATCGACTCGTGAGGTCCAAATTAAAGATAACTTTGAAGGCACCACGCCGAGCTTCACACAAAATACCAACAAAATTGTCCTGCAAAATCTTGGCCAATGATCAGACTATGAGAGCAAAACTGGATGAAAAATTTGGTGTCGATGGCCTTTTGATATCCGAATCTGCCCCTGTAGATGAACAGTGGAGTGCATACGCTAGCAGACTGCGTGGCTGTGCTTCAGAAGTCTTGGGAAGGCCTCAGAAGAAGCATCAGGACTGGTTTGACGACTCAGATCCAGAGATCAGAAAGCTAATTAATGATTTCAGAACCTCTCTTCGCACCCCTGATGATAACAAGCGTAGAGCAGCGCATTACAATCTGAAAGTGAAGCTACGTGCTCTCAAAGACAGTTGGTGGGCAAATAAAGCAAATGAAATACAGTTATATGCCAACTCACACCAAACGGGCAGATTCTTTGAGTCCCTGAAAACTATCTTTGGTCCAAGAGTTGGGAAGATAGCACCAGTCTATAACAAAGATAAACGTTGTCGGCTGACGCAACAGAGTGACATCCTGTCTCGGTGGGCGGAACATTTTAATGACGTTCTTAATCCCGACCATCAGACAACCGATATTCCATACATAGAAGCACTTGAAGACCTCCCAGTTGAGGAACAACTTGCGGATGCCCCTTCCTACGATGAATTCATTTCAGCACTGGCTAAGCTGAAAAATGACAAAACAGCAGGATTAGATAACTTGCCATCAGAGCTATATAAATATGGGGGGCCAAACATCAAGAAACCATTGTTTGCTCTGATCTTAAGGATTTGGGAGTATGAAATGATTCCACAAGACTGGAAAGATGCTTGCATTTCCAAGATCTATAAAGGCAAGGGTGACATATCAGACTGCAGCTCCCACAGGGGCATTTCTCTTCTCTCAGCAGCGGGAAAAGTCCTTGCCCACATAATTAACACCCGGCTAACACACTTTGCAGAAAAACTGCTACCAGAGACCCAGTGTGGCTTTCGCCCAAACAGAGGCACAGTGGATGCCATATTTGTTGTCAAACAAATGCAAGAGAAAAGCTTAGAGCAACATCGGCCTTTGTTCATGTGCTTTGTAGACCTGGAAAAAGCTTTTGCTCGTGTCCCACGGGAAGCTCTCTGGATCATACTAAAGAAAACTGGGTGCCCTGACAAAATTGTCAGTTTGATTCGGCAGTTTCATGAAAACATGATGGCAAAAATCCGCCATGAGGACAAGCTCTCAGAACAGTTTCCCGTGACATGTGGTGTAAAACAAGGCTGTGTTCTGGCTCCCACACTCTTCTCACTTTACTTCGCAGTTGTTATGAGAGACGCGGCCAAAGCCTGTAGTAATCAAATTAGTCTCGACACAAGGACAGACAAAAGTGTCTTCAACATCTCTCGCCTCAGAACAAAAAGTCGCGTAACCAAACTATCAGTCTTAGAGATTCTCTACGCGGATGATGTATGCATGATGGCTAATTCTTGCGAAACTC
Source organism: Schistocerca nitens (assembly GCF_023898315.1). Lineage (NCBI taxonomy): Eukaryota > Metazoa > Arthropoda > Insecta > Orthoptera > Acrididae > Schistocerca > Schistocerca nitens. The sequence goes on along the minus strand of NC_064616.1, from coordinate 631,970,196 downwards.
TTCAGACTTACATAAATCTGCTAAATGCCTCCTTGGCTTAGCCATTAGCATCACTAAGACGCAAGTTCTCAAACAGCCACTTAGAGGTCTTAATGCAGATGACTCCAGTATTGAGATAAATAACAAACCCTTGCAAAATGTGTCAAATTTCAAATACCTGGGAAGCCAAATTAGAAGTGACAACTGCCTGACAACGGAAATCGCAGCGCGTATAGCCAGCGCAGCCTCAGCCTTCGGTAAGCTTAATGACCGAGTATGGAAATCACATGATCTCAAACTACAAACAAAAATTGCAATCTACAAAGCAGTAGTATTATCCACCTTACTCTATGCCTCGGAAACCTGGTGCTGTTACAAAGCTGACATTAAGAAGCTAGATAAATTTCATCTTCGATGTCTGAGATCAATTCTGCGCATCAAATGGGAAGACCGTCTCCCAAACACGGAGATTTTGCGCCGCGTGAAACTGGCTGGTATTGAAGCTTTAATAATGAAACATCAACTGAGATGGAGTGGTCACATAGTACTCATGGATGACAGTAGGCTACCTAAAGCGGTGTTCTACTCGCAGCTCTCGTGCGGGAAGAGGAGGAAAGGTGGTCAACACCTGCGATATAAAGACACCATTAAACGCCACCTTGCAGCCTGTGGCATCCCGAGCAACCGTTGGGAGGAGCTAGCATTGCGCCGATCGGAGTGGCGATCAACTGTACATAAGAGCATCGAACAATTCGAGCAAAAGCGTCTAATGAACCTGGATGCTAAAAGAGAGCTCCGAAAATCTCAGCTCAAGCCTGTTTACACGTATACTTACAACTCTGGTGGTCAACTTCACTGTGCTTCATGCAACAGGATATTCAAAGCGAAATTCGGATTCGCGAGCCACATCCGAGCCTACCACAACAAGGACAGAGAAGACTGACGGAGTCGCTGTCGCCGGACACGGCGAGGAGGACATCATCATCATCAGTTTGATGATAAGACATACTGGGAACAAACCCGTCAACAGCTGTTAGTTAGCACACTGAAAGTCTTTTACAAATTGTGTTGGCCCTGAAAAGGTCCTTTTTTGTAGCTAGGACATTGTTTACTTAAAGCAGGTGCTCGAATTGGCGACCCTCTGGTGCGACACAAGCTTGGTAACGTCGAACCGCGTTTTGCCGAACTCTTTCAAAGATTCCTGCCATTGCCCTGATTGGTGGCATGTTGAATGCGATCCATTAATTCTCTTCGTTTCTAGGTGGTTCGCATCTGAGTTGGTGAACTAGAACCTTGAAGAACCCCCCACAGGAAAAAGTCCAGTGGTGTGAGGTCTGGTGATAGCGGGGGCCATGTCCTGCGAGCACCTCTGCCAATTACCCGGCCGTCGAAGAGTTCATTTAAATATCTGTGCACAGCACGACTGTTATGTGCGGGCGCCCCATCATGCTGCAACCACATGCATAGCCGTATGTCCAGGGGAACATCTTCCAGCAGACTGGGTAGAGTTTCTTGCAAAAAGTGAAGGTAATTTGCCCCAGTAAGTAAGTCGAGGAGGTAGACGGACTGACTCAGTCAGATGGTCACCCACAATGCCTGCCCAAATATTAAGCGAAATCGTTCCTGGTGTCCATGGACATACGTCATGTGAGGATTTCCCCTTGCCCAGTAATGAACGTTTCGAGTGTTGCAAAGGCCATCCCGATGGAAGGTGCACTTATCGGTAAACAACACAATCGTGGGGATGTCGGGATCTCGTACAACACATCGCAGAAACGACTGGCCTGTGTTCATAGTCCGCCACAGGATTTAGGTCTTGGACAGGGTGGAAACTAAATGGATGCTGGCCATCATCCCTCAAAACCTCCTAAACTAACCGATAAGTGGACCCCATGTCATGTCCAACCGGTCGAATACGTGTCGTAGGTGCTTACTCGAAGCGCTCGAGAAGAGTCTTCAAATGCAGTACCCTGTCGTGTTAGAGGTCTTGCAGCATCACCATGATATGCTATAACGAGCCTGTTTCACCAAGTCGCCAGTGAATTGCTGTAAATGTTTGTGGGTGTGGGTGGCATCTTGCTGGGTACCATTCCTCATACAACCATCAGGCTTCATGCGCATTATTGCCGGCCAGTCCATAAACAAAAACCATATCTCGTTATTCATCAAACAATTACTGTGCTGCCATGCTTATATATGACTAAATCGCGGGTGACATGTGTGTGCTCCAAAGCGAAGCTTGCGTGTGAATGCCTCTGAGGTAGAGACAAACAGCAAGACCTATTTGACGCGTGTGTGTGTCACGTTGGGGCATATATATATATATATATATATATATATATATGTAATTGAAGCGCCAAAGAACCTGGTATATGTTATCCAGATATCAACTACATCTATCTGTTGGATGAAATTGTGCGAAGCAGTACCAGAAAATCTATCCCTTACACCTTTCGTTTTATGACCGTGCACAATCATATTGATAATGCAGGAAAGCGCCAAAGAAGCTGGTATAGGAGTGCATATTCAAATACAGAGATATGTAACCTGGCGGAATACGGCGCTAGTTCGGCAGCGACTATAAGACAACAAGTGTCTGCCGCAATTGTTAGATCGGTTACTGCTGCTACAATGGCAGGTTATCGAGATTTAAGTGAGTTTGAACGTAGTGTTATAACCGGCGCACGAGCGTGGGACACAGAATCTCCGAGGTAGCGATGAAGTGGGGATTTTCCCATACCATTCAACGAAACATAATGGATATGGGCTTTCAGAGCCAAAGACACACTCTTGTACCCTTGATGACTGTATGACACAAAGCTTTACGCCTCGCCTGGGCCTGTCGACACCGACATTGGACTGTTCATGACTGGAAACATGTTGCCTAGTTGGACAACTCTCCTTTGAAACTGTATCAAGTAGATGGATGTGTATGGGTATGGATACAACCTCATCAACTATCACTGCTTGTTCTATTGTTTCCAACAGACATATGCAAGCCAATGGATATGTGCGTGTTATTTGCGTGAGTTCTTCGATCGCAAACATACAACGCTTCTCCCTGCTCATCTACTGTGGAGCAAGGCATGAAATGCACCAATAAAAAAGATTTCTCTGTCACATCTACAACTAATTGCAGCACATATGTATGATGCTTCCACGCTTATTCTGCTTATAACTGTGACCTTAGGCCATGTTCTACGTGAGCGATAGAAGCGAGTGACAGCGCGCGACAGCTTCAGGCGACAAAACACAACCGCATGTGTAGTTAAGGAGGGACATCTGTGTCGCTGCCTGTCTCCCCCTGCAACTGGCGACGTTTAAATCAAACGTGTTTGTATCTTGTCACTGCAGCACGCGCGACACAGAGCGACAGCCACGTGTCTTCTCGGCAAAGCAATGGAGCAGATGCGACGGCAGCTTTGAATTGCTTAACATTCCATTTTAAGATAACTATTCTGTGGAAAAATTTGATTCTTCCGCAACCTATAGTCTGATATCTTTAAACAATAAAGGTCTGCATTTATTTTCGTTATTCGTCATAGTTACTGTGCTGCACGAAATTGAGTACATGGCTGCACGGTTTTTTTAAAAATTTGCAGAGGTAAAATCACATTGTGTAGATTTTCCGTATAGTTCATTTAAGGCCATACATTATTGCATATGAAATGTAACCAATATATCTAAATTGTATTTAAAGTTGACACCGGAATGATATCTCTTTTCAGTCTTGAGATATTGTTTGTTATATACGCGGACGGGTCACTCGCGGTGCGTCCGAACCCTTCCTGCGCTTCGGGAATCAAGTGGTCGTAAAAACCGTCGTATCTCATAAAAGGTTCAAGATATCAAAACGACGAATTTTGGAAATGACAGCAGGCAGAAAGGACTATTTTATCGTATGATTAACACTGGATACGTTTTTGTGAACGCGTGAGCAGAGCCGAAAACAAGACTCCCTATAACTTACACCACGAGGTTTTGTCCAAATTTTCATAGCCAAACAAAGGGAGAGAAACAGGTAAACGGGGTATCAAAGTTACCAGCATGAGGTCTAGTTTGGCATGAAAATATTTAACTGCTTCAAAGTAATCAGGGTAATGAACGAAAACTTAATTAATAAGCTGATGAAAAATTGAAATATTTCACGAAAAGCTGTTGCCAAGCAATGTAAATGAAGTGTCAAAAATTTCATGTGTTCAAGACCTAGCTATTTTGCACATGAAAAGATACATTGGGGCGGTATTTAAATGTCAAAAAGGCTTCCTTCGAATCAAGTACGGTAGAAAGGCAAACGAGGAGTCAGTAAGATCATGCTTTTTGAATAAAACTTGAAATTAAAAGAATGAAAGAAACCAGTCAAATATTTTATGAAATGGTTTGTCTGAAAGAAATAAGTAGATCAGAGAAACGTTCTGCGTGCCTTTGAATGATGCTCGAAATCATGAAAAGAAAATGAGGTGCACCAAATGTTTCCCTAATATTTTTCTAATTCATACTTTTAGACAAATCATTACACTAAACATTTGACTTTCTTTTCAAAAATTTTGTAAGCTTTACTTTTACAGACTATTTAGAGTAATTGAAACGAGGTGCACCAAAGGTGTCCCTGATATTTTTTATTTCATACTTTTAGGCAAATTATTACACAAAACGTTTAAATTTCTTTTCAAAAATTTTGTAAGCTTTATTTTTACAGACTATTGAAACGAGGTGCACCAAACGTTTCCCTAATATATTTTATTTCATACTTTGAGGCAAATCATTACACAAAACGTTTGAATTTCTTTTCAAAAATTTTGTAAGCTTTACTTTTACAGACTATTTAGAGTAATTGAAACTTTTGGCCGTAACACTGACTGCTGATGAATTAGGTTCGCAACATCAAATATTTGTAAAATTTCATCGTTCATTGTAATTTATTAGGAATTAAATGTGTGTGATATAGTGGGATAGGTGTGAAAATCAAGTTCTTTGACAAGACTTTAAAAATACACTTAGCGATGCAGTGTAAACAGTATACATAAAACTTAGTGTACAGAGTGTAAGTGAGTCAGTAAAAATGTAAAATCAGGGTGGAATCGAACCCTCGACCTCCTCCCAACCCATAATCACGGCCTGTTTACACTACCCCTACACCACAGCTAGCATTTATGTAGAAGTACCAATTCGTATGCTTATGTTAGTATTTAGCATAGTTAGTCATGTAATCATTCCTCCGCATTTATTGGCTGTTAAAAGTTCTTGATTATGTAAAAAAAATTCATATTTAATTTATTGATGAGATAGTCGAATGCTCCTCTGCTAATTCACGTGTACTCGAAGACTTTGTCTGGTTATCTTCGTAGTTGATGATATTTAGGGGACTGATGACCTTAGATGTTTAGTCCCACAGTGCTCAGAGCCATTTGATGATATTTATAAAATTCTCCATGGAGATTCCTCCCTTTGTAAATTTCATGCAAATCATTCCTTTTCGCTTTATTTTCTTAAGTAAACCTAATTCTGTAGCCTTACTCTCGAGCTACAGTATTCTACAGGTTAGGGACGCCGTTTTATAGAAACAGCTGGTTGGCTCTAAGTAGCCATCTTATAGCGCGACATGGTCGCTCGCACGCAGGACACCCAAGCTTATCTCCCGATGTTGCTGATTGTCGCTGGAGTGTCGCGTATCCAGAAGTCGCTCGCTGTCGTTTGCTTCTGTCACTCAAGTAGGACACGGACTTTTAGGCCTCGCCTGGCGCGTTTGTATCTAGTGACTCGCCAGCCGGTCTTGCTAATAGAAGTTCCACTACCTACCAATCGATTACGAAAATGTTTCACACATTAATCAGATCTTCTCATTTCTCAATACCCACCATTTAGTAATTCGGTAGAAATGTTAGATGTCTTATGTATAGGATAACAACACTTCCAAATTATCTAAGGAATTACCTAAATTCACTTTGAAATGCAATACTAGTGCTTACCATGTTATCGGAAATTACGCTCCAGATCCCAATTACATGCATCAGCTGGATGAAATTGTAGGAAGGTCTACCAGAAAATCTACCTCGTACACTTTTCGTTACATGACCATGCATATACTTACTGATAATTCACTGAAGCGCCAAAGAAACTGGGATAGGCATGCGTATTCAAATACGAGGGTCATTCAATAATTAAAGAGACAAATTGGTCAGAGGAAAAACTGTTAGTAGGGCAAGTTTGGTACTTATATGGCTTTAAGTTGTCATCACTGAGATGAGTCCTGATCAGCTGATATATCAACATACTTTTGTTTATAACCTCAAAAATACATTTCAAGATGACGGGTCCGCTTGAAACGTCCACACTGGTTGAACAACGTTCTTTTATTTGCTATTTACTTGCTGAAGACGAGAAACCAGTGAATATATTCTGTAGAATGTCTAAAGTTTATGGTGAAGGTTGTATGAATCGTGCAAACTTTTACAAGTGAGGAAAGCAGTTCAAAAATGCTCGGGACTCAGTGACTGACGAACACCATTCTGGCCGACCAGTTGCAGTTTCAACTCCCTCACTTGAAAGTCTAATTGATGACATTATTTGTGCCGACCGCCGTGTGACTATGGAAATGATAGTTGATAAGGTTCAAGTTAGTACTGGTACTGTTCATAACATCATCTTTAACAAGCTGAAGTACCGCAAAACACGTGCAAGATGGGTCCCAAAGGAGTTGACGCAGCTGTACCAGGAAACAAGGCTGAGAGTGTGCACAGAGCTAAAGGAACGTTATGAAAGAGAAAGTGAGCACTGCCTCAACAAAATTTTAACTTGTGATGAAACTTGGGTTCTCTATTACGAGCCAGAATCAAAAAGATAAAGCATGGAGTGGAAGTACACCAACTCACCTGTCAAGAAAAAATTCAAAACCCAATAATCGTCAGGAAAAGTCATGCTGACGGTGTTTTGGGATGCTGAGTGTTCAGTTTTTGTGATTATCTCGAAGAGCAGCGTACAATGAAAAGCCAATACTACTCGGATTTGCTTTTCAACAAGGTGAAGCCAGCCATTAGTGAGAGATGTCGTGGATCTCAGAGGAGAGGTGTGATTCCCCAGCAAGACAACGTACGTCCTCATATTGCTCAACTAACCCGTGAAACCATCGATAAAATGGGCTGGGAAGTACTGCCTTATCCCCCTTACAGTCCTGATTTAGTTCCTAGTGATTTCCATTTAGTTGGTGCACTGAAGGAGGCATTACGTGGGAAGAGGTTCCAGGACAACAAGGACCTGAAAAAGTTTGTGGGAAATTAGTTCAAACACCGAGAAAAAGAGTTCTTTGCAGCTGAAGTAAAAAAGCTTGTAGCCCATTTGAACAAGCACATAAATGTTCAAGGGGGTTATGTTGAAAAGTATAAAAATAAATGCTTTTTTCTCCAGACCAATTTGTCTCTTTAATTACTGAATGACCATCGTACAGAGATATGTAAACAGGCAGAATATGGCGCTGCGGTAGGCAACGCCTATATAAGACAACAAGTGTCTGATTCAGTTGTTAGATTGGTTACTGCTGCAACAATGGCAGGTTATCAAGATTTAAGTGACTTTGAACATGATGTTATAGTCTGCACACAAGCAATCTGACACAGAATCTCTGAGGTAGGGATGCAGTGGGAATTTTCCCATACGACCATTTCACAAGTGTATTGTGAATACCAGGAATCCAGTAAAACATCAAATCTCTGACATCGCTGTGGCTGGGAAAAGATCCTGCAAGATCACGACCAACGACGACTGAAGAGAATCGTTCAATGTGACAGAAGTGCAGCCCTTCCGCAAATTGCTGCAGATTTCACTGCTGGGCATTCAACAAGTGTCAGCATACGAACCATTCAACGAAACATCATCAATAGGGGATTTCGGAGTGGAAGGCCCACTCGTGTACCGTTGTTGACTGCACAACACAAATCTTTAAACCTTGCCTGGATCCGTCAACACTGTCATTGGACTGTTGAAGATTGGAAACATGTTGGCTGGTCAGACGAGTCTCGTTTCAAATTGTATTGAGTGGATAGACGTGTACACAGGGGGGCCAAGGCAGCATCACGCCACATTGCGGGTTTCCTACATCAGGGGCAGGTATGCTCTCAGGTGCAAACTTATTGCCCTTCTTTGATGTACTGGTCATTAACTTACTGTTCTCCTGAGATTAACAGGTAATGTCCCCCTGGGGATAATAGACCCCTTCTGATTGACAGGTGAATTGGGCTACCTCCACTAACCTTACCTCCCCCTCCCCTCCCCCCTCCACTCCCCAAGAAAATGGTGGGAATATTTTGGTGGGAAAAAATGATGGGAAGATAGGCCACCTAGACTACCTCCACAAAATCATCGAACCACCACCTGCTCCTTTGAATTGGCTGGAAAAGGACTCTGTGCTAGGCTGCTAGATATGATGGACGGAGTCTTTATTTTGCATGCGTTGTGTATTTGCATAATTTGAGTTGTTATAGGCGGTAGTACCATTCATTATCTTCACCATGTGGTCCGGAGTCCAACTATCCTAGTAGACAGTACTGCCACCAGAGGGCGCTGTCATCCCTCCCCCTCTCCCCTTCCCATGATATCCAAGATGGCGATGTGGGGAAAAATGGCAGGAAAAGGACTCAATCTGTGTCCAGCTGCTGGAGAGGAAGAAGTGTACTTATTTATCTTCAGTGGGAAGTCGGAACAATTCATTTAGGGATGGATTTCACGTAGTTTATTTACTACACTGATACAAAACACTCGCCCTCACGTCCTTGGGGTCATACGTAATAAATAGCCTACAGACCTGCAAACTACTCGTAAATTACCGAAATAATGCAGTACAGTGATGTACAGACATGCAAACAACTCGTAAATTGTCAAAACAATGCATATAAATCGCTCTGCAAACATGCTCACTGACTGTAAACTGTCGAAATAATGCACTGCACAGCCTAAAGACATGTTCACAAAATAATGCAGCACACTGATGTAGGGATATGTTCACTACGCGTAAAACTGTCAAAATAGTGCGTGTACAATGCTCTGCAAACACGCTCACAACTCTTTAACAGCCAAAATAATTCAGTGCACAAACACTCATTGCATGTAAAAACAGTTTCGAACTATCGTTAAGAAACTGGACTGCAAGATATCAGCTATCTGTTCCATACAGAGGTCAAAGATGGAATGATGACCGGATGAGTCAAGCACACACACCAGTCCAGCCTGTTCCACATGCGAGACACGTCTGTTTGCACACATGTTTACCTTGCTGGTGCACTGACACATTGCCTTCATACCTGCGGGTCCAGCGCCGGTCTAACTGCTGAGCGAGATATTTGCCTAGCGGCCCACCTTCGCAGGCGCAGCTAAGATGTTGTCAGTGTTATACTGACATCTCGTGTCTATGTAAATAACAGCTCAGTCTCCCTCTGGACGCACTTTAGAAACCTTTTGCAGTGCTTTCAGAAACTGTTTACAAAAATATTCCAGAATAACACAGGATGCATTCTACCTAGCGATCCTAATGGGATAGTCATCCATTACATACCATCCTTCCCGCAAATCGTAAAGTGACGTAGAAATAGTTGATGGTCACTTTTGTTGTTGGAGCTTTTGTGATGTCTCGGCTTGTCTGCATGGAAATTCTTGTCCTAACAGAACTGTTTACGAAAATATCACAGAATAACACCAAATACACCCTTCCTAATAGTCCTAATGAGGCACCCCATCCATCATGTGTTACCCTTCCCAGAAATTGTAACATCCTGCTTTTAACATACATACCAGAAACAGTAAACATTCGCTCATGTTCTCACTGCTAAAAGCCTTATCATGTCTGTGCATGCTTGCGAAAACACTTTCAACCATAAAAGCTTCTCGTTGTTTGGAAAGAGAGCTTTGTCCAAGCACAGACAGGAAAATCAGAACAATTATGCAAACAGAATTCGAAGCACAGAGGAGAAAAATGGCTGAAATTTCTGGTGTCCTACAGCTGCTGGTCTGGAGTTGTCCTAATGACACAATGGTGGATGAGGGACAGCGCCCCACCAGAAATGGATGGCCTGCTTCAACTCGCCTTTGAAGAATTGAACAAAGAAGACATCATGTTACTCTGAGAATGTTCTGTAGATACCTTGCCCGCACCTTGTTCGAACCAATCAGCAGAGGCTCTTATGCCCCAGCACAAAGGATGTCTTGTGGATGAATGGAGCATTCTGATTGGCTCATACTGAATTTGCCCATGAAACTGCTGCTGCTGCCTGTGTGGGAGCAGTGTCTGCCATTGTTTTTTCTGCAAATGAGATTTTAAAGGCAAAACTATATTGTACAGATCGCCATATTGCGCTGACACTTAAACCCTGCAAAACTGGTCTACAGGCCGTCAAATATGGAAAGACACTTCCTCAATTACACTGCTCTGCTGTTGCTGAGCAAAGGTTGACTTTCTCAGTGTGAAACCCTCCAAACTACTGATGCTACTGGTGTGGGAGCACTGTGTGCCATTTTCTGCAGACGAGACTTTCAGCAGCGAAACTACTTTGTATAGATAGACATATCGCACTGATTGTTAAACTTTGGTTTAAAGATCGTGAAATATGGAAAGACACTTCCTCAATTACACTGCTCTGCGACTTTGGAGGAAAGCTTGAATATTTCAGCATGATGCCAATCTCCAACCCAGCTATATCACCACATACCATATCGATGTAGTAAACACACAATTCATACCCTGCGCTATACATAATCACCACTTCTGCATCCTGCATATAGCTATCGACTACCAGACCCTCGTACATATACCACAAAGACAGATAGCACAAGCACATGTACCGTATACACTCCTTCCAGCACCATATATTTCCCGCGAGGTCGGGCGGTCATCCACTGCAGCTGACGGTCACAAGTCATCTGCCCTCACACACACAATGTCCCAATGATAGACCAGAGCACCCACAGCGGACTGAGGTCATGCTCTGAATTGTTGTGCAAAGACTGGTTCCCCCTGGCACAAAGGCATTACTGTTTCTGACACCCACTTGCTTGCTTGCTTGCTTTCTACACCCATCTGCAGGCTCTAGGATTACAAGAACATATATATTTTCACATGGTTTACCAGAATATCATACCATTTACGCGATGCCTCTCTATATCAAGCACATAGCAATATCGCTTGCATAGCAATATCGTTTGCACTCTATAATTGCGAAGATATAGACTGGAAATTGTCTCTCTAAAAACCGAAAACTTTAGCGAGGTGTAGTGAGATGGAACGTGCTGTAAACCATGGAGAACGCGAAACGTATCTTGTCTGCGAAGACATTAACGTGAAAACTCGAAAAAAAATAGAGGAAACTGATAATTCCACACGCGAATCCAATGTCGGTGATATAACGGATTCCAAATCATCCTTACAATTTACAAAGTCAGCTGAGGTGTTTCTCATGTCTAGAGAACCAGCAAAAGTGTCTTCAACTAGTCTTTCACCTGCTAAATGCACACAACACATATCACAGTCGTGTTCTCTCAACCAAATAAAAACAGCAAATGTGCAGAAGCAGTCAATGGAACTATTTACATGGTAGGGAATAATTTTCCAGCGCAAACACATGTACATATTTAATCTTCTCAAATTTCCACGGAGAACACACGCGATTACGAAGGCTGTCCAACACACACTGAGTATTAGTTCCCTATTCAGCCGTCTAGAGGTCGACACGGTTAGGTGAGCTCTGTTCCTGAATCCCAACCGGTCTTTTCATTCAGATGGCTCCTGCCGTAAGCCAGAAACGTGAATCGTTACCGCCACAGGAAGACTCAACATCATACAGGTACTCCAATCCGAAGCAGATCCACTTCCCTCAGGGTCCATTCACGTCCATCACGCCCAACATTCTATCATTGTTATTCTGTATCATCAAACGGAGAAAAATTACGAACTATAGAAGCTCCTCTAACTTCGATCGATAGAGAACTCTATAAGATTTTTACTGCAACTCTCTCTTCCGATATATCAAACACAAATATGGTACGCGTGCTTTCATCGAGCATATGTGGCAATCCCAATAAATATCCAGGTATTGAGCCATTGCACAGACCAGTGTAAAGTGTCAACGCCCGTACTGTAGGAGGAGGAGGACCATATCATGCAGACTATCAGTCGCATGAGAGGCTCCCTGTGACACAGTGTCGTTGCTTGAAACATTGTGTTTTTTCTGCTGTATCACATTTTGTACACTGCCATACATTTTGTTTTTTCCGTCCGCAGCTCGTGGTCGTGCGGTAGCGTTCCCGGGTTCGATTCCCGGCGGGGTCAGGGATTTTCTCTGCCTTTTGACGACTGGGTGTTGTGTGATGTCCTTAGGTTAGTTAGGTTTCAGTAGTTCTAATTTCTAGGGGACTGATGACCATAGATGTTAAGTCCCATAGTGCTCAGAGCCATTTGAACCATATATATATATATATATATATATATATATATATATATATATATATATATATATTCCCCATCACGACTTTGAGGTCTGTGTCAGGTTCTAAACTGACATTAACATGTTTTGATCCATTGCCTCACACAGAAAACCAGACGTCATGTAGTGTAAATCATGTTTTGCTGCTGCTACCACACACACACACACACACACACACACACACACACACACACACACACGATTGAAATAAAAGAAAGTCAGAACAGAAAGGGAACTGGAAGACTTTTGTGGCGTTGTGGAGCGTTTCCAGTCTGCTGTCCAAAGGTGATTGACGGTCTCTACATTTTAACTCACTTGTCACAGTGATTGGATAACTGTTGGCTCTGTGTTCCATTTCGATTGATTCTTCATATTGCAGTCATACACGTCATCACTGTTTCAGTGCTAGCCATCCCTGAAAGGTGTTGCCCCTCAGCCAAGACTCTTTCTCCATCTCAAACAAGCGATGTTAGTAAATCATTATGTGAACCGCGCGACTGCTACGGTCGCAGGTTCGAATCCTGCCTCGGGCATGGATGTGTGTGATGTCCTTAGGTTAGTTAGGTTTAAGTAGTTCTAAGTTCTAGGGGACTGATGGCCACAGATGTTAAGTCCCATAGTGCTCAGAGCCATTTGAAATCATTATGTGGTAATCAATGGCTTACCAGTGGACGGATGGGATGGAAAAGGCACCGCATATGTGCTGTAATAATAAGCATTACAGTTGATAGTGCGAACAATTTTAGCAATTTTATCATAATTTCAACACCGACCAATGATGCAGCAGCATGATTCCCTATTTCAGTATCATCAGTAAACTGCCTCTCCTCTGCTTTGCGTGTACCAATGCGAATGTACATAGATGAGTGTTCAGGACGTCCATTCATTGTTATTTCTCGAGCATATACATCAACGTATACCAGACAGTGATCTACATATTTCTAGCGCTTCCAGCATAGTGCGTAATTAACTATATTTGTCTATGCGCATGGGAGTCATTGGGAATTCTCGCATTCTTAGGATAAAGTTAGAGACTGAAAGATGTTCTCACACTGTCTTTGACCAACCCGCCCTGCAGCACTGTTAGCGATTTAATGTGCAACTGACCAGAAGTAGACTGCTACATTCCACTTCTCGTGAAGAAATGGAGTGTGCCTAGTCCGTAACTGCTGTTCCGTACTCATCCAAGTGCATAATATTTCTCCAGATGCACGCATGTCGAGGAGGTTAGCACCCCTTATCGGTGTACAGTAGTAGATATGAAAGTGTTGCCATGTAATAGCAGACAATTAAGAAGAACAAGAAACGAGTGGTTTTTATGCATAATGGAGCTTCAGATGGACGGAGTTCGAAGCATTTTACATAAATCAACTACGGTATCAATTCTAAAGTATTGTTCCAGTGTCTGGGCTCAGTACCAAGAAGGTAGTGGTAAGAGAGAACATAAACACATGCACTCCTAAGGCTACACTGTTCTGCACTTAAAACAGGCTACAATGTTAGATGGTTGCACTTTCCGACCTATTAGTTGTGTGGAATGCAACGATGTTAATATTCCAATGTAAGAAATATATTTCAGCACATGACATAAATCCTTCTTGCAGGTTTCTCTACGATAAGCTATCGTGACAAACTGTAAAATAAAAAAAAACTTTCTTAAAACATCGATTCTGTGTGATATATGCACAATATAGCTTTCCACAGGTGTATAGCGTCTACTGTTCACATCCGATCACCGTTCAGAAATTATACCATGCTTGCATCACTCCTATAGAAAATGATCGTTGGTAATGGAAATACCAGTTACAAGGAAACGGATAAACGCATAGCAGTGGCCTTTGACATGTGAAATTACACGTCATGCAGCCACTAACTCTGTAAACAGGACATCTGTCAAGCAGATGAATACATGGGGATTGCAGTGCCTCACAAACACCTGTCGCTAACTTAGAATCACCTTAGTTATGAAACTGAAGTCTCAATTTTATATCCAAGATGCGACAGGGGAATGGAGTAAATCGCATAAATCTTCGTTCGTTTAGAAGAATGTGACAAAACAGGATAGTCACGTTTCATCACACACAGGATGGAAGTCCTCTGATGACTGATAGATTTGTTGCTAATGATCACAAGTAGACAGTGCTGTAAGTCACACACAGAACACGCGGTTGTATACAACTCGAAGGCTATGTCACACAACTGATGCATCCTGACAGAACACCGGAAAAAAATGTTGAAATGACCTGCAGCAACATCTCCGTCTCTCTCTAGAATGCATCATCAGTCTACCATTAAATCATACTTCGTTATAACTTATCTCAACCAATCACTCCATCCACTCTCTGTCATCTCTTCACGCAAATGCAACTAAGTTTAGAGGCAGATGGTTTTCTGTTTTCCTATAAAGCGTCAAATACAGTAGTCAACGCGCTTGTATCACTATTACCTCAATAGACATACTGTAGAGTGCTGCCTCAACGAAAAAAAAATGACTTTCCCTGGTTACCTGTGCATCCATGTCAAAATTTTCTCGTTTTCCTCTTGCTGTTGCATACTCATTCCCATGTACAAGGATTGTTCTGTGCTAACCACAAGACTTCCTCAATTTCCCCGTATTTCTGTCTATTTTCCCTCAATTTATATGTTTCAAATGGCTCTGAGCACTATGGGACTAAACATCTGAGGTCATCAGTCCCCTAGAACCTAGAACTACTTAAACCTAACTAACCTAAGGACATCGCACACATCCATACCTGAGGCAGGATTTGCCGGCCGCGGTGGCCGTGCGGATCTAGCGCTGCAGTCCGGAACCGCGGGGCTGCTACGGTCGCAGGTTCGAATCCTGCCTCGGGCATGGATGTGTGTGATGTCCTTACGTTAGTTAGGTTTAAGTAGTTCTAGGTTCTAGGGGACTGATGACCTAAGATGTTAAGTCCCATAGTGCTCAGAGCCATTTTTTTGTGGCAGAATTCGAACCTGCGACCGTAATGGGCGCGCGGTTCCAGACTGAAGCGCCTAGAACCACTCGGCCACACCGAATTTATATGTATTTCCTGTCGTTTGTCGTAACTGTGTCGATTTTAAGTCACTTCTACCCTTGCGATCATGCCATCACTTCTCGTTTTGTGTTCTAAAATTGCTTGTAAATGTAGTACAGCTGTCAACACCATGCGCAAATGCACTATTTTTCTGGTTAGGCGGCATAGTATTGGGCTGTATTCGAATGCTCCCAGTCACCCCCACCCACATATTCTACAATTGCAGTGCGTTTGCTCTTTTTTATGTATGTTTGTGCCTGTGCGTATATCCATGAATGTGTCGCATTGTCAGTGCGATATGTAGATCTATGAAAAATAGTTTTGCCGCTGGAGGTCTCCTCCACAGAAAATGGCGGACAGTGCTCCCACACCAGCAGCGTAAGTAGTTCAGCGGGTTTCAGGCCAAAAAATTCAATCAAATGATAATTAAATGGACACCCTAGCTGCAAACAGGCGTCGATGTACTTCATTGGGGACATGTTGAAAATGTGTGCCCCGACCAGGACTCGAACCCGGGATCTCCTGCTTACATGGCAGACGCTCTATCCATCTGAGCCACCGCGGGCACAAAGGTTGTGCGTCTGCAGGGACTTATCCCTTGCACGCTCCCCGTAAGGTCCACATTCCCAACATGTCCACACCACTACATTCGTAGTGCGCCTAATAGATGTTTGCCCATCATACTCATTACTCGTGGCAGATTAATCTACCAAGTCCCCAATGAAGTACATCAACGCCTGTTTGCAGCTAGGGTGTCCATTTAATTATCATTTCATTTCTAGCAGAGCTGCATGGTCATCAACGGTAACTGTTCTTTCGGGAACAGATACTACCGTCATATATATAGCAAAAAATTCAAGCTTTGCTCAGCAATAGCAGAGTACTATAATTTAGCAAGTCTCTTTCCATATTTGAAACGGCCTTGCCGCAGTGGTTACACCGGTTCCCGTGAGATCTCCTAAGTTAAGCACTGTCGGGCGTGGCCAGCGCTTGGATGGGTGACCATCCTGCCGCCATGCGCTGTTGCAATTTTTCGGGGTGCACTCAGCCTCGTGATGCCAGTTGAGGAGCTACTCGACCGAATAGTAGCGGCTCCGGTCAAAGGAAACCATCATAACGACCGGGAGAGCGGTGTGCTGACCACACGCCCCTACTATCCGCATCCTCACCTGAGGATGACACGCCGGTCGGATGGTCCCGATGGGCCACTTGTGGCCTGAAGACGGAGTGCTTTTTTTCCATATTTGACGATCTGTAGACCAATTTTGCAGGGCTTAAGTGTCAGTGCAATATGGCGATCTGTACAATATAGTTTTGCCTGTGAAAGTCTCATCCGCAGAAAAAACAATGTCAGGCACGACTCCCACACCAGCAGCAGCAGCAGCAGCTTGATGGGTAAATTCAGTAAGAGCCAATCGGAATGCTCCATTCATCCACACGACATCCTTTGCCGTGTGGCATAAGAGCCTCTACAGACTAGTTCGAACAAGGTGCGGGCAAGGTATCTACAGAACATTCAGAGTAACATGATGTCTTCTTTGTTCAATTCTTCAAAGGCGAGTTGAAGCAGACCCTCTATCTCCGGCAGGATGCTGTCCCTCATCCACTATTGTGGCATTAGGATAACTCCAGACCAGCAGCTGTAGGACACCGGAAATTCCAGCCATTTTTCTCCTCTGTGCTTCGAATTCTGTTTGCATAATTGTTCTGATTTTCCTGTCTGTGCTTAGATAAAGCTCTCTTTCCAAACAACGAGAATGCTTTTATGATTGACAGTGTTTTTGCAAGCATGAACAGACATGATGAAGGCTTTTAGCAGTGAGAATATGAGCGAACGTTTACTGTTTCCGATACATATGTTGAAAGCAGGATGTTACGATTCTAGGAAAGATTGATATATAATGGATGGGCTATCCCATAGGTTCGCTAGGAAGAATGCATCCTGTGTTACTCTGGAGTATTTTCGTAAACATTTTCTGAAAACAATGCAAAAGATTTCTATAGCGCATCCAGCAGGAGACTGGGCTGTTATTTACACAAACATGAGACGTAAGTATAACACTGACAACATTTTAGCTGCGCCTGTGGGGGTGGGTCAATAAGCAAACATCTCACTCGGCCAACTGGACCCGCAGATACGAAGACAATGCATCAGCGCACCAGCAATGGCAAACATGTGCACGGCCAGATACATCTCACATGTGGAACGTGCTGGACTGGTGTGTGTGCCCAACACATCCTGTTATCATTCTGCCTTGGACCTCTGTATGGAACAGATCGCTGATACGTCTCAGTCAAATTTCTTAACGATAGTTCAAAATCGTTTTTACATGCAATAGGTGTTTGTGCACTGCGTATTTTTGAATGTTTAAGCACTGTGAGAGTGTTTGTGGAGCGTTACACATGCATAATTTTGACAATTTTGCGTGTAGTGAACGTGTCTGTACATCAGTGTACTGCATTATTTTGTGAACATGTCCATAGGCTGTACAGTGCATTATTTCAACAGTTTACAATTAATCAGCTTGTTTTTGCAGAGCGTTTTATATGCATTATTTTGACAATTTAAGAGTTCGGTTGCGTTGATTTGTTGGAAGAGACCAAACAGCAAGGCCATCGGCCTCATCAGATTAGGGAAGGGTGAGGAAGGAATTCAGCTGTGCCCTTTCAAAGGAACCATCCTGGGATTTGCCTGAGGTGATTTAGGGAAACTACGGAAAACCTGAATCAGGATGGCAGGATGCGGGATTGAACCATCGTCCTCCCGAATACGAGTCCAGTGTGGTAACCACTGTACCACCTCGCTCGGTAATTTACGAGTTGTTTACATGTCTGTACATCAGTGAACTGCATTATTTCAGTAATTTAAGAGTAGTGTGCCGATCTGTAGGCTATTTATTGTGACCCCAAGCACGTCAGGGCGAGTGTTTAGTATCAGAATAATAAATAAACCACGTGAAATCCATTCCTCAATAAATTTTTCTGACTTCCCACTGAAGATAAATAAACTACACACTTTCCTCTCCAGCAGCTGAGCACAGACTGAGTCCTTTTCTCGACGATTTCAAGGAAGAGGTGGTGGTTGGATGACTTAGGTTAGTGGAGGTAGCCCAAGAGACCTCTTTTACTGCCATTTTTTCCCACCAATATTTTCCCGCCATTTTCTTAGGGGAGGGAAGATGAGGTGAATGGGGAGGGGTGGGGAGTTAGGTTAGTGGTGGTAGCTCAATTGACCTACTGTCCCATCAAAATTTTTCCACCATTTTCTTGTGATGGGGAGGGGGGAGGTGAAAGGGGAGGTCTGGGGGAACAATTGGTTAAGGACCTGTCAATCAAAAGGGTAAATTAGCCCCAGGGGGTCATTACCTGTCAATCAAAGGAAAACAATAGGTTAATGACATGTAAATCAAAGGTGAACAATATGTTTGCCCCTGAGTGCATATCTGCCCCTGATGTAGGCAACCCAAAATGTTGCATGATGCCGGCCTTGTGTCCCTGCTCCCTGCAAGTCAGCAGGGGACTGTTCAAGCTGCTGGAGGCTTTGTAATGGTATTGTGTGTGCAGCTGGAGTGATATGGGACCTCTGATACATCCAGATTGCATTCTGACAGACTTGGGCAATTCCAGCAGGACAATGCGGCATCCTACTTGTCCTGAAGTGCTACAGAGTGGCTCCAGGAACACTCTTCTAAGCTTAAACACTTCCGCTGGCCACCAAACTCCCCATACATGAACATTAAATCTGGGATGCCTTGCAACATGCTGTTCAGAAGAGATCTCCACCCCCTCGTACTCTTACGGATTTATGGACAGCTCTGCAGGATTCATGGTGTCAGTTCCCTCCAGCGCTACTTCAGACATTGGTCGAGTCCATGCCACATCGTGCTGTGACACTTCTGCGTGCTTGCGTGGCCGTACACGATATTAGTCAGGTGTACCAGTTTCTTTGGCTCTTCAGTGTAGTTTTGAGAGTTCTCTACGTAAGGCTATATTACAATGTCATTGAGATCAATGGCTCACAGGTCCACTTGATGTTAAACCCCAAAAGACAGCACCATAAAGAATCCGCTGAGAATTTGCATCCACAAACATCTTTATAACTGACTGTAGTATAAGACTCAATCATACTGCTGCAGACCAATGCAACTTACATTGGCGTTCGTCACAAATGATTTAGAAATCCCTCGGAACATTTGACTGTCGTTTATGTATATTGAGATGTGGGACATTCGCAGTTCAGTATAACGAACTGTGTTCCGTCTTCCAGTAGGATGAGTGTATGTGGTAGGAGGGTTGAAACTGTGCTACTGTGTTTTGAGGGTGTATATACAGTAGTTCACTGTGACGTTACTCTAATACATACAGTCATGGTTCTTCTGTTACTTCAACTGTGTGCTATTGGCTGTAGGATTATGCAGTTATATACAGAAGAATAGCAGGGAATGCCCTACGGTTAAACGCTGTATAAAACTTCTGAGGGAATCTTTTCTGTAACACCTGGTATACACTCCTGGAAATTGAAATAAGAACACCGTGAATTCATTGTCCCAGGAAGGGGAAACTTTATTGACACATTCCTGGGATCAGATACATCACATGATCACACTGACAGAACCACAGGCACATAGACACAGGCAACAGAGCATGCACAATGTCGGCACTAGTACAGTGTATATCCGCCTTTCGCAGCAATGCAGGCTGCTATTCTCCCATGGAGACGATCATAGAGATGCTGGATGTAGTCCTGTGGAACGGCTTGCCATGCCATTTCCACCTGGCGCCTCAGTTGGACCAGCGTTCGTGCTGGACGTGCAGACCGCGTGAGACGACGCTTCATCCAGTCCCAAACATGCTCAATGGGGGACAGATCCGGAGATCTTGCTGGCCAGGGTAGTTGACTTACACCTTCTAGAGCACGTTGGGTGGCACGGGATACATGCGGACGTGCATTGTCCTGTTGGAACAGCAAGTTCCCTTGCCGGTCTAGGAATGGTAGAACGATGGGTTCGATGACGGTTTGGATGTACCGTGCACTATTCAGTGTCCCCTCGACGATCACCAGTGGTGTACGGCCAGTGTAGGAGATCGCTCCCCACACCATGATGCCGGGTGTTGGCCCTGTGTGCCTCGGTCGTATGCAGTCCTGATTGTGGGGCTCA